>NC_090652.1:73696796-74071796 GCF_040937935.1 Hyperolius riggenbachi | reverse complement strand
CACTAACCAAACATTGTGGAATTTTGAGGCAAACATCAACGTTTTAACTACTGAGCTAATTACAATATACAGTGGTTTGCAAAAGTATTCGGCCCCCTTGAAGTTTTCCACATTTTGTCATATTACTGCCACAAACATGAATCAATTTTATTGGAATTCCACGTGAAAGACCAATACAAAGTGGTGTACATGTGAAAAGTGGAACGAAAATCATACATGATTCCAAACATATAGAAAAAAAAAATAACTGCAAAGTGGGGTGTGCGTAATTATTCAGCCCCCTGAGTCAATACTTTGTAGAACCACCTTTTGCTGCAATTACAGCTGCCAGTCTTTTAGGGTATGTCTCTACCAGCTTTGCACATCTAGAGACTGAAATCCTTGCCCATTCTTCTTTGCAAAACAGCTCCAGCTTAGTAAGATTAGATGGACAGCGTTTGTGAACAGCAGTTTTCAGATCTTGCCACAGATTCTCGATTGGATTTAGATCTGGACTTTGACTGGACTATTCTAACACATGGATATGTTTTGTTTTAAACCATTCCATTGTTGCCCTGGCTTTAGGTTTAGGGTCGTTGTCCTCATGGAAGGTGAACCTCCGCCCCAGTCTCAAGTCTTTTTCAGACTCCAAGAGGTTTTCTTCCAAGATTGCCCTGTATTTGGCTCCATCCATCATCCCATCAACTCTGACCAGCTTCCCTGTCCCTGCTGAAGAGAAGCACCCCCAGAGCATGATTCTGCCACCAACATATTTGACAGTGGGGGTGGTGCTGTAACGATTGGTGTAGCACACAGACGTTTGATTATTGTGTGATCTGCAGAATCACCAATAATACAGACTCTATACCCGATTATGTGGTGATCTGCAGTATCACCAATAATGCAAGTATAGACGGCTGAGAAACAGAGGTGTAAAGTGTTTGGTGCAACAGTAGATAAATGGATAAGAGAAGCTGGTGAGTACTATCTGAAACAACAGTGCTAGAACTCACTAGGGGAGCTGGTGGGTACTAGCTGCAATAATTGTAGTATAACTAACTAAACCTCACCAGAGGAGCTGGTGGGTATTAAAACAAAACAAAAGAGCACCTCACCAGTGGCAAGGGCCCACTGGTGAGTAGAGAGGTCGGACAGGCAAGATTTGGCAACTGAGAGGCGAATACAGTACAGAAACGTGAGGCAGAAGAATAGTGACTTATCAGGCAGAGGTTCAGCAACTAAGGTCAGATAGGCAGAAGTACAGAATCGATGAACAATAGCAAGGTCAGAGTATAGCCAGAATCATACACAGGTAATCAGTAATACAATATAACAATAGTCCTAGTCTTGTGTGAAATCCCTGGTTTCCTCCCAGATCAAAGCACACCGGATACTAGTCTAAGGTCTGAGCGCTAACACGAGTGTATTCGCAACAGCAGACAAGTTGCCAATGACCAGTGAAGGCTTAAGAAGCAGAGGAGAGCTCACAGCTGCGCCCCTTACCAATCAGCCAATCCGAGCGGCGTGAGTCACCTCTGACGTTAGCCGACCGGCAGGTCAGCTGACGCGCCTTCTTCCAGCATAAAGGTCCTGTCTCCGCGCGATACAGCGACCCTATGAGCATGAGACAGTACCGTTCCCGGCGTGCTAGACGCCGACGGAACGGATGAGGCCTGAGAACAGGGAACAGAGGCGGCTGCGGGTATACCCTGCGTGTCCGCAGCCGCCATAGTTGCAGATGTTACAGGTGCGTTCAGAGTCATGTGCAATGTTAGTTTTCCGCCACACATAGCGTTTTGCATTTTGGCCAAACAGTTCCATTTTGGTCTCATCTGACCAGAGCACCTTCTTCCACATGGGTGCTGTGTCCCCCACATGGCTTGTGGCAAACTGCAAACGGGACTTCTTATGCTTTTCTTCTTGCCACTCTTCCATAAAGGCCAACTTTGTGCAGTGCACGACTAATAGTTGTCCTATGGACAGATTCCCCCACCTGAGCTGTAGATCTCTGCAGCTCATCCAGAGTCACCATGGGCCTCTTGACTGCATTTCTGATCAGCGCTCTCCTTGTTCGGCCTGTGAGTTTAGGTGGACGGTTTTGTCTTGGTAGCTTTACAGTTGTGCCATACTCCTTCCATTTCTGAATGATCGCTTGAACAGTGCTCCGTGGGATGTTCAAGGCTTTGGAAATATTTTTGTTGCCTAAGCCTGCTTTAAATATCTCAATAACTTTATCCCTGACCTTTCTGGTGTGTTCTTTGGACATCATGGTGTTGTTGCTCCCAGTATTCTCTTAGACAACCTCTGAGGCCGTCACAGAGCAGCTGTATTTGTACTGACATTAGATTACACACAGGTGCACTCTATTTAGTCATTAGCACTCATCAGGCAATATCTATGGGCAACCGACTGCACTCAAACCAAAGGGGGCTGATCAATTACACACACCCCACTTTGCAGTTATTTATTTGTAAAAAATGTTTGGAATCATGTATAATGTTTGTTCCACTTCTCACGTGTACACCACTTTGTGTTGGTCTTTCACGTGGAATTCCAATAAAATGTATTCATGTTTGTGGCAGTAATATGACAAAGTGTGGAAAACTTCAAGGGAGCCGAATACTTTTGCTAGCCCCTGTAGCAGTAACGCCTATCATAATATTATAGGTTAACTATTCAGCTTTGAAGGAAACTTTATGAGGTCGACATTTTGACACCACTGCAATACTACCTCAATGCTCCCAGCTAGTTAGGATTTATGGTGTTTCCTTGGCTAGATCAACACGGTGTGATAAACCACAATTAACGTGAAATCGTCCAAAGCCCATTTAGTATGAGGGTTTCATCTTCTTCACCATGATATAAAAAAGGGATTACGCTCAAAATTAAAATTTTACCCAACTGCATTAAACACAGTAAAACAAAGAATATGAAACACTATAAAGGTGGCCATACACTTATAGAGCGACCTAGATTTTCCATCCTGTCAGAATAGATCAAAATTGGCTGCAAATCGATCGATAGGTTTGAGGAGTCAATTTCCGAACGATCCTATCGAATCGATCAAAGGCTGAAATGTAGGGGCCCCTTTAGACTACTCTGATGTTGTTTCAATGCATATTTACACTTCATGGAGGATAACTGATATCATTACCAGCTGCAGGACAAATTATCGGATTGACTCCTAATAAAGTAATTAGTGAGCAAATAAAGTAGAGAAAGTTATGTGCTTCACCCCTGGATACAGCAGGAACGTTTCTACCTTATTATGTTGGGAATACACGGCTCTTTTTTGCGGCAGATAGATGGCTAGATAGATCAATTCCGACATGTCTGATCTCCCGTTCGATTGTTTTGTCGCTCGATTCCTGATAGAGGTGAATGGAAATAGATCAGAAAAACGAGCGGGAAGAGAAGAGAATCGAGTGGAGATTCGAGCGAAACAATCTGATAATACAGATCAGCAAAGGCAAGCGTATCAATAAGCAGCTAAATGATGTAAAAAGCCCCCCTTGGGGCGCACAACTCACTCAGCTATCATTCCCCTATTGTGTTTGAAGCAGAGAGAATTAAGAAAAGGGGATACATGGCAGTGACTGCAAGCCAGATAACTAGAGATTAGGGTGTTGGGGGCCCTGGGGCACCTATTAGTCTAATAGCAATCAGTGTGTGATAGCTGGGGTGGGAGGGATGGAGGGGCGCACTTTGGTGTCTCAGCCTTGGGGGCTGGAGGACCTTGTCCTCTGATGATATACATTACACACATAAGAGATAAAGTACATTTATAAATACCTTCAAGTAGAGTGACCACGAGGAGACACCACCGCTGACACAGCATCCTCTTCACCAGGAACCCACGGGGATGAGACAGCCAGCCTCTTGGGTGGGGGAGTGCAAATAGGTGAAAATAGACCGTCACTGAGCAGATGTGTAGTAAGAGACAGCTCACTTACTGGAGAGGAATTCACCAGCAGACAGAGGATGGAGAAACTGAAGGGAGTGAAAGAGCCGCCTCACCTACAGGAAAGACAGTCACCATGAGATAGACTGCAGGGGAAGAGAGACCTCACGTACTGCAGGGTGTCACTAGTAGATGGTGAAACTGCAGAGAAGAGAGAGTCCCTGGGAGAGTGCAGAGTGGCCAGTAGATGATATGCTGGGAAATATATCTTCACAGTAGAAGATGGAGGAAGTTTAGGTGTGATACAGAGAGACTGGTGAATGCGGTCAGAAGGAGGAAGGAAGTGGAATGAGTGAGGGGAGAAAACGAAAAACACTTCTGTGAGACCTTCAAGCCTGCTTGTGATATACAGTAGAATCCCTTTATAATACTGCATACTCCACTGGAAAAAGTAGTTTGCTATATCAGAAGTTTAATATATCAGAAATGGTCATACTCAAGCACAAAGAATTCTATAGTACTATACAGTGGCGTACCTAGGGAATGTGGAGGTAGCCAACCATTATGAAACTCTGTACTCTATACAGTGCTGCAGAAGATGTCAGTGCTATATAAATACACAATTATAATATGGTAGGACATAAGACTGACACAATTAGATTGTGAGCTCCTCTGAGGACAGTCAGAAAAGGGGCACATACGAATGAGGGGGATGCGTAGGAGGGGGGATAAAGAGGTAGAGACAGAAGACAGATAGCCTGGTGGGAGAGGAGAAATGGCAGGAAGACCTCTCACCAGGACTGTAGACATCACCAGTGCTGTTTGGCGGGGACATGCTGTTAAAAGAAGCCGCTAAAATCTGAAAAGAGTAAAGGGTCATGTGGGAAGACAACAGCGTGGGAGGGGGAGCTGGGAAAAGAGATAATCCAGCTAATTGAAATTGCCTGGAGCTTGCTTCTTTGCTCACTACAGAAGTCGTCTGTCAGCACCTGTATCACTGGCTTCTGCAACAGCAGACTGCCCTGCATTATTGATCAATTACTCTGATCAGGATAAATAGTCAATAGTCTAGGGCACTCTGGTATTACAGCAGCCAGTGCTCATGGCTACTAATGACAGGCAACTTCTGAAGCACTAAACACATCCTGAAACCTCTCGCTGCTAATGTCCCAGCAATCATTCTCTCTACTCACCCTGCTGCTCTGCACATTCACTCACTGCAGGCTGTGTGTAGAGAGTGAGGAGACACATTGCCCAAGGGACAGGAAGGGGGAGGGGTGTTACATCTAGTGCAGGAAATAGTACAGTCCCCTGCATTGCCTGCTGCTATTTTCCCGAATGTTGCCCAAACTATGGAAAAAATGCCAGGTGGAAGGACCCAGTGACTAAGCACCACAGCGGTTCCCCTAGTCACGGCTACACCCAGTGATGTGAGCACCTGCAGCCTTGCGGTAAGTACGCCACTGCTACCATATCTTAATTCAGTTAACCTCCTTGCCGGTTATCCCGAACTCAGTTCGGGGTAACCTGCGCAGGAGGATTTCTCAGGCCCCGCTGGGCCGATTTGCATAATTTTTTTTTTGTTACAAGCAGCTAGCACTTTGCTAGCTGCTTGTAACTTCCGATCGCCGCCGCTCCGCCGCGCCGCCCCCCCCCCCCGCCCCAGACCCCTGCGCTGCCTGGCCAGTGCCAGGCAGCGTTGAGGGGCGGATCGGGATTCCCTATGACGTCCCGACGTCCATGACGTCATCCCGCCCCGTCGCCATGGCGACCGGGGAAGCCCTGCAGGAAATCCCGTTCTGAACGGGATTTCCTGCTTACTCTGATCGCCTGAAGGCGATCGGAGTGGGTGGGGGGATGCCACCGCTCAGTGGCTATCATGTAGCAAGCCCTAGGCTCGCTACAGGATTTTAAAAAAACAAAACAAACAAACAAAAAAAAAAACCTTCTGCGCTGCCTCCTTGCAGGAGGAATTGAACCGGCAAGGAGGTTAATAACTGAGAACCATTTTTTTCTTTTCAATGCTTCTTTTCAATGTTGTGCATCTTTTAGAGCAGAGATAAAGTTCTGAGTTCAGGTCCGCTTTAAAGCGGACTATGTACAGTCAGCCTAATACTAATCACATGTTCTTTGTAGACATAACAGACGAACATGCAACACGCTTTCCCAATTACATCTCACGGTTCTTAATCTTTTACCCAAGAGTGATGTCTCAACAGACGCACACTATGAAGTAATCTAGCAGACAACTAGCATACTACTAGAACATATAGCCAAACTAAACCGCTTACATCCCTCATCCAACAATAGCAATTACAAACTAATACTTAAAAGGTAAAGAAGAAACTTTACAGATTTGGCAAATGATCAATCTTTTTGTGATATAATTACCAGAGAACCCGAGGTGGGTTTGAAGAATATTATCTGCATACAGAGGCTGGATCTGCCTATACAGCCCAGCCTCTGTTGCTATCCCAAACCCCCCTAAGATCCCCCTGCACTCTGCAATCCCTCATAAATCACAGCCACGCTGCTGACAAACAGCTTGTCAGAGCTGGCTGTGTTTATCTCTATAGTGTCAGTCTGCTGCTCTCCCCACCTCCTGCAGAACTCCAGTCCACGCCTGCATCCCTTCCCTCCCTGCTGATTGGAGGGAAGGGACGGGGGCAGGGACCGGAGCTATGCAGGAGGCGGGGGAGCAGCTGAGACTGACACTACAGATGTAAATACAGCCTCACAGCATGGCTGTGATTTATGAGGGATTGCAGAGTGCAGGGGGACCTTAGTGGGGTTTGGGATAGCAACAGAGGCTGGGCTGTATAGGCAGATCCAGCCTCTGTATGCAGATAACATTCTTTAAACACACCTCGGGTTCTCTTTAAACAATTAAATTAGTTTGCCCCCTTTTTTAAATTTTAAATATAAAAACAAATCTAAATTGTTACGTGTGGTCATGTCCTTGGGAATTTAAGTGGTACATACATGGTTAACCATAAAATCATAATAAGGAAAAAACAAACACCAGGTTGGATGTAAAATGGCCGTAGGCACTGTTTATTGCGGTTTAATTTAATTAAATAATTAATCTTTATTATAAAACTTTGATCATTAAATCGGAAATCATATAACCAAATAAAACTCCAAACAGTATAACAATAAATATTCCAAATAAATATTCAAAAATACAGTCTTTAGACTAGTATTATACCAAGTAATCCAAGTCAAACTAGTCAACCCACAATCGTGGGCGACTTTAACCGCCAATAAAGTCAATCAGCCTACGACAGTTCCTGAACAAAAGGGAGGGCGGGTGGGTGCTCCCAGCTTGCCTGACTGGAAACTGAGGAGATACACAGAGTGTCAGAGATGTCTTGACAGGACCCCCTCTGTGATTGGCCGGACAAATCTTGGCTCCAAGTGACAGCTGCCAATCACAGAGAGTTCCTCTGGGCATCCGCACAGCAACTGCATTCCTCACAGGCTTCCTAGGGACAGCCCATCACCTGAAAGAGAAGAAAGGCACAGCCAGCATCAAACAGAAAAAACACTTTAACCCTATGAGTAACACTAATCCTGTCAGTAGTATATAACTATCCCTACCTGTGCAACCTTCATTAGCTATGTATATAGATCCTACCAGCAACTTACTAACTAACATGTAAACCTATAGGGAGACCCTAAACTGTCTGCCCCCCAAATTCCCAAGAGGCCTGCGTTTTATACTGACACTATGGCCTTCCATGGGAATTTAAGTGGTACATACATGGTTAACCATAAAATCATAATAAGGAAAAAACAAACACCAGGTTGGATGTAAAATGGCCGTAGGCACTGTTTATTGCGGTTTAATTTAATTAAATAATTAATCTTTATTATAAAACTTTGATCATTAAATCGGAAATCATATAACCAAATAAAACTCCAAACAGTATAACAATAAATATTCCAAATAAATATTCAAAAATACAGTCTTTAGACTAGTATTATACCAAGTAATCCAAGTCAAACTAGTCAACCCACAATCGTGGGCGACTTTAACCGCCACACGCCAGGCTAAGGCCTGGCACCACCGCCCACGGCCCTCTCAACCATGCTTTGCATGTCCATATTAAAAATGTCCAGTCCTATTGGGGACAAATGAACAAGGTCCCGGCGGTACAAGCCTGGGACGTCTCCCTCTAACTCGGTGTGGCGAAAAGTGAAACCGCCCACCGATGGCATAAATTTGCTCATCGCAAAATTCACTCGTTTACGGATTTTCTCCAGGAATCTGCGGGAACCCTTTAACCACAGATAGCGTTGCACCATTTCCGAGAAAACTAAAATTGTGTGGGGAAAGGAATCGTGTATCTGTTGGAAGTCTTGACGCATCTGTGACATAAGGTCAAGCGTCCCGACCCTGCCCAAATCGTTACCCCCTAGGTGCACAATTAGAATATCAGGTACCGGCCAGGAATCTAACAAGGATAATATTTTTGGGACAAATGAAGCCCAACGCATTCCCCTACCACCCTTCCAATAAATATGGTAATCATCCACATTGAGATCCAACTGCTCAGAATAAGGCCTTTCCTTTGCCCTCATCCGGGCCCAGAAGATGAACGAGTGTCCAACTATCCAGACCACCCTTTTGAGACCTGAAAAATAAAACATTAGTAACAGGATAAAGCAGGGCGGATATATAATTTGTACCTCCTAGACTCCCACCTGCCAATGCGTTTAATTACAGATTCTGCTAAACCAAGTCTGGCGGCCTCAGTAGCCGCACCAATCCTAAAAGAATGGCTAGAGAATTTTAAGGCTTTCAGCCCGAGAACACTGAGGGATTTGCTCAAAACTGACCTGAACTGAAACATGGACAGTGGGGCACCGTCGGCATGCGCAAGGAATGATAAAGAGGGAGCCCGCAGCTGCAAAAAAATTGGAAATTGTATAACAGGGGCATGACAAACCATCCAATTTGTAAAGTGAGAGCCACGCCCCCCTACCGAATCTGTCTGTTTTGGATTTCCTAATAAAAATTTTGACTGAGTCACTAGTCAAGACCACATCCTGGTGGCCCAAACCTGTGTGAACCAGTTTTGATCTAGACACCAACTCCGAAATGCGCAATGCGCCAAAAAACGCTAGCGTAAAGGCTGCGCGGAACAAGCGAACTTCGTACTCCGAAGAACAAATCATTGGCAAAACACGTAGCAAGTCACCCAGGAGCTCAAAAGTGATTGGGCGCCTGCCGTCTGGGACGGCAGAGGCAGACTTAAGGCCCTTAATAAGCTGTTTCACTATAAAATAATTAGCGCATGGGGTAGAATTATGTAAACGACGGAAAAAGGAAATACCTGCCAAAACACGCTGGAGTGAGGATACCGACGAACCCTCAGAGAGCTTAGCGCAAATGAAAGATAAAAACAGTACTACTTCACTTGCTAAAGGTGATATACCACCAGCATTTGCGTAAGCACACCAATCAGCCCATGCAGCTGAGTACTCAGCCCATGTTCTGGCTGACAGTGACTGGCGTATTGCCGATGATACTAGTTCCCGATTAACTTCCATAGATGGGCCGGACAGGGGACACCCTCTTGGATCGCAGATGGCGCCAGCTCTCTGAATAACGCAAATTGCTGTCGGGATAAAGCATCTGCGATCAGATTCAATTTGCCCGGCAGATGAACCGCCTTCAACCATATGTTAAACCGTAAACATAATAGTACCAATTGTCTAAGGATTTGCAAAACAGGCAAAGATTTTGAAGTTAGGGTATTTACGGCAAAAACCACTCCCCTGTTATCAGATTGCAATAGTATGCGCTTATTAGCGCAACTATGGCCCCAAATGGCTATTGAAACCAAAACTGGGAACAATTCCAGTAGTACAATGTTTCTACTGTAACCGAGGGTGAACCAATCCTCGGGCCATTTTTCAGCACTCCATTGACCCTGGAAATAAGCACCATAGCCAATTGACCCAGCTGCGTCTGTGTACAAGTCCATGTCAACGTCTTTAACGAAATCCTCCTGCCACATAGACCGCCCGTTAAAATTAACAAGGAAGCCATACCAGACCAAAAAATCTTCTTTTACCGGTCTAGTCAATCTTACATGCCATGTAGGATTCTTTAGGCCCGATAATAAGCGCGCAGTACGACGAGAGAAAACCCTCCCCATGGGCATGATTCTACTTGCGAACGCCAAACGACCCAGGAGTTCCTGCAGCTCCTTAACTGTCGCTTTATGCTTGCTCAATAATTTATTGAGCCGCTCCTTCAGATTCACAATTTTTTCCATAGGGAGACGAAACTCCATCCGTACCGTATCTATGGTGATACCGAGAAAAATCAGTTCCGTCATTGGCAGAACAGATTTCTCTTCCGCTAAAGGTACACCTAGAGTATCCGTAACTCGCCGAAAAACGTTAAACAAATTAAAGGCTGCATCAGAATTTGGAGGACCGACGAAAATAAAGTCGTCAAGGTAGTGCAAAACACGGCCCGCTCGACATTCACTCTGTACAGCCCATTCCAGAAAAGTGGCAAAAATCTCGAAGTAGCAGCATGAAAGTGAACAGCCCATGGGGAGACACATGTCGAAATAAAACTTGTTCTCAAATTGAAATCCCAGGGAATTATAGGCCCCAGGCCAAATTGGCAGTAAGCGGAAAGCCGACTTAATGTCCGCCTTGGCCAGTAAGGCTCCTCGACCAAATAGTCTGATCACAGACACAGCCTGGTCAAATGACAAGTAAGATACGGAGCACATAGCGGAATCAATTGAATCATTCAGAGAGCCACCCTTGGGGAAAGACAGATGATGAATTAGGCGCCACTCGCCTGGATCTTTTTTTGGCACAATCCCCAAGGGGGACACCCTAAAGTCCTTGAATGGGGGAGAGAGGAAAGGGCCGGCAACTCTGCCGGCCCGCACCTCTTTTTCAATTTTCTCTCTAACAATGACAGGCTCTTTGTACACAGATTTTAAGTTGTCAGCCCACAGGCAACCCGAACCAGCAAAAGGTGGAAGAAAGAAACCGTGGGTAAAACCGCCAATCAAAAATTCGCTAATCTCCGGATTTGGAAAGTGTTTTAGGTATTGAGTGAGGTTTTGAACCCTCACTGGCGTCCGCGCTGCGCAGAAAGGACTCCTTCGTGGAACCCTGTATAGCCGACGATGCTTTCTTGAAGCAGCGGATCGCCGCATGGAGACCTCCGCAGTGCGCACACTCGTGCCTATAACGGCAATTCGGTG
The DNA here is from genome assembly GCF_040937935.1 of Hyperolius riggenbachi. NCBI lineage: Eukaryota > Metazoa > Chordata > Amphibia > Anura > Hyperoliidae > Hyperolius > Hyperolius riggenbachi. Next base: position 74,060,672 of record NC_090652.1, on the reverse strand, counting down.
TAAATCTGCATTGCGATTCGTTAAACGCATGACATATACCTTTTTTGAAAGGGACGGCGCCCGAGGTGGCGGGGACAGCTGGTCTGGGTTTCTGGGGCTGCTGTGGAATCATCAGACGGATCCACAGTTCCACATCTTTGGTTCCCCATAGCAGCGTGGGGTATATTGCCCTTTTTTGGCGAAATGCCTCATCATAGAGGAACCATGCTATTCCACCATACTGACGCTGAGCATCAAAAACCGTGTCAATATGTTGGAGCAAACCTAGCGCCACACTCTGATCCCTCTCGACAATAACACCAGCGAAAATCAGGAAAGCCTGCAACTAGTTGTTAAAATTTCTGGTCACAGGCCTCCTCCGATCTTCCTCCTCCTTGTGGTCTTTCAGGTACTCCTTATGGAAAGGAAGCAGTGAGAGGACATCCACATATTCCCCACGCCAGATTTTTTCTTTAACAGCTTGAGGTAAGTGAAAGCCAAGCGGGGAAGAGGGACAAGGCATAACTCCCTTATAAGACGTTTCGGGTACACCGGCCCTTGATGCAGGAAGCAATGCAACCGAATCAGAAAGGGAGTTAAGCCCTCCCGAAGCATTAGGTAGGTTAAATGAGTGTGACCCTGGAACAACAGTGTTAACAGAGTCAGGAAAAGGATTAGCAACAACAGTTGCAGAATTAGTTACACTGATAGGAGCAGAAATGTTAGATACAGAATTACAAGGATTGCCTTCAACCGCATTTAAACCCTGTGACGAGGGTACCCATACTGTCGCAGGTGAAGCAATTTGGCTAGGAGCAGGCATTCTCTCCACCACCTGCTGCATACATTGTAATAAAACATTCATACGATGCATTAAACCCTCCCCAATATTCCCCAAATTCTCACCCGGTCTGGGAGCAGGGATTCCTTGGACAGGTTCCTCAGCTTCCCCATCCGATGAATCAGAGGCTGGATCCGCAGTGAAGTCCCCTGCGACCCTTGGCTGGACCTGTAGAGGAGGCTGGTCCTGTGGATGAGGCTGACTCAGAAGCGGAGGGGCCCCCAGGAGTGGATGCTGGCTGGGCAGGATGGGCAGGCCCGGAGGTGGAGGCTGCGCATAGAGGGAGGGCTGGCCCTGCATCACATGCTGTGGAAAGGGTACCTGGCAGGCCGGTCCTGGAAGGAAGGAGGCAGCTGGCGCGGAACCGGATGTGGAGGGCAGGGAGGCCGTAGATGGTCCAGACGCTTGGTGGCCGGCAGGAAAGGAAGAAGCGGAGGAGGAAGGAGCCGCATCGGCGGCAGCAGATGAAGATGGGTTCCGGGCAGCAGAATCCGCAGGGCGCCCTGGAACGCAGCTAGGCCCTGACTGATCGGCAAGATGGCCGCCGGGCTTCTTTCCAGTGGTGTGGAGGTGACGACTTCCGCCCTTAGATGCCCGCACACTTCCGCCCACAGCAGAGCGACTTCCTGTGCTCTTCAAAAGCGGCCCCCGGGAATCCGGAGAGTAGGGGCGCCTGGGCTTTTTGGGCCTCTTCGCCGGCGGCGCTAAGGAAAGGTCCGCGCCCGCTCCGGCAATAACAGAAAGGTGGTCCGGGTCCCTGGATTTCTTGGTGCGGCTCCTGGACTCCCGCACAGACGATCCGGGCGCAGCGGAGGCGGCAGCAGAGGTGGAGGGGATCGCCGGAGGCAGCTGAACATCCAGGGGGACCAGGTCAGTAGGCATTTGAGGTAGCTGCACAGCGGGCAGAGGTTGCTGGTTAGGCAGGGGGGCAGGAGGAACAGAAATAGAGTCCAGAAACCTGCGGAGCGTGTCTTCGCCCCCTTCAGACCCCGCAACAGCTGCCACTCTCATCCAGATTTGATCCATGGCAGCAGAATAGAAAAGAAGGAGGGATGAAAAAGGGAGGAAAAATAACAAGAAAAGAAATAAAGAAAGAGAGAATTTTTTTTTTTTTTTTTTTGAAAATAAATGAAAGGAAAGAATAAATAAAGATAAAAGAATAAGAGATAAAGTAAAATAAAGGAAAAGTAATCAGAATTCCGTCAGAAACTATCAGTGAGAGGAACAGCTAATGACAGCTCCTGCTCCCAGCTTGCCTGACTGGAAACTGAGGAGATACACAGAGTGTCAGAGATGTCTTGACAGGACCCCCTCTGTGATTGGCCGGACAAATCTTGGCTCCAAGTGACAGCTGCCAATCACAGAGAGTTCCTCTGGGCATCCGCACAGCAACTGCATTCCTCACAGGCTTCCTAGGGACAGCCCATCACCTGAAAGAGAAGAAAGGCACAGCCAGCATCAAACAGAAAAAACACTTTAACCCTATGAGTAACACTAATCCTGTCAGTAGTATATAACTATCCCTACCTGTGCAACCTTCATTAGCTATGTATATAGATCCTACCAGCAACTTACTAACTAACATGTAAACCTATAGGGAGACCCTAAACTGTCTGCCCCCCAAATTCCCAAGAGGCCTGCGTTTTATACTGACACTATGGCCTTCCAGAGATGTCCACTCTAAGCTACCTCATTTTTTATAATAATCATCCTCCCTAATATCAGTGGGAAGGTAGAAGTGTATTATGAAAATAATCTTTAAACCCTTGGATGCCAATCTGCCTAGTTGGTATATTCAATGCAGGGGCAAACGCAGGATTTTTAAGGGGGGGGGGGGGTTCCTGAAAGGTCCAGAAGCACGTATGTCCCCGAGTGCTTCCGAATACAGGTGGCTCCATACTGCCCATGCAGAAAAGTGCGCTGGCGTATTACGGAGTTGCCTATCTTTGGAAGTACTCAAGGACACGAGTGTTTCTGAGGGCTTCTGGTAGCAGCAAATTTGAACGGGGTACAGCGCTGGAACAACTCCCCAAGAGAGGAGCAGGAGATAGACTTAGTTTGGACAATTCAGTGGAATATGCTACATAGTGTCACATAGCGCAAGCGATACCCATATGATGCAGGGATATATGCATCTGCGGAAGATGGCGGCGCTATATAAATACTAAATAATAATATTTTGCCTCACCAGGATTGCACTTTTATTTAGCTTTCCTGTATGACAAGAAGACACAAATACCCAGCACTAGGGGAAGAGGGAAACAAAGGTGAATGAGGGAGGGCTGGTGCACACCAAGAGGGCTTCTGAGCGTTTTTCAAATCGACAATGATTTGAAAAGCGCTTGGCTAATGTTACCCTATGAGGGTGTTCCCACAACAGCGTTGTGATTTTTTCAAAATCGCAGGTATACTGCATGTAGCATGTTTTTGAGCAATTCATTCAAAAATCGCTCTGAAAATCACTTCACAAAATCACACTCACAAATTGCTAGCGATTGCTATTGTCATTTTGGCGTTGCACTAGCCCAGAGAGAGGAGTGGAGAAATTGAGAATAGCCTGAGATGGAGCAGAGAACTTATCTGTATTGCCGTCCCACATCACACAGGCTACTTGCTTGTAATCGGACTCCTGTCCCTGTCAGTCTCTCACACAAGTCAGAAAGAAGCCCTCCTGGAGTCTAGGGACTGTCAAAAACTTTTCAGCTTGTTAAACCCCTTACCCACACATGCAGTCATTATAACAATGGGGAGAGACCAGACAGATGTTTGCCCACAGACCCTGAGTCCAGGCAAGCTCTGCATCATGCTGTGCATATTTACCAGCTTGCCTGCACTCTAATTTCATCATGTCTGACACTTCTGTGCTGTGGAGAGTCCAGGACTCCATAATCAACATTCTCTCACTGCAGGCTGCATCTTCTTGTGAGGGAAGCTGGGCTGCCTCTCTCATTCTATTAGCTGGAGGGAGGCACCAGAAGTAAGAAGGGAGGGAGAATGAGGCTGTTTATATTATGCGGGCTTCCCTGGCTGAATACACAGCTCAGTGCAGGGGGGAGGTTCCAGACACCCGGAATAGCCCCCTCAGTTCGCCAGTGCAATGGGTTTCCATCTGTTTTAAGCTCCCTAGCATTACGGACGAACCTGACTCATCCTAAAAATAAATAAATAGCTGGAATCTGTAAGGACAAGTCAGGCTCGTCCAGTTATTACTAATACTCACCTGCGGCATCGCTGGCAGGGCCGGAGTTGTACTCTTGACCAGCCTAGGCCACTGTCTCCAGCCGCCCCCCTTCAGTATAGGTAGCGAGATGACACCTCCCCCCTTCCCTCTAATATAGGTAGCTTGATGACCCCCAAGTATAGGTAGGCAGATGACTCCTCCCCCTTTCCCTCCAGTATAGGTAGCCAGATGACCCCTCCCCCTTTCCCTCCAGTATAGGTAGCCAGATGACTCCCTTAATCCCTCCTTTTCCCACCCCCCTTTCAGTATAGGTAGCCAGCTCACCTTCACACCGCAGCAGCCATCAGTGTCACTCATTTCTCTGCTCGTCTCCAGTGCAGAAGCTTCCTTTTCCTTTCAGTCTTCAATGCTGTCAAAGTCCATAGCCACCGGCCACAATGCAAACGTGCACAGAGGAAGGTGGTTGCTGCACAGGCGGCTAGCAGCAGAGTACTGCATTGCAGAATTTGCAAGCTTGCAAATGCTGCACCAGTTTAGCCTGCTGCCTTGGTGCCCTTCCTCCTGTGGTGCCCTAGGCCATGGCCTAGATCCATCCCTGGTCGCTGGTGTGCGGGATCCCTCGCTGGCACCTCACAGCTTCCCTGCGTGCGTTGTTTCCTTTCCCTCTGATCATGTACCCCGCCGTGTCCCTGTGATGATGCTGTGTGTGCCCACTGGTGTCAGGCACACACAGCGTCATCACATCAGGCAGCAAACTCAATTTTTTTTGTATTGGTTCCAATAAACACCTCCAAGGACGAAGCAATAGCCATAGCAGCTGCTATGGGGACCAGGAGCTGAAGGGGCCCAGGTGGTACTTGATGTATTCACCATTAACTTTCTTTTTGTTCCTCCACCCCATGAATCTGCCTAAGTGCCCATGGACTATATGCAGTGTAGATCGCATGAGAATTTGAACTGCTCAATTGTCACATATCCATTATCCATAGGGTAGGGGCAGACGGCATTGCTCAAGAATGCCTATATCTTATGGCCCCATGAAGGTTTTGCTATGGGGCCCCATAATCTTTAGCCATGCCACATCACACATCTGTAATGGATCCAATATAAAAACTTCTAAGTGTAAAGAAAAAAAAATAAACAAAAGCCATGTGAAACACTACTGCCCATAGCAGCAAATAAAGTAAAAAAAATGTTTTTTGTTTTTTTTTAAAGTGCCTTTCTTATATTGCACGTATGTTTGTGGACAGCTTGCAAAACCGCAACTTGCAAGTGGTCTGCAAAAACGCTTACAATTTAAAGAAACACTTAAAAACATTGTGCCACTTTTAGCACAAAAATTGCAGGGAAATTAAACGCCGCAGTGGTTAATATGTTCTCATAGTTACCTCTGCTAGTAGACAACTCCATCCTTACTATACCTTTGAACTGCAGCATTATGGAAAATATGAAAATACAGGCGTATCAGTGACTTTTCATATCAGTCTTTGCTGTTCATGTTCCTGACATGTCCCTGCAATCTCCTTTAACTCCCTGGTGGTCTTGTCTACATAGAGTAAATGTCATGAGCCTTCGGGTACACAAACAAGTGTAATATATTGTGTTACAAGATGCAGACCTGGCACTGTCCTTTTTCATGCAGCCCTGAAGCCAAAACAACGTCACTGTTCAATGAAATATTACATCAAACCTGGTGGAGGGAGGTGACCAGGGGATGCCCGGAAAAGCACGTGAGCAAGTGCTGTAGCAGCGTGAAACGACTGTAGTGCCCGTCCAATCACCCCCTGGTCACCTCACCTCCCTACACCAGATGCACGCACACCGAACCAGGTTTGATGTAATATTTCATTGAGCTGTAACGTTGTTTTGGCTGCAATGTTTGGAAAGAAATAAATGCATGAAAAAAGAACAGTGCCTGGTCTGCATCTTGTAACAATACATTTGAGTGTCTTCCTTCTCCTTTCAATACCGGTAGCACGTCCCTATGTACAAGCAAGCTAGCAGTGCCTACGGGTGGATTTAAATCAACGTTTGCTATTTGTACAAGTGGGTCCCATTTAGGGATGGTCGCTGGATTCCGCGGAATTGTAAAGTCCGTGATTCTGCCCGGATTTGGGCCAATTCCGATTCTGGCGGTCGGAACGAAATTGCTATAGCGCTAAAACGGAATTCCGCGCAATTTTACAGAATTCAAATTTATTTCCCCACCTAACTAATTTCTGCCCGATACCACCACCAACACTACATGCTGAAACCAGCCTAGCATGCACCATTATGATATATCCAAGAGAAAAATTAGCTGGTCTAATCTTCCAGGGAATTGTAGTATTTCAAAAGCCAGCTTACATACCTTGGCTGGGAATTGAACCCAGGTCTGAGTGCGTGGTAGATAGCGCACTTCGCCACTATACCACCACCAACACTACATGCTGAAGCCAGCCTAGCATGTACCATTATGATATATCCAAGAGAAAAATTAGCTTGCTTAAGGATTTGTAGCATGTCAAAAGCCAACTCACATTGGCCGGGATTAGAACCCAGGCCTACCGCTCTGTAGACTGCTATCCTAACCATTATACCACCAACACTACATGCTGAAACTTCTTGGAGCAGACTTACTTCCTCCCTCCAAAAGGCACACATACATCCCCATAAAATCATTCAACAGCAACTGCATGCACAGTCTTTGTGGTACACAGTCTGTGTGGCATAATTGGTTAGTGCGTTTGGCTGTTAACTGCAAGGTTGGTGGTTCAAGCCCACCCAGGCATGGCCTTGCCTTTTGTGTTCAACAGTTGTCCGAAGAGAACCCCAGATAGCCATGTAGATTCATTTCTCTCTCTCTCTAGTAGGGATGGTCACCGCTTTCTGCAGGATTGTATTTTCCGCAATTTTAGGCGGAAATTGGTCATTCCGTTCCGTTTGGTCGGAACGGAATTGCTTTTTCAATCTGGCGGAATTCCGAAATTGCCTGTGAAATTCTGCCGGTATCAGTTGATTGTTTTAAGCTGAAAATTCAGTTCAATGGCTTTAAGTCCTGGAGAAAGAGAGCTCATTTTTCTCTTGGGTATATCACAATGGTACATGCTAGGCTGGCTTCAGCATGTAGCATTGTAGTGTGTTGTGCTGTGGTATAATGGTTAGGATAGCAGCCTACAGAGAGCGGGAGGCCTGGTTTCTATTCCCGGCCAATGTGAGTTGGCTTTTGACATGCTACAAATCCTTAAGTAAGCTCATTTTTCTCTTGGATATATCATAATGGTACATGCTAGGCTGGCTTCAGTCTCTCAAGACATTGCGTTTTTTCCAATTTTGATGTGCGTTTTTTTGTGCGTTTGCGTTTTCCGTTTTTCTGATTGGCAAGTGCTGTCTTGAAAATAGATAATAGTGGTTAAATCAATACAAAACGCATTTCTATGAATTTTTCATGCATTCCTATACTTTACATTGAAACGCAAAACGCATCATAATCGCACAGACATGGGTTTGCGTTTTTTAAAAATCGGAATGCAGCAGTGGAAAAGGCCACCCAAGATTCTTATTTTAAACAAGCTGCTCTTCAGAATCTGCAAACGCATGCGTTTTGCATTTGACAAAAACGCAGCTAGTGGAAAAGGGCCCTTAGGCCAGTGGTTTGAAACGCCTCTGCTATTCAGCTACATTACAATACACTTCTCAGCATCTCCAGCTCATTCCCTGTCTGCTTCTCTTTACACATGTGCATATTACACTTCCTGGGCTTCTGCAAATTATGTCAGTTAGGAAAAAAAAAGGTTGGGGAAGGAGGGTGTAACAACCTTCACTGTGGGCGTGTTTTAAACTGCTGGGATGAAGAAAAAAAAACAAAAAAACTTGCTAATCCTGCCAGTAGTAAACAAAGATCCTCCCAGGCTGCCTATGGCATTTTTACAGCACCTTTCTGACAGGGTTACGAGATTTATTAGTCAGTCCTTATCTATACACTTAAATCACTGTCGTATACTACTTTTTAAGGAATATTTATTCCTTCACACAGTTCCTCTTTAACCTTCCCAGCGTTCAATTTCCCCAGGATTTCTGTGCAAACAGTGATAAAATGTATTTTTAAAACTTTTTTTTCCCTGTAACTTGCCAAAATGTGTCAAGCAAGGGTCTAGTATACAGTGCAGGAGAGTATTGATGTGTATGCATGTTTATACTGTTCACAGCATGTTTTTTTGAACGGACATTTCTGTCCATACCGCTAGGGAGGTTAAGCAAGCTATTTTTTCTCTTTGATATCTCATAATATTACATGCTAGGCTGGCTTCAGCATGTAGTGTTGGTATAGTGGTGAAGTGAGTTACCTACCACACACTCAGACCTGGATTCTACTCCCAGCCAATGTGAGTTGGCTTTTGACATGCTACAAATCCTTAAGCAAGCTAAATTTTCTCTTGGATATATCATAATGGTACATGCTAGGCTGGCTTCAGCATGTAGCATTGTAGTGTGTTGTGTTGGTGGTATAATGGTTAGGATAGCAGCCTACAGAGCGGTAGGCCTGGGTTCTATTCTCGGCCAATGTGAGTTGGCTTTTGACATGCTACAAATCCTTAAGCAATCTCATTTTTCTCTTGGATATATCATAATGGTACATGCTAGGCTGGCTTCAGCATGTAGTGTTGGTGAAGTGAGCTACCTACCACACACTCAGACCTGGGTTCAATTCCCGGCCAATGTGAGTTGGCTTTTGACATGCTACAAATCCTTAAAGAGAACGAGAGAGGAACGGAGTGTGAGAATAGAAAAATATTTAATACATACCTGGGGCTTCTTCCAGCCCCATAAGCCTGGATCGCTCCCACGCCACCATCCTCCGCTTCCTCTATCGCCACTACCGGGTCCCGTCACTTCCGGCGGACGCGGCCAATTGTCCGCATCACAGGCGCTCCCTCCATACCCTTACGCATGCGGCTGCGCAGTAGCCAGCCGCAAGAGTAAGTGTATGGAGGAAGCCCCTGTGATGCGGAGAATTGGTCGCGGCTGCCGGCCGACTGGCGGTAATGATGGGACCCAGTACCGGCGGATCCAGGCAGCGGAGGACGGCGGGTGTGGGAGCGATCCGTGCGTATGGGGCTGGAGGAAGCCCCAGGTATGTATAAAAGCTTTTCTTTTATCCGCTCTGGTTCTCTTTAAGCAAGCTAATTTTTCTCTTGGATATATCATAATGGTACATGCTAGGCTGGTTTCAGCATGTAGCATTGTAGTGTGTTGTGTTGGTTGTATAATGGTTAGGATAGCAGCCTACAGAGTAGTAGCCCTGTGTTCGATTCCCAGCCAATGTGAGTTGGCTTTTGACATGCTACAAATCCTTAAGCAAGCTAATTTTTATCTTGGATATTTCATAATGGTACATGCTAGGCTGGCTTCAGCATGTAGTGTTGGTATAGTGGTGAAGTGAGTTACCTACCACACACTCAGACCTGGGTTCAATTCCCAGCCACGGTATGCAAGCTGGCTTTTGAAATACTACAATTCCATGGAAGACGAGACCCTCCTCCCTCCGGGAGGAAGGAAGGGAGGAACTAAGGGAACAGTTAATAGGGTTTATGGGCTACCATATAGGATAAACAAGGTTACTTTTGCGATTTTTTTAAAATTTTTCCGACGGAATCCGGAATTCCGCAGAATTTTGTAAAAATCCGGCGGAATTTAACACTGACGGAATCCGTGATTTCTGGCGGAGCGGAATTTGCTCTTTCCGATCATCCCTAGTCCCCTTTGCCTGCTGGGTGCCGAGCAAGCCCTGCTTTATGTGCCTGATAAACACGTGCAATTACCGCACGCAAACCACTTTTGGCTGTAAATGTGGTCCAAGCCACTTACTTTTTTTTTTGTGGGATTATATTCAGAGCATACTAGCAGGTCTCTCGTTGGGAGCTCACCGGGCCATTTAATGCTGGGAAGTAGGAAGTTTGGAGGTGGCACACCTTACCTTATGCTAGTTGGGCGCACAACCAGGGTACAACCAACCACAACCAGTACACTCAATCAGTAAAGTCCAAGGTTGGTTAGTCTACCATAGGTTGATTTAAAGACGTATTAATTCCACAATGCATAAGTCAAAACAATTTTTGACAATTGTTTTCGGGGCCACGTAAAGTGCAAATATTAAAAAATGAAATGCCATTAAATGTGGGTTATCTCCCACTAGGTTTCACATCTTTGGGTCCAGCTGGTGGATGTGGCAATTTATGGTCAGCACCTTCAGCAGCTGTGCCCAATGAGATCCAAAGCGAGCGGACCTCGTGATGGGTTCTTGTGTCAGTTTTGTTTTTACTTTAGCTCCTAACAAATCCCCACGAGGAGTGAATTCTGCTCTAGTCTTTGCTTCCTCCAGGGTCTTTTCATCATACCCCATATGGAGAAACCTATTCTTTCAGATCAGCATCCTTCATGCAGTTTCGTCAAGCTTGACGTTTCTGCCCTACTGGAATGCCTTTGATTAAATATTGCAGGTGGATCCTTCCTACATGTAGCAGCTGTTGGTTTCCAAAAAAGTATTCATAATGAGAGTCCCTTCGCTTTTCTCCACTGACAAGTCAAAAAAGGTTATTCTTTCATCAGTGGTGAAAGTTAACCTAATATTTTTATTATTGCAATTGAAGCTGTCAAAGGCCATCAGTTCATCCTCAGAACAAATCCACAGGGCGGCGAGTGCCGCAAACGCCACATGCACCTCCCTCCCTGATGCCCAGTAACCAAGGTGCAGGCATGCATAGGCAGGGGGACCACATCACCCCCATCAATAGAGATGGCCCGAACCTCCAATTTTCAGTTTGCGAACCGCAATAGACTTCAATGGGGAGGCAAACTTTGAAAACTAGAAACACTTATGCTGGCCAGAAAAGTGATGGAAAAGATGTTTCAAGGAGTCCAACACCTGAAGGGGGGCCAAAAGTCCTGGGGAAAAATCTGGATTTGACGCAAAGCAGCGTTTTAAGGGCAGAAATCACATTGAATGCTAAATTGCAGGCCTAAAGTGCTTTAACCTCCCTGGCGTTATGATTTATTGCGGCGCACAGCTGCGGGAGGGTTTGTTTTGCCTAATTTTTTTTTTAACATGTAGCTAGCCTAGTGCTAGCTACATGCTTCCCCCTCCCTGCGGCGTTCGCCCGTACGCTTTGATCGCCGCCAGCGCATAATCCCAACAGGAAATCTCATTCTGAACGGGATTTCCTGCATGGGCTTCCCCCGTCGCCATGGCGACAATCGCGATGACATTGTGACGTCAGGGGGAGTCCCGATCCACCCCATAGTGCAGCCTGGCGGTGATTGGCCAGGCTGCGCAAGGGGTCTGCGGGGGGTGGGGGCCCTCTTTCATGTTGGGTAGTGGTGGATCGGCGGCGAGTGCTAGCTGCGTGTTCGAAAAAAAAAAAATTGTCATCTTAGTGAGATCTATATAACTAGATCTTTTTTTCCAGTACAATCTAGGCTTTCTTTGGGTAATATTTTTCTCCCACAACTTTTTATAGTCCTTATGGGGAAAAATTAGGCGTAAATGCAGAAAACACCCTTTTTTTCACCCTTCCTATTTTTCATGACACGCCCTACAGTTCTAAAACAAAACAAAAAAAAATGTATTTGGCCCTTTCCGGTTAAAACTATTACCCATATGCCATATTTTATTAATAGCTGAGCATATGCCAGATAGCTATCCCTAGCCGGTACTTCTGTGGCGATCAGATGCGTATGCTAGGGCCACAGTTTGGGGGCCATAGTGCTGTACAGATGCATTGCTAGGCAATGGCAGAGCATTGGGGCCCCAAGGTTTCGCCCTAGCGATTGCATCCGATCGCTACAGGTGGAAGTTATAAAGTTTATAAACAGGTATAGGTATTGCAGGGGTTAATGGGTTAATAGGCTAGGTTGGGGTTGAAAATAAACAGGAGGAAAAAAAATGACTTTATTGGGACCATGTCGCTTTATTTCAGTTGCAGAAATTGCATACCATAATTTATTCACAGGCACAAGATAGAGGAAGTAAAGTGCATGATAAACTTGTACATGACTGGAAACTATCTAGTATAACAGTAAAAACTGCCTAAAATAGAGCACTCGAAAAGACAATCCATGTAGATTGGATTTGCATGTATCTATGACACGTCAAACTTAATTGTGAGTCTAAACTCAAAAAGATTATGGGTGAACTCAAAACTAGGCTGGAACTAGAAGAGAGGTAGACATAAGCCATAAGTGCTCCATCAAAGAAACTTGCCCCTTCTTCCTCCCTCATAAGTAAAAAGAGAGATAGAATGAAGAGAAAGGGGATAAGCTAAAAAGAGGTAGACCAAACGAAACCTTGGGCAAGAAGAAAAAGTATCCAAAAGGTGCGTTCAGGTCCAGGATTACACAACAATCCCTTTCTGTCATCTACTGTCCACTGCCCATCACCTTCTTAAGCTTCATACTCACCACCCGACAGGTCCAGCGTCGTCCTCTTCATGACTATCGTTAAACGACGGATCTTCCTGCTTGCAACGTCACGCGACTACACGACGGGCGTGAAAGGGAAGTAAACGATCGTGATACTTTGCATGGAGTCTTCAGGGATCTTAACGATCTGTGGCATTCATTGCTTAACGTTGAGCGATCGTCGCAGGGGACAACATCGTTTACACATGCCTATGTTAAATGATGTTGCCAGAAGTTGGGTAACATCGCTGCAAGAATCACCAGGTGGGTATGAGGCTCTATACTCTTTGGAGTCTTGGAACTCTTACCACAGAGCCCATATCTGAACATCAAGCTCCATTTTTTTCCTGGGCTGCTAAGACGCAATTTTGTTCACTCTCCCCCCATTGGGGCATTGTAGGAATCTTATCAGTTCTCCAAAGTGTGAGGATAAGGGCTTTTGCTGCATTTACCAAGTGGGTCAGGATACATCTCTTATAAAATCTGGAAGAGAAAGGTGCCAAGTGAAGTAGAAACCATTCTGGTGTAAACCGGAGCGGCATGGAGATTTTCTGAACCAAATAATGGATATCTCTCCAGTAAGGTTGGATCTGAACAATGGCATGGAGATCTTCTGAACCCAATAATGGACATCTCTCCAATAAGGTTGGATCTGAACACAGGACCAGAATATGTGAAATAGGCTGCCGGCAGATTATCCACATCAACAATTTTCATTGCTCATCAAAGAGGCTCTGTGTAATTTCACCAGTGTTATACCAGTGTGACCGGATCTTGTATTGGAATTCTTTGGTATTTACATTTAGCATACCCTCGTCCTCGTGGATATTCACAAAAACCCTGTCCCACTGCTCATCTGACAATGCCTTATTCTATTTCCTACATTACATCTCATCCTCAAGGTAAGAATGCTGTTGATTTTACCGATCAATATCTGGCAGATTTGATCACTGATCCGACTGCTAGAAACACGCAGTGTTGGCAGCAGAGCCAACACTCATTTCTCACCTGCGCATGTCCTTCCGTATCCAGTGGCTTTTCTGCATGCCCTTGGGCTAATCTTCCAGGTGTCGTGACAAAAGCTGAAATTCAAACACTAAAGGTCAGGCGTGTATGCTGCCAAATCTCTAGTGGTTGTCTGCTCTCCGTCATGACAAAAGTTGGCGTTCACAGGGAGGAGCCCTGCGGCATAGAGGAAAGCTACTAAACATGGGAGGACAGGCACTAAAAAAGGACAGGTGAGAGCTCTGCCTCCAAACACCTGGGGGGGGGAGGGGGGTGCGTGAAGACTTGGGCAGCCAGGCAGGTGGCAGTTCCAGTATCAATAGATTTCCGCATGAAAATCTGTGTGCACTCTGTGGGCAGCTAACTGTTCCCTTTTGGATCAGGTGGGGATCTGATGGGTGATCTGGTGGCCATTGAAAAAGTGTATGGCCACTTCTAGAGGATGGTTTAGATTTTTCCATCACCAGGTTTAACCCGTGGGGTGGCAACCCCAGGACCACCAATCGGCATGAAAAGCGGTAGGTCAGAGATTAGCGGGGATCGTGAGTGCAGATGCGCGCGCATCCCAGCTGCATGACAGAACAGAGCCCCAACATCATCCTGCAATCACGGTTAGCAGGCTACTATAAATTAAAAAAAAAAAAAAAAAGTTTAAAGGTTGTACAGCGTTGCAATCTAGTGCAGTGCTGTACAGAAACAGCTCTGTCATGGAGCTGTCCCCTCAAGTGGCTCACAAACTGTAGGCTCTCATAGGCTGATGCCTATGAGAGACGTGCCATGCTAGTCTCCTGACCAGAGTACAGTAGCAGCCTCCAGTACCTGGGTCCTATGGCATCCACCCTCCACAGAATCAGCTGCCCTGGACAGGTTAGGTGGTTGCTACAAACCTTAAAGTACTCCCCCATCTGGAAACTACCGTTCTCTTCCTAAAAGCTATAGGAACTGAAGCACTGAGGGAAAGGTCTAGGTAGGGACTAGTTAATTAAATGTTTTTCTGTGCTTCCTATGCCTTTAGGTAGGAGGAACAGTTTTGACTTTGACATGTCATCGAGGACAAATGGAGTCTTCCTTTATTAGGAACACTGTATAGCAAAGTACACGTTGACCAGAATTCAGGCGACGGATCCTTACCGAGCCTCCAGCAATGTGTAGTCTCCCTGTAGCACCTAGCGGCTTCTGGCACCGTGCATGGAAGCTGGCGGGTCAGACGACACACCTGCTTATATGCACAAAGGACCGTGGGAGGGGAGGGGGGGGCGGAGGAAAAGGGAGGACTATCATCAGGAAAACTGGTCAAATTTAAAATACATGGAAAAAAAAAATAAAAATAGGTTTCTTCCAGAGTCAACTGCGCTACAAAATTACTTTTCTCCTAGGTTTGTCACTTACAGTGGTTATAAGTCTGACAGGTTTTGGACTAGCCCATCTTCTCATGGGGAGGGTGGAGGGGGGGGGGGGTTAGGTCTCGGTTTTCTATATATTCAAAAGCACTTAGTGAATAGCAGTTTCTCCATCCAACTGTCAGAATAGTGTGCAAACAGGTGTGTGGGGGGCTGTATCTTTGTATAGATCCTTGCCAGGGTGCACTTTTGTAAAAAATAAAATGAAATACTGAGAATCCCCCATGAAGATATGGACTAGTCAAAAACCTGTCAGATTTCTACTAACCACTGTAAGGCCTCAAACCCACTAGCAGCCTTTTCTAAGCGCTAGGAATTTGTAAAAGCTCTTGCTAATCCAATGCTATGGGAGTTTTTTTATAAAATCACATTGCTCAAGTGGAACCACACCCATAACATTACATTAGCAAGAGCTTTTCAAATCACAAAGCTCTCAGAAAAGCACCGATAGTGGGTTCCAGGCCTAATTTATGGCTTTTTTCACAATAAAATTCATGCCTCAATTTACTATGGAATAAACATACTTATTTGTATGTGTTCACATCCACCGGGCAGCACGGTGGCGTAGTGGTTAGCGCTCTCGCCTTGCAATGCTGGGTCCCAGGTTCAAATCCCAGCCAGGTCAACATTTGCAAGGAGTTTGTATGTTCTCCCTGTGTCTGTGTGGGTTTCCTCCGGGCACTCTGGTTTTCTCCCACATCCCAAAAACATACAGATAAGTTAATTGGCTTCCACCTAAAATTGGCCCTAGATTACGATACACTACATGATATAGACATAGGACTATGGTAGGGATTAGATTGTGAGCTCCTCTGAGTGACAGTGACGAGACAATATATACTCTGTACAGCACTGCGGAAGATGTCGGCGCTATATAAATACTAAATAATAAAATTTCATAATTTTTTGCGATAGTGGTCCACTTAACACAGGAAGTCTCACTTCATTAGGAACACTGTAAAAATACCTGGTAAGGTCTTCTACTAATGCTGGGAATACACGGTGCGTTTCTGGAACTCTATTCTCCTCTCGATCGTTTTTGCCGCTCGATTTTGCAGTCGATTCTCTTAATTTTCCACTCGTTTTTCTTATCCTTTTTCCATTCACTTCTATCAGAAATCAAGCGGCGAAAGGATCAGGCGGGAGATCATGGAAATTATCTATCGAACCATCTAAATTACTCAAACGAACCGTGTATTCCCAGCATTAGATGTCGCAATATTATACAGTGCAGTCAGCAGACATGGCAGCAATGGCCAACACAGGCAACAGAGAAGACACTGATAACCAGAGATTTAATCAGGTTTCTTGCAACAATACAGGAAATGTCACAATACAGTATAAAGTAGCAACTAAAACATTAAAAAATAAAAACTGATGATTAATTCCACTCCCTCTTTCCTGATCGCCACCAAGGAGAGTCAAAGATGCAGACAATGCCAAGTTTATGCTAATTTTATACAGCTTGAAAACAGCCCATTCAAATCCTGCTGTTGTGGCACAATAATTAGCTCATATTAAAGTGACACAAACTTGGCATACACATTTGCATCAACTTGGAATTCCAAAATGTATGCAGTTTGAAAATGGACAAAGTAAAACCCCCCACAGCAAGATTAGACTGGTCCATATTTAAAGGACAACTGTGACAAGAAGGATATGGAGGCTGCCATATTTCCTTTTAAATAATACCACTTGCCTGGCAGCCCTGCTTATGTATTTGGCTGCAGTGGTGTCTGAAGACCAGGAACAAGCATGCAGCTAATCTTGTCAGCTCTGACAATGTCAGAAACTCGATCTGTTGCATGCTTGTTCAGGGTCTATAGCTCAAAGTATTAGAGGCAGAGGATGAGCAGGATAGCCAGGCACCTGGTATTGTTTAAAAGGAAATAAATATGGCAGCCTCCATATAACTCATTACAGTTGTCCTTTAAGCGGCATATGTTTGCATAACCCTGCAACAGCACAGAATTGCATCTTAATGAAAACCCCTATTAGCCAACACTCCACCACAGATTTAGAGGGAAAACAGTTTCCCAGAACAGAGCAGGCAAGTAACAGGTTGCCACAGGCAACAGTGCTACCTGACATCAGCTGGACCACATCTGACTGATTGCTATGGGTTACTGCAGAAACTTGGATATAAAGCCTGCAGAGAAGGGATTACTTCTTCCCAGGGTGACCAATCAGCTTTGCTTCCACAGCAGAAAAGTGAAAGGAGGATTCTGAGTACATGCCACCACAAGCTATCCTTTTTATACAGTTGGAGGCGCTCCATATCCCTAAGGGCCCTTTTCCACCTGCAATCGCTAGCGTTCACGCTGAACGCTAGCGATTGCTGAATCGCAAAACCGGCGATTCCCCCGACGTTTGCGGCCGCGATTTTGCTATGCTATGCACTGCATAGCAAAATCGCGGCAATTATCGCTCCGCCGCGCGTTCGCGTTCCCCGCAAAAAACGAATCGCGGTAGTGGAAATGACCTACCGCGATTCCCATGTTAAAAAGCAAACCGTAGCGATTGTAAAATCGCTAGCGGTTTGCGTTTTTGCGATTCAGCATCGCAAACGCCGCTAGTGGAAAAGGGCCCTAAGGGCCCTTTTCCACTACAGCGTTTGCGATTGCTTAATCGCAAAACCGCAAACTGCTATTTATTTTAAAATCGCTACGGTCTTTTTAACATAGGAATCGCGGTAGGTAATTTCCACTACTGCGATTAGTTTACTTAATCACGATGCGGAACGATTTCTGCCGCGATTTTGCTATGCAGTGCATAGCAAAATCGCGATCGCAAATGTTGGGAAATCGCCGGGGATTTTTTTCCTTTTGCTGAATCGCAATCGCTAGCGTTCAGCGCGAACGCTAGCGATTACTAGTGGAAAAGGGCCCTTAGAGCAGTGCCGGGCAAACAATGGCTCAGCCTGCCAGCGCTATAAACCCTCAAGCAGCAGGCCGAATTCCTCTGCTGCCTCCCTCCAGAGTTGCGAGCAGAGAGGTGATGACAGGGTTAAGTCTTCCTAGTGCTTTCAGCATCCCCTTGTTCCACCACCAGGCCCCTTGTTGTAGCATCCTGCTTTAATGTTGAAGAAGACTTCGGGTCTCCGAGTACTTTGAGGGAGAGTGGCAACATACTGCAGACTCACGCCTGCACAGTATGGAGCAGCTTGTCTTCAGAAGTACTCAGAGACACGACGCAGCCAGGGAGAAATTAGAACGGCCCCGGCGGGGTAAGAAGATGACGAAGAGAGGGCTGGGAAGGCTCTATAGGATCCTTACCTCTGCTAAGGAGAGTATGCAAGTTTCTTTTTCTTCCCTAGCTACAGGTATCCTTTAAACTAGCATGCAAGCTGAATTTATTAGCAGCTTGTTTGTTCAACAACTCTACCCAACAATCACTGCACTTGGCCCCGCCCCTTGTCTCACATTTAGTGAGTACATCCATCAAAACAATGGCAGTGGAAACGAAATAAGGCCCTAGGTATGAGAGCAATGCTGGCCCGCTCCTGAAGGCCTGATTTTTTTTTGGGGGGGGGGGGGGGGGGGGGGGGGAAAGCTGGGGAGATTTGGTGGGGGACAGCACTGAAGGGCACCTACACTAAAAGGGGTATGGAGGCAGCCATATTGATTAATTTTTAACTTTTAAACAATACCAGTTGCCCGGCTGTCCTTTGGCTGCAATAGCATCTGGATAACACATGAAAGAAGCCTGTGGCAAATCCAGCACCTGATCTGCATGCTTGTTCAGGCTCTGTGGCTAAAAGTATTAGATGATCAGAAGGACAGCCAGGCACTGTGCATTGTTTAAGTAAAAAAATATGGCAGCCTCCATACCCCTCATTTCAGGTGTCCTTTAAACATTCCTGGTCTCTCTCCAGGCCCCTAGGCACCTGCATAAGTTGCCTTGTGGATCATTCAGACCTGGGGCAGGGAAAGACAACGTGCCAATGGAAGCTGCTATCTGTACACTGAAGTTGTGATAAGACATCTCCATTCCCAAAATCAGGAGGCTGCCTTCCTCACGGCCCTGGTTGTCTGCTGAACTCCGATCATATGACCCGCCGTCCGTGGATATGAGAGATCAGTGATGATTACACATCGTAATGGCCAATAACATTGGACCAACAAAACGTCCAGTAAAAGGTCTAAAAACATGAAAACATGTTCCGTGTATAAATAGAACAGTAATGCACCAAATTGTGGTTCTCAGAACTGGTACCACCCATTTCCCACACTAGTGTCAGCTGAGTATGGGGTGGCATAATGAGTCTGAAGAAGGTGTGCCAGCAGAAGCAACGGGCATTCCACCCACCACAGACTTACCAGATGCAGCACGACTTCCTCTACAAGAACTGAAGTGCAAAAGGTCATGTACCAGCTCAGCCACAAAACAGCTAGAGAAATCTAAAATAAGAATTTATAAAAAAAAAAAAAAAAAAAAAAAAAAAAAAAAAAAAAAAGTCACTCCCTGACCATCCGAGATGGGAGTCCATTCAATAAAAATAATTCCCCGACCATCTACATTGGAGTCCAGCATAAAAGTCAGTTTGAGGCACCCCCAGAGTCGGGGGACTGTCCGTTACAGGTGCCGACACCGGCGGGGCTCTCTGTACAGCCGTACTCCGTATACTTCTTGGCACTGCCCGCCACCCGAGCCGCCGGGTACTTTTTGGCATTCAGCTCCATCTTGTCGAGGACGGCACGGGGGAGATCCACGTGACATTTCTCTGCCAACTCCAGCAGATAGATAAGCACATCGCTGAGCTCATGGGAGAGAGACTCGCGCTGAGAGTGCGACCAACCTGGCAGGCCTTCTGGGACTTCACCTTGCCACTGACTGCAGGGGAGGAAGGGACAAGGAAAAGAAAAAGTCAGACTGCAGCCCCAAATATCCTACATCTTGTGGCCGTCAACCGATGATACTCCTCCCCCACCGACAGATCCCTTTATCTAGAGACCACGCAGTGGACCCACTACTAAACCTCTCCAACCACTAACTCAAAGACCTATATCACATGACAGTCCACCTATGACACTTCCCACACCACTTAGGCAGGGGACACACTTGTCTGTTTTCGTGTCGTTTTCTGTGCAGAAAACTGAGAAATCATGTTAATCAATGGGCTAGTTGATACTTCATGCATTTTTCACATGCAGAAAAAACAAACAAAACCTGACATCCTGCAAGATTATGCACATTTTGTCAGTTTTCTCCACCAATTACATTAGCTGTTATCAAAACACGTGTGCGTTTTTCTGCAGAAAAGTGCATCCAGAAAAAACGGGAGCAAAAAACTAAAGACAAGTGTGTACCCTGCCGTACAGAAAGGCAGAGACCTACACCAGGACTGTCCCGAACTAAAAGCCACCTCCAAACCTTCAGTGTGGCTGTCAATCAATGCTATATCTCCACCACCATCTACTGACTTCTAGACCCATGCATTAGCCGCCGCCACCACCACCACCACCACTACACCTTACCCTCCAGTCATCCTCAACACCCAAACATGCATCATGTCACCGTCCCCCACTACTCATCCCCAAAGAGTACATTTGAAATCGGCGCTGGTAGACTTGGGCGCAGGATACAGCGTTATATGGCTGATCCTGCTGCCGCACAAGTCCCGGCCGTTTTAATTACTATTCCCCCTCCAGGCAGCCATGGATAGTGGGGGGAATGAAATAATTCGGCTTCCAGCGATTGCTGGAGGCCGAATTATTGTGTTTAAGCAACCTCGGCTCCATCTTCTGACGGAGCCGACGTTACTCACTGAGCGCTGCAATAGGAGTGATTCCTATTGTAGTCTATGGAGGCGCCGGCTGCGCCCAAATCTAGCAGCGCTGAAAAGCACTGCTCCGTCCCCAAAATGCAGACTAAGCCATGTGACTGTCCCACATCATTGATGTTTTAGACCAGTATTTCCCAACCTGTCCTCAGGGCCAACCAACAGAGCATGTTTTGTGGAAATCCACAGAGGCATTTAAACTGAACCTGCAGCAAACCTCATGTCAAATAAATAAAAATGAATAAATATGCAAAAAGAAGAGAGAGAAGCAACTGGATCCTGTAAGCAGTGTTCCCCAACCCTGTCCTCAAAGCCATCAAACAGAGCATGTTTTGTGAAAATCCACAGATGTGGTTAATCAGCTCTGCTGAGACACTAATTACCTCACATCTGAATGTGTGTGGTTTTCTGTAAAACGTACTGTTGGTGGGCCTTGAAGAGAGGGTTGGGGAACTGTGCTGTAGAGGCTTCAAAAGGCTCATACACACATCAGACCATAGTCTTTGGAAAATGAAAGATCACAGACCAATTTTACCCCTTCCATGTAGTATGAGAGCCATACTCTACACAGTCTATTCTATGGAGCTGAACTCCCCATCAGATAGAAATCTTTGCAAGATGCTGCACACAAGATGCTGTAGACCTGCAAAAGATCCGTACCTGCAATATGCATTCATAGTCTATGATATCTGCAGATCATCATACACACCTTGTTAACAGACATTCTGTTATGGATCAAATCCACCAGGATGGATTTTCAGATCTGCAGATGACTGTCTGATCTGCAGATGAATGTCAGTTAAACAAGGTGTGTATGATGATCTGCAGATCTCATAGACTATGAATGCAATTTGCAGGAACGGATCTTCGGCAGGAACAGATCTTTTGCAGATACTGATCTTTTGTGTCTGCAAGATGCTGCACACACAGATGCTGTACAAAGATTTTTTTCTGATGGGGAGTTCAGCTCCATAGAATAGACTGTAGGTATGGCTCTCATACTACATGGAAGGGGATAAAATCGGTCTGTGATCTTTCATTTTCCAAAGACTATAGTCTGATGTGTGTATGAGCCTAAACACCATCCACCAGTCCAACATTGCCACTCTGGTACCCCTGAAAGAAATCAGGTAAGAGTTTGATTAACTTCAGATCCAGGCTGCACTCCTCTGCATGCATGAGCATGGCTGTACTGCGCTTGCACCAGTAAAGCCACACCTTCGCAGCAAGCCAGAGCTGCTCGTATATTAGTAGCTCTGAGCTTCTGCGCAGACATGGCCACTCATGAATCGAGAGCCATGGCCCAGATCTTCCAAAGGGTCCTGGCAAGAGGCAGTAGGGGTGAGGAGGACGCAGGAAGCCTCCAAAGCCTTCCCTCTTAGCCAAGCAGCTGATTTTGATCCAAGGTTCACTTTCAATCAGCACCCCTGAGACACCAATTACCCCACCTGTGAATAAGTTTGGTTTCCTGTAAAACATGCACTGTTGGTAGGCCTTGAGGACAGGGTGGGGAAACGCAGCCCTAAATCTACATATGTGGCTGTTTCTTTATACTACAGCCCGCCCTTTCCTGATTCTTAGCTGTATATCACAGGACTGTGCCTCACTACTACACCTCCCACACCAAGAACCATACTATGTGACTTCCTCCCATTATTACATTAGCACTGCCTACAGACCGAGAGCGACACGTTGACTCCTCAAGCACAGTCATTCCACCTCTTGTGACAAAGTTAAGAGGTTGTAAGTTCCCCTCTGACTAAAGCAACACCGAAAGTAGAAGTAATGTTTCCAGAGCATGCTGCTTCCCAAATATACCGTCCAATAGGAGAAGCAGTGGTAAAGAAACACTAAAGACCTCTTGCGCACTGGCAGCTGACAGGCCATCTATCAAAAATATCACAATGGAATAACGCAACGCATCAAGTGATCTGAACAACAAGTACATACGAAAAACAAAACAAGAAGTTTAAAGAATATGCAGCACAAACTTACATGAATTTTAACCCAGGGCTGAACTTCATTCCAATCAGTAGCAGACACCCCCTTTCCCATGAGAAAGCTCTACCTTTTCTCAAATAGATCATCAGAGGGATCTGTATGGTGGACACGGTCCTGACAGTTTCCTGTCTGTGAAATCACTGCATTGGGGGACATAATGGCTGTTTCCAGCGGTCAAGGAAGAATCTCCTCAGTGTATAGTATCCAGTAAGGGCCCATTTCCATTAGAAGCAGCACGCGGCAATGGAACAGTTTCCATTGCATGCGGAGTGATCTGAGAATCTGTAGCATGCTGCAGATTCTCGCACAGCCGCATCCGCCTACCCTCCATACACCTCTGCATCTCCCGATGCGAAAGTGACGCGGCCATCAGCGGAAGTGATGCACTCACATCACTTAGTGCAAACTAGCCCTAATGCTTGGCTCACACAAAAAAACTGCACATTTCTGGTCCAGTAATTGCCTGTCCTGTCAGTTATGCATGTTTTTAAAAATTTATCAGTTTTACATGACTGGACCGGAAATGTTCACTTATGTGTAAACACACCGACCAAAACATAGAAAACTGACTGGATTGAACCGGAATTGTACAAATGTATGTGTAAACACAGCCATAGCAACACATACATAACAAAGGAATGGACACTTTTTTTGTGTGTGAGCCAAGCCTAAATGAACATCCCGCAGAGATCACCTGGCAGGACTCACTACCTGTGATAAAAATTTCAGAATCAGGGCGGGGAAAGTTTTTGCAATGGGCAAGCCTAAACATTGTTTTTATTAATTACGCAATTTGCATTATAGTTCCTCTTTAACAACAAGAACATACCAGCAGCTGAGGGTAAGGAAATCCACTGGCCTGTGGTTCATGTAGCATAACCATGGTTTACCACATAGGAACAGGAACTAACCGTTCAGATAATGAACTGTGTATACGTTGGCCCGGGAAGAAGACAAGCATGCCCTCTGTCCCCAGCCTCTGCCTTGGCCTGGTCCTGCTTACATCCATTTTCTGGAAAGGATGGTTGTATGGTTAGAATACTCACAAGAGTTCGGCCAGCTCCCCCACCTCTCCGACCAAAGCCAGAAGTAGGTTCCGCGGTTGGTGGAATTTGTTCCAGTCTCTCTCCGCTGTGAACTGGGCCTGACGCTGCCGGCTGATGAAAGAAAGCCAAGATTTTTACATCATCTAAAGTTCCCAATGTGCCAACTTTATCCATCTCGACATTCCATTCCCAACATTCTCAACCACTCCTTTACCCAGAGTCCCAACAATCCCCACCTCTTTCCTTTGCCACTCCCTTACCCAGGACTCCAGTGACCCAACAATGCCACTTGCACCACTTTGTTATCTGAAATTTCCAGATACCCACCACTCCATTACCCAGTGACAATCTCAACCACAACCATTGCATTACCCAGAATTCTCAGTGACCCAACAATTCCTCGTATCAATAATTACAAGTCACCCTACATTGCCCACCACCATTTCATCAAGAATTCCCCAGTGCCCTAAGATTGTCCACCAAGCAGCTTCATTACCCAGTGACCGAACATTCTCCACCCCCACATTTGAATTATCCACAATTACCAGTGACCCAACATTTCTTAAACCCACATATACCGGTAACCTCACCACTCCATTACCCAAAATTCATGTTCCAACATTTCACGCCCTTGACATGTCCATTCATTGAAGTAACATTACTCACCCCAGGCAGCCCAGATCCACTGTTCAGAGAGGAACCTGGACAGGCCAGAGCTACGGTCATGGCAGAATGTGGTTCTAATCTGCATTGATTACAGAACCATTCTGAGGTCCATGACCCACCGCTGAACATTCATTATGCAGTATGGTCTAGAGAGAGTACCATGCATAACTAAGGAACCGTCTTAGCCTGGAGTACCTCTATAAACCCAGTGTAAGAGGAAAACATAACGACAGGCAGCCTGAAAATCTATACATCTCTGGCAGATAGACTAAGAGCCCAGGCCCACAGAGTGCATGCTGGGACTTGTGGCTCAGCAACCACCGGGGGCCTTTTGGTTAGCCTAGTGCAGATTTTCCCATAAAGGCCATGCACGGTGCACCACAGACCTCAGTGACTCAACTCTTCCTGTGCAGCAAAGTACACCGGAAAGCCAAAGCCTCACACAAAGCTCCTGCACAACAGAGGAAGCTATATACACATTGTAAACAACACACAATACGTGCTGCTGCTAGGTTAGTGTGGCAAAGGCCAGACCAGCAAGCAGAGGACATCTAGGACAGATACAGGTGTGAAACACACACACACACACACACACACTGTTGCAGCTAGACCAGTGCTCAGAGGTGTAAGGTTATTGGACACAGCTTGCACCACATCCTGTGCAGGAAGTGTGTGAATTATAAGTTGCTGCATCTCTGTTGACCTCTGAAACTAACAGTGTAGGATAACTAACCGTATAGTGTAGTGTAACAGTATAGGAAGATTATGAGGCTGGTCACAAGTCTAATCAGACATATAACCAAAAATTCCACACAAATATGCTGCTAGTCATGACAGTTTGCTGGCAAGAGAAGACTAACTGCCACTGGTTGAGGTTAGACAGAATCCTGAGCTGCCATGCCGCCTTCTTCCACCCCTATCAGTACATGTGCTTCCATGCCTCCTCCTTCCAGCCTGCAACCCTATCAGTACATGTGCTTCCATGCCTCCTCCTTCCAGCCTGCACCCATCACTTTCCATGTGCTGCCATGCCTCGCTCCTTCCAACCTGCACCCATCAGTCTCCATGTGCTGCCATGCCTCCTCCTTCCAGCCTGTACCTATCATTACCCCTGTGCTGCCATGCCTCCTCCTTCCAACCTGCACCCATCAGTCTCCATGTGCTGCCATGCCTCCTCCTTCCAGCCTGTACCTATCATTACCCCTGTGCTGCCATGCCTCCCTCCTTCCACCCTGCACCTACCATTATCCCTGTGCTGCCATGCCTCCTTCCACCCTGCACCTATCATTATCCCTGTGCTGCCATGCCTCCCTCCCTCCACCCTGCACCTATCAGTCTCCGTGTGCTGCCATGCCTCGCTCCTTCCACCCTGCACCTATCATTACCCCCGTGCTGCCATGCCTCCCTCCTTCCACCCTGCACCTATCAGTCTCCGTGTGCTGCCATGCCTCGCTCCTTCCACCCTGCACCTATCATTATCCCTGTGCTGCCATGCCTCCTCCTTCCAGCCTGCAACTATCAGTCTCCATGTGCTGCCATGCCTCCTCCTTCCAGCCTGCAACTATCAGTCTCCATGTGCTGCCATGCCTCCTCCTTCCAGCCTGCAACTATCAGTCTCCATGTGCTGCCATGCCTGCTCCCTCCCTGCCCCTATCATTACCCCTGTGCTGCCATGCCTCCCTCCAGCATGCACCTATCAGTCTCCCTGTGCTGCCATGCCTCCTTCCACCCTGCACCTATCAGTCTCCGTGTGCTGCCATGCCTCCTCCTTCCACCCTGCCCCTATCATTACCCCTGTGCTGCCATGCCTCCCTCCTTCCACCATGCACCTATCAGTCTCCCTGTGCTGCCATGCCTCCTTCCACCCTGCACCTATCAGTCTCCGTGTGCTGCCATGCCTCCTCCTTCCACCCTGCCCCTATCATTACCCCTGTGCTGCCACGCCTCCTCCCACTTTACACCTATCATTATCCCTGTGCTTCCATGCCTCCTTCCACCCTGCACCTATCATTATCCCTGTGCTGCCACACCTCCTCCCACTTTACACCTATCATTATCCCTGTGCTTCCATGCCTCCTTCCACCCTGCACCTATCATTATCCCTGTGCTGCCATGCCTCCTCCTCCAACCCTGCACCTATCAGTACACCAGCAGGCAAAAAGGGTGGTGCTTAAAAGCTTGTAAAACACTTTAAAACATTCTATATTTTTATATGAATGTGACCGTCTGATAAGGACCTGTTGATCTTGGTGCTGGTGGTAGGTGTGGACTCTACCAGGGCATGCAGTCTAAGTGACTGAGTCTGCACCATATTTTCCCCACCAGGGTTAAGAGGCCACCACCCCCAGGGGTAGCGCACGCCTTTGCTGCCTGGTGAACAAGTTGGAAGTCCCAACTCGGGATTGCACTACCTGTGATAGCAAGAACAGGAGGGGGAACTTTGCAGTGTGGAGAGGATCAATTAAGGACTGTGGACAAGACTGGTAGGACTGCCAATGGGACAGACAGTATATTGACTAACAGGAAAATTAGTGTGGAGACTAGGCCTGCGCGATTTTAGGAAAAAACTGAATTGAGATTTTTGAAGATTTCCTTCAAATCAAACTTTAGCACTAACTTCACAATGCCCCCAGTATTTAGCCAGGTAGGTGCCTCTAGTATAGGTTAGCTAGGTAAGTGCTGCCAATATAGTTGCCCCATAGGTTAGCTAGGTAGGTGTCTCCAGTGTAGGCAGCCAGTATCGTTGCCACTAGTAAAGGCTAGCTAGGTAGGTGCCTCATGTGTAGGTAGTCAGGCAGTGTAGGTGTAGCGGCAGGGGAGAGCGGGTATAGCAACAACTTACCTTCCGGGATGACACCGGCAGCTTCTATCTTCTTCCTCACGTTAGAACCAGCACCCCGTGATGACATGCGGTTACGTCATCACAGGGGGCGCTGTTACCAACACGATGATGCCTGGGAGAGGAAGTAGGAAGAGGCTGCGGGGGAACGGACGGCGAGTTGTGCTATAGTGCGGAAAAATATACGCGTAACCCCCCCCCTCCCCCCCCCCAAAAAAAAAACACAGATTGTGATTTTTAAATCGGTGTGCCTCACATTGCGATTTTTTAATGATTTATGGTGCAGCCCTAGTAGAGACATGCCTGGCTGAGTGTATCAAATATTGAACACTGTGTGTGCCAGTGTTCTGGAGAGGCTTTCCCCCAATCAGCCAACCCCAAATGCCCATTAGAGCCCAATCAGCCACCCCCCGCCTCCCACACATAGTACCTACCCTACTCCAAGCAGCACTCCCAGAAACATCACAACTTTCACTCAAGAAGCAGAATATCTGAAGGCTATATGCAAATTACAAGAAATAACTCCAGATGCAATAAAATGCCTTACATTTCCTCCATACTGGGGGAGTCACTGAACTGGAACTCAGTTTGGGGGCTGCTGGGAGAGCCGAGAGGAGACATTTGAGATTGCTGTAAGAAAACACAAGAGGTTTGTTAGGACAGGAGCTAGGGACACCAAATAACACTAGTGTATTCCCATACATACCTCATCCACAATTCCCAGACACCTTACAACTCCTCATCCCACTCATTTCATAAATACCCACTAAATTCCTCAGCTACCCACTCAATTACCTCGCCATCAAATGCATTCTATTAACATGGGGATGCAGAACTAAGACTTTACGCTATGCACATACACTAGATTTTTCACCAGAGATCATAATTTGCAAGTACCAATGTTTCAGTGTCAGAGTGGTAGTCCCTCGGCTCACCACTGCTGCCTCTCCATGTTGATTTCCGCCATAGGGTACCCAGCTTTACTCCCGCCATAGAGCAGGACAGACCAATTAGCAGGAAATCCAGCAGCATCCCTATACAGAACTTGCTGTAACAGTTGCCCAAAACAATCACTAACCATTCTCAGACAGCCTGTATGAGACCTTACCCTTGTAAGAAGCACTTTTTCCCCCCTATTCAAGTGGACCTGAACTCTTGCACAGGACAGAATGAAAACAGTGAAATGCACCCTGTATGTATTTAGGGCGGCCGGATCCAGTCTGTGGCAGGCTGGGCAGTAAACCCCCCCCCATGGTGGCAAGTGTCCTCACTTACGCCAGCAGCCATCACTCACCTTCCAGGCTCCAGCGATGAGCTGCAGTAGCCCCCTTCTTCTCCAGCCGGCATCTCCGCTCCAAATGACGCTCAGGTCGGGTCGCGGCTTGATGACGTCATCAAGCCGGGACCCGGCGCTGACCTCAGACAGAGCAGAGATGCTGGCCAGAGCAGAGGGGGGTGCCGATTGTCGCTGGAACAGCAGGGAAGTGAGTGGATCCTCTTTTCCCCCCCTGCCGCCGCCACTGTCAAAGTGATCACTACAATCCGAAGGCGATCGTAGTGATCACGTGATCAGCAGCCAAACGCGATGGCTGCTGATCACTGAGTGGAGATGCCAGCTGTCATATGACAGCTTAATCCCCACTCTCGGGTGCGCGCGATCGCGTTGGGACGGTTCTTTAGCGCAAACGTTGAATCAACGTCCAGTCAGAACGGTAGCACAACCTGCTGGACGTTGATTCAACGTCCGTGGTCCCCAAAAGGTTAATGATTCAGGCTGCGGCTCTACAGCAGAACAGGAGCCATGGCCGAATCAAAAACAACTGCGGCTCCAAGTGGAAACGAGCCCTTGCTGATAAGGAATTACAGCCATAAAACACTTTCCTTACAGTAAATGGCTTCTGAGAACAAGAAAGAGGAGAAATGGTTAATCATTCATAGAGTTTAGCTTTGGCATGCTTCAAAATGCATGCGTCACTGAGCAGAGATAATGAAACAGTAAAAACGTAAAGGGTACCTGAAGCCAATTTTTTTTTTTTTTAATCTGTTGTAATTGAGGTATGTGCACTTAAGGCTGACATACCTTTGTGCAGTGGCCGTAAATCCAGCCAGTAAAAATCACAGACTTAGAAGCCAATGGTTAACAGACAGGAAGAGACTGCTCTTCTGTCTGTTTCTACCCAACTGCCGCCCATCTCCGCTTATCTGCGTTATTATAAGACATGCTGGCGATGCAGGCTGCAATGCCCCGGGAAATAGTTCCGGGGTCACAGCCATCTTGCCTGGAGAACTGGATTCTTAAAGCTTATAAAAAAAACAAAAAATTCAGGATGATGATAGCGGCGGCGGGCAGCGGCAAAAAATGACGGCAATGAAGTCAGTGAGCAGCGATTCATATGGTAATATGTTTTTACATAAACAAGGTTTCAGGTTTAACATAAAACTAGAATAGCTAAAGAAAAAAAAAAATTTAGGATGATAGATACAGTTGTTTCTTTCATCGGTTTATTTTCACCTTGGATGTCCTTTAACCTCCCTGTCGGTATGATCATTTCCAGATTTTAGGGACTTTTTTTATAACGTTTCAGACCCTAAAACCGGGGTAAAAAAAAAATCATGCCGTCAGAATGCCTGCAGCAGTCCCTGCACTTACCTCCCTGGGCTCCAGCGCTGCAATTTTCCCTCCGACCTCTGGATGGTCCTGTAACCGTAGTGAGATCACTGACGGAGATCTCAACATTGTGATTCAGTCTCCCTGGAGAGGAAGAAGAATGGCTGCCTGCATCTGGATCCCCCGGGAGGTGATGAAAAACACCCGCTGCGCTCCATTGCTCTGAACTGAGCTCCCAGTGGCTAGCCCGAGCATAGCTCGGCGTTACCGCCGGGGAGGTGAAGGACAGATGCTCCCAACGCATGGGGTCAGACCTTTGCCTCTAGTGCAATTGGCAACAATAGTGGCTACCACGCTGCCTTCCATATTTGAATAAATTTGTCACCGTCCAGTCTTCCTTAGCTACTCTACAGCACCACGTAGAACCCCCATCTACATCAATAATGGTATGGCGGCTGGGTCAGCTGACAGCTCGGCTTAGGTGTTACATTACCCTTATGTATGCTGCCTGTGCACTTTCAATATAACCTTTGGGGAGTAGAAAGCGCCCTTTTAAAAAACTCTGTATATACCATATACACTGTAAGGAACTTTTTTGAACCCTAGTGTCCCACAATACAAGTGGCTGGCTGAATCTCTGAGGCATGTGCTTTGAGATGAGATATCTTTTGTACTGCTCTCTGCAGTGAAAGTATACTTTTTACACAGAGAACCATTTGAAAGCACTTCTACATTCTCTTTTATGCAATTTAGAGTGGTTATTGAAATTTTACTTTGAGTATAATCCCACTTTATTTATTGTGGTTTCAGCATTAGAAACACTTCCTAGATCTATTTTATTGCAGTATATTGGTATGTAATCCCACCTTCCCAGTGATGATGTGGCCTAGGCCGTTTAGTAATGCAGCCTTCTCCTCCCAGTGCACTCTGGGAGACCAGGGCCCATATGCAATTAACTTGTTCTCCCGGATTTTCTCCAAGGAAAGAACTTTTAATGTTTATGTTTAAAGGACTTCTGTCGCGAAAATCTTAACTTTTAAAATATATGTAAACATATACAATTAAAGAGACACTGAAGCGAAAAAAAAATTATGATATTATGATTTGTATGTGTAGTACAGCTAAGAAATTAAACATTAAGATCAGATACATCAGTCTAATTGTTTCCAGTACAGGAAGAGTTGAGAAACTCCAGTTGTTATCTCTATGCAAAAAAGCTATTGAGCTCTCCGACCAAGTTAGTCGTGGAGAGGGCTGTTATCTGACTTTTATTATCTCAACTGTAATTGAAATGTTTACTTTTCCTCTGCCAGAGGAGAGTTCGTTCGTCACAGACTGCTCTGAAAGACTCATTTTGAATGCTGAGTGTTGTGTAATCTGCACATATTATAGAATCATGCAATGTTAGAAAAAACACTATATACCTGAAAATAAAAGTATGAGTATATTTTCTTTGCTGCTAATCTTCTAGCAATTATTCATAGTACACAACCAATTCATTATATCATTTTTTTTTTTTCGCTTCAGTGTCTCTTTAAGTAGCACGTTTCTTTCAGAGTAAAATGAACCATAAATTACTTTTCTCCTATGTTGCTGTCACTTACAGTAGGTAGTAGAAATCTGACATTACTGACAGGTTTTGTACTAGCCCATCTTCTCATGGGGGTTCACAAGGATTTCCTTATTTTCAAAAGGACCACTATCGCGAATCATTTAATTTTCAATTACCTCACAGCAGATATATAAAGTATACAGAAGCCTTACTGTGTCTTTTTTAGTTTTTGTCATGGCCCTTTTATTTACCATATATCACTGTAGCCTGTGTCAGTCAGTCCCTGAAGTAACGGTGACGGACTTTTGTAATTAAACAGTAATAGCAGGAGGAGCCTTGTCAGGTATTGGAAAAAACAACAACAACAAAAAACAGTTGGTTTAGCCCTGCCCTACCTGCCAAAACTATACAATGCGGCTCACCTGCTGCCGTCTTCCACATCATCAGCCTCCCCCAGAAGGACCCCCGCACTCAGGCATCCTGCAGGCGTTGAGGGAGGCAGCTGTCAGCGCAATGAGCCGCTCTCCCTCTCCATCCAATCGCCGCAGGTCTGCCAGTGATGAAGTGCGAGTAATGAGTCGCTTTGTAATGAACCAGTTCTCCCCTCTATTACAAAGCGGCTCATTACTCCATGAATGGAGAGGAAAACCACACCGGCTCATTACAAAGCGACTCAATCGCACTTCATCACTGGCAGACCTGCGGCGATTGGATGGAGAGGGAGAGCGGCTTTTTGCGCTGACAGCTGCCTCCCTCAATGCCTGCGGGATGCCTGAGTGCGGGGGTCCTTCTCGGGGAGGCTGATGATGGGGAAGACGGCAGCAGGTGAGCCGCATTGTATAGTTTTGGCAGTTAGGTAGGGCAGGGCTAAACCAACTGATTTTTTGTAGGCCCCATTCACACTTGCGGTTCGAGTCCGCAAGTGTCCGGGGGGCCGGGTCCGGTGGCCACTCTGCGGTGGCCACAAGGCGGCACAAGTTGCGGATCCGGAATGTATCAGTTCCGGCTACAATAAGGTAGCCGGAACTAGATACATTGCAGTGCCGGAAAGGCACTGCAAGCTTGGGGGATACCGGCGTGTAGTCCGGGCCCCCCAAGTGGCATAGGACCGGTGCTGGAAGCATCCGGTCCTATTGCCAGTGTGATGGCCGCATGCGAAGGGTCAGGATCTGACCCGGGTCCGCAGCCGCACCGGGACGGACTGAAAAATAGCGCATGTTGGAAAAAAAGCCAGACCGCCCCGGAGCTGCGTTCCCGGATCGGATCCGGACGGCGCACGAGTGTGAATGGATACATTGATTAACAATGTATCCATTCACCATCCGCTGTGTACGGAGCGTTCCGGGTCCGGGGAAGCCGGACCTGGAACGCTAATGTGAACCGGGCCTAAGGCTTCTGTATACACGATATATCTACTGTGAGGTAATTGAAAATGAAATGATTCGGGATAGTGGTCATTTAATAAATGGCAGTTGCTCAGTCCAACTGCCCCAAAAAAAGTGTATGGTGAGCAGGGAGGCTGGGCAGCATCTTTGTATAAATCTTTTTCAGGGAGTGTCTTTATAAAGAATAAAGGCCATGCTGAGAATCCCCTATGGAGAGATGGACTAGCCCAAAACCTGTCGGTAATGTCAGATTTCTACTACTTACTGTAAATGCCAGAAGTATAGGAGAGAAGTAATTTATGGCTTATTTTACTCTGGAAGAAACATACTTATTTATGTTTTTTAAATTTTAAGATTTTTGCAACAGTTCCTCTAAGTAATTTTCAGCACTTTACAAACCGTACCAAAATGTAGGTGGAAAAGGTACTATCAAAATTTGTATTTTCTTGGTTGCTGATGGTTTAAAAGATATTTTATTAACAAGGTGTAAAAAACCTAGGAGAAAACTAAAGGAGGAAAAAAAAAAAAAGGGTATTGTATAAGGGCCCAAATGTTTTTTTTCTGGATTGGAACACAGTGAAAAAAGCATTGCATTGTGATGCCCCTGCCAGCAACACAGATGTCACCATCTGATACATTTTAAAAAAACATAAGACAGGGCAAAAAGTTTTCGAATGGATAATCACTAGCCAATTTATAAAGCATACTTTAACCTCTTGAGGACTGCAGGGCTAAACCCCCCTAGTGACCAGGCAATTTTTAGTTTAAAAGGCCACTGCAGCTTTAAGGCCAAGCTGCAGGGCCGCACAACATAGCACATGAGTGATTTCCCCCCCCCCCCTTTTCTCCCCACCAACAGAGCTCTCTGTTGGTGGGGTCTGATCGCTCCCCCCATGTTTGTTTTTTTTTTTATAAATATTTATGTTGCTGCTTTTTTTAAAAAAAACCCTCTTCCCTTAAATCCCTTCCCTCCCTCGCTCCCTCCCTCCCCACAGCCGGCCAATTACGGCGATCGGCTGTCATAGGCTTCAGCCTATGAGAGCCGATCGCTCTCTCGTCCTCCAGGGGGACAGCCGTGTCACACGGCTGTCCCCAGTACAGCGCTGCTGCAGATCGCAGCGCTGTACAATACAATTAAGCGGCGGTTTCGCCGTTCGGAGACTGAAGGCTCCGCTCCGCTCACCAAGCAGGAGATGCGCGCGCATCCTGCGCGCGATCTCCTGCAAATGCAAGCCCCAGGACTTTCCGCCAATCGGCGTTAGGCGGTCCTGGGGCTGCCGCCGCGGCCACGCCTACTGGCGTGTAGCCGTCGGCAAGTGGTTAAAATCAAAATTTCTTCATTACAGGTTCCATCATTCTGTAAATGCTAATTCACTGTCCTTGTTCACTTGGGAAGCCACAGCATCAAGCTTACCACATCTGCGCCAGAGTTTAGAATCTTCAGAAAAAGGAAGTCTCTTAAAATAGCACTTTTAATAGCTCTGCCTCCCTTTCTGCAGGAACTTGTCATTTTTGTGGGTTCCTTATCTTTTGAACTGACAAAAAGACTTTCATCATTCTCTTCCATAGAAAATTCCTGTTAATAGCTACTCGATAATAAGATTTTTTTTTTAGCTTAATTAAATGGAACCTGAAACATGAAGTATATGGAGGCTGCCATATACATTTCCTTTTAAACAATACCAGTGGCCTGGCAGTCCTGCTGATCTATGTGGCTGCAGTAGTGTCTGAATCACACCAGATTTGACAAACATGTCAGAAACACCAGGAAAAGTAGTTTAACATATCAGAATTGGTTATACATTGTATATTTATACACTCATTTGCTAGGACCTGAGGACTGAGTTTACTATAACAAGACTACTGTATATAGTATAGATTGCATTAGCAAACCAATATTATATACTATAGGTAGCAAACCAATATTCGCTCCATCCCCAGTAAAATACAGCACACTACAACTGTGGAAAGGGGAGGATAGAGGTCAGGCCTTCCTCCCTGCACCCTTGTGCCCATAGGGAGCGGGAGTGTTCTGGGTCTGTGCAGGACTACTGTGCAGGCGCAGAAAGCTCCCGGCTGCAGGAGCACGACAGGGGAATGTGCCCAGACTTACTGCGCCAACTGGCGAAGATATCGGGGCATTTATCGAATGATCCAGGCAGCCGAAGAAGACGTCGAGGGACAGATTAGCCTGAAGAGGACTGGAGAAAGCCCCAGGTATGTATATTTTTTTTTTTTTCTATTTCTACATCTCAGGTACACTTTCAAGTAAATATGTGAGGTGAAACCTAGAAGAAAATAAATACTGACCTAAGTAAAGGGACACCTCTGGATGGTCCACGCACTACCAATGTCCATCCTCACCCCTAACCGGGACCCTTCAGAAGCTTGCAGCCATGCTGGTCTTCATGCACCAGTACAGTCATGGCTGCGCAATAGCCAGGAGCCAACCATGCGCGAGCTTACAACACAGGCAGGGCCATACTCACGTAGGCAGCTCAGTCACACCAACATATCCGGCAAGTCCGTCATATGTTCCCGGGATCCGAGCACGGCAAAGGCGAGGAGGACACAGGAAGCCTCTGGACTATCCAGAGGCATCGCTCTACCTAGGAAAGTACCGGTTTCCTTCCAGGTTTCGCCTCAAGTTTACTTTAACACTTTTTTGTAACCCCAGAAATCAGGACCAGTTCTGGAATGTTTGCTGCCTGAGGCACCCTCCCCAAATTGGAATGATCACACAGCACCTTACAATTTGCACCACACGTAGCTGCAGTGAGCCCCCCAGAAAACACCCGCAGTATAGCTAGGTAGCCAGGTATAGGTGCCCCCAGTATTGCCCCAGTAATGGTAGCTAGGTACAGTTGCCCCCAGTATAGGTTGGTCAGGCACTCTCTTCACTTCCTGTTTCTGTCCCCAGACTTCTGCTGCCTAAGGAAGTCGCCTCATTTGGCATCATGGGCGGACCGGGCCTGCCGCAAATGGCTGTTTGACAGCTTTAGCCTGGAGATAACATTCATCACAGCTTGCTTGTTTTATCATGCGTTTTCATCTGTGAAGAGACATTTGAGGTATTTACCTCGCCAGTCAGTAGCTTCTATTTTCCATGCTGTACCAGCTTTTATTGAATTTACATTTGACAAAGGTCCCATTTCCAGCCTATTTCCACTACTGTGGAAACTGCATTTCCCCGCAAGTGATTAGAGCAGGGAAACACTGCCTATTCCGCCAATAGCCATCCGAATTGTGCATTAGTGGGCCGGCGATTTTCGGCTGAGTGATTTTTCCACGACTTCACGTGGAAAGAAAGTCACTGCACAGTGCAGCGATTTTTCCACGATCACGTTTAGCGTTTCTATCGCACTGAAACACAATCGCCGGGAAATCGCCTAAAAATGGTGCAGACTGCACATTTACGTTTCACGATTTGCAGCAATTAGCGCAAATCACCAAAGTAAGAATGGGCCCATAAGGTTTTATTACACAAGTGCTTTCAAAAGCACTAGCGATTGAGTGTTTTGCCAAAATCGCCGACAAAACGCTCAAGTGTGAATGGGGCCTCAGTGACTTTGCGAATAAAACCTAGTCAGTGAGATAACTATCCTGAGATCAAGCAAAGCATATTCCTACTAATAACACTGACAACTCATGCATGATCTCTAATATACACACATACAGTATTATCCCTTCCACCACCCCACACTACAGTGAGGACACATTACTATACATTGCCCCGTATACTATACCATCACTGTACACTCTGTCCCCCACAACACACATCCCATGCCATTTTCCATGCATCACCTCTTCCATGATAAGCCGGCGCAGAGTCAAACACGTGTGCGCAAACTGTTGGGGGCGGAGTTTGCGAGTCACTATAAATCTGCTCACCAATCACATTATTCCATCAGTACGCAGCGCGCCATCTCCAAAGACGTCCGCCTCGCCCCCTCCCATCATGCGAGGCACACATCTGCATAGGTGGAGAGATTGCCATGGAGACAACGGAGCATTGCATTCCCGCGTATCGCCATGACGTCACCCTCTGCGTCCTGCAGCCTCACAAAGCAGCATAACGATCGGTCCCATTGGCCATTTCAGGTACTGCAGCCGCCTATTCTTATCCAACCTCAGTGTGAACCTTGTCCAGGCAGTCTAAATGATGGTTCCCAAGACATTATGCATTGCTTCCAACTGTCCCTCTTTCGGAGGGACAGTCCCTTTTTGGGAGCCCTGTCCCTCTTTCAACCTTATTTGTCCCTCTTTCAGGACTTTGTCCCTCTTTCTATGTAAATATATATATTTCCATACTAAAAATATGTTTGATTGACTCTAAACTTTATTCCTATCCTTTAAATTGATATAATACTAATTTTAAAATGTTACAATGAAGAAAAATGAACCAGGATAGAAAGAACCAGTGTGGTTTGAATTATAAAACAACATATTTTTCTTATGAAATCTTTATGGTATGCGTGGCTAGAGGCATGGTGAGGGCGTGGTCAGGGGCGTGGCTTAAGCGTCCCTTTTTCTCATCTCAAAAAGTTGGGAGGTATGCTTATGGTTCCTTAAAGTGCACCAGAGATTAGCATTAAAAAAATTGTACATACCTGGGGCTTCCTCCAGCCCCCTTCAGGCTACCCTCTTTCCCTGAAAATAAGACCTACCCTGAAAATAAGCCCTAGCTGGAATTTTGAGCATGTTGGAAATATAAGCCCTACCCCGAAAATAAGCCCTAGCGGAAATTAAAGAGGAGGAAGAGGCAGCCAGTAAGTGGGGATTGGTCTCTATTGCACCTGAGCGAGAGCCACTCGTGGTCGTGCTGATATCATCTGGAGTGACCCGTGGAACACCGGCTGGGAGCGGAGCTGCGGCGAGAGTACAGGACTGCTGCCAGGGGCTGGAGGAAGCCCCGGGTAAGTAGATTGTTGTTTTTTTAAAGTACTTTGGACATTCCCTTTAAAGGAAATTTTAAGCCTAAAAAAAAAAGTAATTTAACTTACCTGGGGCCTCTTGCAGCCCCCTGCAGTCATCTTGTTCCCGTGCCGTCCTCCCACTACCCTCCAGTCAGCAGTAGTGTTGTCCGGATCATGAACGATCCGAATCTCTTTTGTGAGTCGAATCATCCGAATCATCAAAATGAACAATTCGGTTCACAAAGGGGGTGGAGCCAGGAGCAGCACGCCCCCCTCTCAGCGGACAGCGGGGTCCTGGAAGCAGAGCACAGATGGATCGCTCAGTTGGAGGGGAGCCAGCCTTGCACAGGGACAGGTAGATGAGAGAGGGGGGACATGGGTGCCACTGCCAGATATGTGTAGAGCACACGTACTGGCTGTAATGTGCTGCACATTTTAGGCTGTCTGTTCCGTAGTTCTGCATAGTGAACAAATGGGAAACGTTTGGCTGAGAAGCACAGCTCAGTAACTTTGCAGACAGCGTGCTGGGCTAGAATGACAGGCCAGGCACTGTGATTGCAGTGCAATATGATCCTTATGATGAGTGTTGGAGGTGAGAAAAGGACACATTGGATGGGGAATGCTCTTTCACTGTGAGACGTTTGCAAAGTATACAGATGAACATATAGGTGAAACATATTTAAAGCATATTTAATTGCAAAATGTGGGTAATGTGTGCAAAAAAAACATTTCTGCTCTCTGCTCTCCCCTCTTCGTCCATCTCCTCCCTTCTCTGTCCACTCCCTGCCCTTCTCTGTCTGTCCACCCCCCTCCCCTTCTCTGTCTGTCCACCCCCCTCCCCTTATCTGTCCACTGCAGGGAAAGTCCTGTCCTGCTAGTCATTTCACGCCGGAATGCTTCCCTAGTAAAATGATTCGAGAGTCGGATCAAAGATCCGGATCTTTGAAATGATCCGATTCGAATCATCCGAATCATTGAAAAGATCCGGACTTCCCATCTCTAGTCAGCAGCAGCCACAAAGAGAAAAAGAAATAAGACAAAAATAATAAAATCAAGGACAAAAAAAATAATAATAATTTAGTAGTCACACACATAGGCAAACGCAGGGGGGATTACAGCTGCCCAGAATCCCCCCTCAGACCAGGGCCAGTGCAGTGTCTGGGAACTGGCACAAGTTGAGACACCAGAATATCTGCAGGCATCCTGCAGCTCACAGCACTGCCCCCTTTCTTTCCCTGCTACAGTTGACTTTGGATGGAGCAGCAGCGTGTGTACAGAGCATGGCGCAGCTGTGGTGTGTTAATGCTTCACTTTCCCCTTTATTACCAATGTCGGCTGTCCTCATTATTATCTGTATCCAAACTGCTTCTGATCGATCTCGTTGTTGGTCGGTCGTGAAATTGCATTATGTGTGCCCAGCATGATGTCCTACCATATTATATACTATATTGTGCTTGGTTGAGGGAGACCTTTCAGGAATCCCCCCCCCCCCCCCCCCCTTGAAAATCCTGGGTTTGCCCCTGACACACCTCCAGATAACATAATCAAGTAGCCAGGTGCCTCATGATAAACAAATGATATATTCAGGTTCGTCAATTTAAAATAAATAGCCTTATATACATAAATTAAGAAGTTTTGAATCAGGGTGATACAATTTAAAGGCTAAATTAAAATAAATCAGCTATTCAGCCTTTCTCAGACTTAAATCCTACAGGATTACCATGCTGAAAGATACATGAATGAGGAAGCCATGTTATTATTATTATTATTTATTATATTTATAAAGCGCCAACATTTTACGCAACGCTGTATTCCCCAGATAACAGCATTAATCTGATCTGTGGTCTGAGTGACGGGCAGGCATGGCAGTGCAGCACATGAGCAGGGATAATGGTCGGTGCAGCATAGGGTCAGGTATGGTGCTGTGGCACCCATGGCACGAGCCATGCCTGCACCCCTCTAGGTACACCATTGAGACCAGCACAGTCCAGGAGTGTGGTAGTCTGTATGGACATTTTCTGATTTGGTCAGGCGGTAGGCTGGCAGGGATGGTTAGTGCATCTCCCACAAATTGCAATTTTTGCCATCAGCCCTCGAGGTAACCCATAACCTAAACCCCAAACCCCCTTCCCAATGGTCTCTTTCTATCCCCCTACTCCCAACCCAATCTTAAAAATTTTCCTCTGTATTGACCTTGATGTTTGCCATCTGGTAGGTTCCAGGCTGTAGACAGGGAGTCTCATCTCACAGAATAAACATTGAGTCTCCATCACTTTCTTCACTGACCACAGAAGGCTCTAGCATCAATTTGGATTGGATCAGATGAAAATCAGTGCTGCCAAGAGCATGCCCGATCGACGATTCGTCCAATCATGGGCTGAAATTGGTTGCACACCTTGATCGGACATAAAATGTGCCCCTCGGTGTCCAGTGCATTTCAAAATCAGGGGAATAGCACAGGGGCGGCGAATGGGGGCGTTACAAGGCTGATTCCTGAGAGATTTCATGCTGAAATTTATTGGGAATTGGCTTGTGGTGTATGGGCAGGCAAAATATCTCTCTCCAGAGAGAGATCGGTCTCTAGTTCGATCTCCCCATACAACATCCGACAACATCCGATGAATTGGCACCTTTACTGAAGAACTGATATTGATCAGCAGATTATACTGTTTTGTGTGTTTGGCCAGCATTACACAGGACTCCCAGCCCCGATGTTTGCAGGTCATCATGTGACTCTCCCACCATACATCACAGTGACCTCTGAACTCTCATCCTCCAACCAGTCATGTGTAAGCCAGACTTTGCCCCCAAGAGACACACAAACCCTCCTGGGACTTCAGTCACTTCTAGAGCCAGCACACAGCTACAGGTAATGGTGGGATGGGTTGGGGGATGTATAGAGAAAAGCTGTACAGACTGAGAGGTTACAGTATGCAGTGAGGCTCACATACTACAGGTTCAAGGGTCATAAAGTATAATTGTATTAGTGCAGAGGAGGGGTGCAGAGAGACAGAGAGGGAGGTGTAGGTCAGTGCATTTGCATTATGGGATGATAGACGTGAGATGTTTGTATGCTGTGAAGAAGGGAAACCCTTTGTGACTCCAAAACAATGCTGCTTTTTTTTTTTTAAATTACATTTGGATACCTAAAGGTGGTTTCACACTGTAAACTGGCGGCACGGAGATGAAGATCCAGCTTCAGTAAAGGGTAATGGTACATTGTGTGGTTAGGGTGGTGAAAGGCTACAGTTGAAATTAGAAGCAGGGGTGAGGGAGTAAGGTAATCAGAAGAGGAAAGAGCACAGAGGTGAGTGGGTCTGGTACACACAGAGTGTGAAGAGCTGACTGGTGATAGTACAGTAGGTGGTCAGGCGATGAGGGGGACCAGAAGTAAGTAGGAGTAAAGGGCATAAGGGTGGGGTGGGAGGTGCAGTGGTGAGAGGTGACAGTGCATTATGAGGTCAGAATATGAGGGGACACAGAGGAAAGCAGGAGTAGGGTACACGGGGGGGGGGGGGGGGGGGGTGAGGAGATAGAAGCAGGAGTGAAGGGTGATGATACATGAGTGGGCACAGATGAGGTTGGAAATAGGTAGCCCAGAATTGACGAGGGGTGAGTGTGTAAGTTGGCAGTACATTCAGGGGAGGAAAGAGTGCTGAGGTGAGTGGGGCTGGTACACACAGTGTGTGAAGAGGTGATCAGTGAAAGTACAGTAGGTGGTCAGAAGATGAGGAGGAACAGAGGCGCATAGGAGAAGAGAGCATTCAAAGGGCATGGGGGTGCAATGGTGATAGGTGGCGGTACATTATGCGGTCAGAAGATGAGGGGAAACTTGGGAGTCAGGAATAGAGAGGAGTAGGGTTGGGGCATGTGGGAGGTGAGGGTTAACAGACAGCAGGATAAGGGAGGAGGCACCCGGTGTATAAGCACGAATTGGATATATTCTAAAACACAGTTTCTCGAGTAAAAGTAATAGATGGTCCTACCTTAAAAAAGTAGTCCATCCGTTAGGCTTTAAAAGTAGATACTTTATTGGGCACTTTAACTGGCGACACGTTTCGCGGTAAACCCGCTTCCTCAGGTCGAATGCTGTGCCTATAGCAGAGAACAGCAATCCTGGGCACCTGTGAGGGTTAACAGACAGTACATTATGTGGTTAGAAAAGTGGGAGTTGGGCAGGGTTGGGGCACATGGAAGTGCTGGTGTGAGCAGTGACATTATATTATGGGGTACAGGAGATGAGTGGGCTCAGAGGGGAGCAGGAGTGAGGAGCACTGACTGGAGTGGAAGTGGGGAAGCAAGAGTGAGGTCAGGAGATGAGGGGGCACTGAGGAGATTGGGAGTGAAGAAAACAGAGGGGAGCAGGGGTGGGGTGCAATGGGAGGGGGTGCAGGGGTGAAGGTTGACAATACATTATGAAGTCAGTGAAGAAGAAAGCACAGAAGGGACCAGAGGTGGGGGTTGTAGGGGTGACAAGTACTTTATAGGTTCATACACACGCTCTATTTGCAGGAACGACGGGTCCGTCAGACCCTCCCACTGGGCGAGCGTTCCAGCGACAGTAGTGCGTGTGTACAGTCTGTCTGCAAACTGATAAGGCTGTTTCTGAACGATCCACTCACATTTTGGGGTCAGTATATGAGGAGGAAAAGTGAGGGGC
This sequence comes from Hyperolius riggenbachi, assembly GCF_040937935.1. NCBI lineage: Eukaryota > Metazoa > Chordata > Amphibia > Anura > Hyperoliidae > Hyperolius > Hyperolius riggenbachi. Next base: position 74,018,375 of record NC_090652.1, on the reverse strand, counting down.
AAGGAGGGGAGCAGGGGTATATATTGTACTAGACATGGTGTGGCTTGTGTTTGTATGTAATATACATATAGTACTTTTGTAAGATGGCTATTCTTTCCGTGTGTATATATATATATATATATATATATATATATATATATATATTTGTCGGGTTTCTGTAAACCACAGTTTATACCCTGATTGTATGTATAACCTTGTGCTATGTTGTATAACCGTTTGCTCCCTCTCTGTCTGTTACCCCTTGTTGCAATGTATGTATCCCTATTTATTGTCCAGCGCTGCGTAATATGTTGGCGCTTTATAAATACAATAAATAATAATAATAATAATGTGTGTGTGTGTGTGTATATTTGTGTGTGTGTGTGTGTTTATATGATAGCCTGTGGGTTGCCTTTTCAGTTTTCATTTGCGTATCCTTTACTTGTATTATGTATTTGTAGATTTGTTTTCTACTTTTCTATATAATTTGAGTTGCTGAATAGTTCAGTTATAAACCCATCAGATAATTCCAACTCTGTCCTCCCCCCAGACAATGGCTTGCGATAATGTGAGGCTTCTGTTGCCGCGGTCCCGCCTCCAGCAGCTTGCCAGGGATTGGCTGGCAGAAGACGCCCCAGGCCTGGATATAGCTGGGTGGGCAGCTTGCCGTGGTGGGCAGCAGTGTCAGGAGGCCGTATTACTGTGCAAGTCTTCGGGGGTGCTGGCCGGATCCCCCTTCTTCCAGGCTGTGTGTGAGGAGGCTGGGTGCAGCGTGGAGTGGAAACACCATGATGGCCAATGGCTGGAGCCAGTCACAAGAGTGGCCACTGTGCGAGGTGAGGGGATCATATGTCTACATGTACCCCCAGCCACTGACAACAAACTCTACCCTCATCAACGAACACCCAACAAATTATACCTTCCCATCAACTGACACCTAACTATACTCCCTATCAACTGTCTCCCATGTGTTCCCACTACAAATGATACACCCATCAACTGACACCTAACTGTTCCCTCCACAAATTATACCTTCCCATCAACTGAAACCTAACTATACTCTCTATCAACTGTCTCCTGTTTCCCATGTGTTCCCAGAACAAATGATACACCCAACTGCACTTCCAACAAATGATACACCCATCAACTGACACCCAACTGTACCCCCAAACTAATGATACCTTCCCATCAACTTACACCTAACTGTACTCCCTAGCAACTGTCTCCTGTCTCCCATGTGTTCCCACAACAAATGATACACCCATCAGCTGACAACCTACTGTACTTCCAACAAATGATACACCCATCAACTGACACCCAACTGTACCTGGATCAACTAACACCCAATTTTACCCTCAACAACACCATCAACCAATTCACTCCATCGGAGAGGAGGGGAGAGTGGCAGCATATGCACTGTCTGAATAATTTATAAATGGATATTGTAAAAAAAAAAAAGAAAAGAAAACAAGCTATTTTCTTCATTATGTTATTTTCACTACATTTCCTCTTTAAGGCATAATTATATACAAATGTGAGCAATGTTATCCTTTCCTGCCACAGTGTCTACAGCCCCTACCCTCTAGATTTAAGCTTGCAAGGGCAGGACCCCCCCCCCCCCCCCCCCTAGTTTTACGTGTTTTGTGTTTTTATTAAAGGAACATATGTACCAGTACTGGTGATTTTTCTTCAAACTTCACAAGTATAAGTATTTGTACTTGTGTGGCTGGAAGTTGTGCATAGGGAAACATGGACACATCAGTTCTCCTCTCAGCTGTAACTGACAGCAACTGATATATTTCAGTTCTGACAAAATGTTGTCGGAACTGGGAGGGATTATTGTCAGAAGAAAATGGTGAGCTTCTGAGAGGAACTGATGGCAAGGTAACTATGTAATGTTCATTTGAAGTTACCTCGAGTGTTTATTTTAAATAATTTTACTCAGGGGGGGCGTGGTTTGGCCGCGAACAGAGATGGCCGCATGAGACCTTAGCTCCCGACCCACCGGCAGCTAAACGGAGTAAAACAGACATCCCAGGCAGCAAATCACCTACTGAATAGCACGGAGAAGTTCCGGAGAGCGGAGCGGACATGCCGACAGCAAAAAATAAGTTCAAATCGCCGCGGAAGCTCACAGAATTCTTCGGGGCGGGAAGAAAGCAATCCACAGCAAAGAGGCAAGATGGCGCTGACCAACCCCAGGAGGACGCAGATCGCAACGCCAAAGCACAGCGACAACGGGCCACAAGGTCGCTCACAGCAGCTGCAGCCAAAGAAAAGGGCACGGTGAATAACAGCAGCCAGGGTAAGAGAACCGGCGATCCCCCTCCCAAACTGCAGCCCAATAAAAAACCTGCAGCGCAAAACCACGAGGCAGCAGATAGTGACTCTGAGGACCCGTTAGTACTTTTCCCCACCACTGGCAACACAGTCACAGACACTGTCCTCAAAAGCATGCTTCTAACCATGCAGGACACGTTACACAAGGAGATTACTAGATCCTCCAGAGAGCTCCAAAATGCTATAGATGACCTCGGGGAACGTACAGACCACATAGAACGGAAAATGGGGGAGTTCTCCACTGCCCACAACGAGTTAGTGGACGCTCACAATAACCTAGAGGAGCAGGTACAATGGATGAAAGACAAATTAACTGATCAGGAAGATCGCTCTAGACGCAACAACATCAAGTTCAGGGGCATCCCAGAGTCAGTTAAAAACGCTGATCTGGAGGCGTTTGTGATAAAGCTATGCAAGATATTACTCCCTTCACAAAAAGAAGAAGATTTTCTGATAGACAGAATACACAGAATCCCTAAACCTAAAGCAGCTCCGGAATCTGTTCCCAGAGACACTCTAGCTAGAATTCATTTCTACCACATTAAAGATAAGCTAATGGCGCAGATGAGGAAGGCCCCTGATCTCCCTGAGGAATACAAAGACATTAAGTTCTTTGCTGACATCTCGGCAACTACAGCTTCTCTCCGGAAGAGCTTTACCGAAGCAACCAAGAAGCTCCGCAACTCGGGAATTGCTTACCGATGGGGCTTCCCGACCAAACTGCTCATCACCTATCAAGGACAGATTATTGTAGCACATAACCCAGAAGACGTAATGTCCTTTATCAAGAAAGCAGGAACTTTATCCTCAAACCCAGGTTCCCCCTCTACCGCCTCCAATGCTTCAAAAAATGCGTCTCCTGCTCGATGCGTTGATGAGTGGGAAACAGTGGGGTCGAACCCGAATCTAGCCAACTCTAGAAGCCTATCCAGGGCCGCATCTCCAGCATCGCCTCCTAACGCTGAGGAAGACTAACATTTACTACTCTAGCCCATGCTAGCAGTCTGGGTAACAATCCAATAACTGAGCCGGGAGTCGGGGTGCTCAGTCAGTCAGGGGCACCTTGTGCATTTTATTGTATAACCCACTGGCTGTAACACCCCAGCCCTGCATCCACTGGCTAACCACCGGAGACGGTGGGAAATGATCATTAGCCACAAAGTGGATGGAATCTCCTTCGGGAGAATAATTCAGTTTTTCATATGTTTTAGTTTAAGTTTAACAGTTTTGAATGTCCACCACATGATAGATTATACATTATTGAACGTCAATGTGCATGCTGTATATGATATGTTGACACCGATCAACCTTAACAGATACCCTGTGTATATGTCTAAATATGAAAATAGTATCGATAAACGTTAAGGGATTAAATTCCCCATATAAAAGGTCAAGGCTCTGGAAAGAAGCAATTGACTCTAAGGCCGATATAATGTGTGCACAAGAAACACACTTCCATAAACAAAAAACCCCAAAATGCACCCACCCGTTATTCCCCACTGTCATCTTAGCCTCATGTAACCAGAAAAAAAGAGGTGTCCTAATAGCAATCTCCAGCAAAACAACTTATAAACAGATCCAATTACACGCTGACCCACAAGGCAGGTACTTAATATTAATTGCTGAATTAAATCATAAAACCTATACTATAGTGAATATCTATGCACCGAATGAGGGACAGATATCATTTATTCAAAAAACTATACAGCTGGCAAAAACTCTCCAACAAGGTAGCCTCTTAGTTCTAGGAGACTTCAACGCTATTGCAGACCCTGTAGTAGACACTTCCAACCCCAAAAGGGTAAAAAACAGAAGCATACAGAAAACCTTATGGGCAGAAGGTCTAGCAGACACATGGAGATGTTTACACGGCACTGAGCGAGATTATACCTTTTTCTCCCACACACACTCAACATACTCGCGAATCGACCTAATACTCACCGACAATATCCTGCTCCAAGATACAATCGCAGCTACAATTGGAAGCATTACATGGTCCGATCATGCGCCAATCAGCATAACCATAAGAGAACTAAACAAAACCAAATTTTGCCCTCCCTGGAGAATCCCAACCCACATCCTGAACCTAGAAAGAACAAAAGTCCAAATTTCACAATCCATCACCGAATACTTTACCTTCAATAATACCCAAGACGTATCCCAGTTTACAATTTGGAACGCCCACAAGGCATACATCAGAGGAATATGCATAGGACTAGCCTCCAGACTAAAAAAAGAACACCAATATAAAATCTCCCAAATGCTAAAAAATATCCAAGAATTAGAACAATCACACAAAAACAACCCCCAACCCGAAATACTAATACAATTGAAAAAAACCAGACAAAACCTCTCAAAAGAGCTAGTAGCAAGCTTTGAAACCAAGTGGGCTAGAGTTAAAGCGAAATTCTACGCTCAAGGCAATAAGGCAGGTGCAATGCTAGCAAGACAGATTAAAGGAAGGAGAATCAAATCAAAAATCCCATACTTACTAAATCCCCAGGGTATTAAACTATCCAATCCTAAAGATATAGCCAACAGATTCGCAGAGTTTTACACTTCCCTATATAACCTAGAGTCTGACTCCAGAACCCCTCAACCCACACAAGAGGCAATAAATACCTTCCTACAACAAGTCAAACTACCTCAGATTTCAGAGGAGCAATTGACGTATCTCAATGCACCAATCACAGAAACAGAAGTCACTAAAGTAATTAATAATCTAAAACTTCAAAAATCCCCAGGTGCTGACGGCCTAACAGGGGAATACTATAAAACATTTGCACCACTAATCATCCCCCACCTTACCAGGGTCTATCAGCTCGCATCCGAGGAAGGAGTTTTCCCTGAGGAAATGCTGCAGGCCCTGGTAGTAACCCTGCCCAAACCGGGCAAAACCCCAGACAACCCAGCCAATTTTCGTCCAATATCTCTCCTTAACGTGGATCTAAAACTCTATGCCAATATCATTACTAACAGATTAACAGATATCATGCCTAAACTGATAAAACATGATCAGGTGGGTTTTATAAAAGGTAGGAATGCATTCGATGGAACCAGACGCCTCTTCAACATTATCCAGGTGGCCGAAAAATCTAAAAGGCCTTCTCTGCTCCTATCATTGGATGCAGAGAAGGCCTTTGATAGGGTGCACTGGGGGTACCTTAGAACAATTCTTAATAAATTTGGATTCAGGGGCCTTATATATGACGCTATACTTGCCTTATATTCCAAGCCGTCTGCTAAAGTATTTACTGAAGGGCTGCTATCAGATACCTTCTATATTACGAATGGAACCCGCCAGGGGTGCCCCCTATCCCCGCTAATATTTGATTTGGTGATGGAGCCCCTGGCGGAGTCTATTCGCTCCCACTCAAAAGTCTCAGGCATCCAAATTGGTAATACAGACCATATTATAGGTCTATACGCAGATGACGTAATAATTGCACTATCAAACATTGAAGAGTCCCTACCTACAGTGCAATCCTTATTACAACAATTTGGAAACGTCTCATACTATAAGGTCAACGAAACCAAGTCGCAAATTTTATGTATCAACATCCCTGCGCAACAAATAGAGAGGTTAAAGAAAAAATACCCCTATCAATGGACTCAAGAGTCTATTACTTATCTAGGCACCCAATTAAGTCCATCTGCCAAGAGCTTCTTTAAATTAAACTATATACCCCTGGCACAAAAAGTTGCAGAGCTATGCGCTGAATACAGAAGGCTTTCTCTCTCATGGGCAGGCAAAATTGCCACTATCCGAATGATGGTGATCCCCATAATCCTATATACCTTCCGGATGGTACTAATCCCGCTACCAGCAACATACCTAAACAAACTACAAAGTATACTAAATAAATTCATTTGGGGGGGAAAAAAACCAAGGTTTTCAAAGAATATCTTATCCTCAGCCATAAGGGACGGCGGCATGGGAGTTCCCAACATAAGAAACTACTGGGTAGCAACAATACTAGACCAATCCTATTTCTGGTTAACTAAGGAATCTGAACGTAATTGGGTACAAATTGAAAACGCCAGCATTGATATCCCTATTAAAAACCTACTCCTTCAATGTATTCTTCAAAAACCCCAAGACCCTAGCTCTACGTTAGCCATATCTGCTACACTGGAAGGATGGAAAATATATCATACAAAACCCCTTCCTGAAAAAGACATTAGGTTACTAGATATACCCCTAGAATGGATACAAGCTCAATCACCAGATCTTGACCTATCCTCATGGACCCAAAAGGGTATTAAGAAACTGAATAATATTTTCCAAGATGACACTATTATGGCCTTTGAGGGGATACACCACAAATACAATATTCCCAACACAGACTTCTATAAATTTCTAAGATTGAGGCACTGTCTGGCCCCCTATGATGTGAGAAAGCCTCTTGTACACAAAGAAATTATCTACCTCTTCACGTACAAGAAAAGGAAAAAAGGCGGGGTATCTCTTCTATATGGTATTCTAAACCACTCTAATATTAAAGATAACAAGAAGATACAACAATGGGAAGTAGACCTGGGAAAAAGCTTCTCCAGGGAGGAATGGCTCACTGCCATAAGGTGGAACAGCAAAGCATCAAAGTGCATGTCCCATTGGGAACTATCACAAAAACTGCTCCTAAGATGGTACTATACACCCAATCTTGTACACCAATTCCACCCTGGAGAATCTGATGAATGCTGGAGGAGATGCAGGAAAAAAGGATCTTTACTTCATATATGGTGGAGCTGCCCCTATCTACATGTATTTTGGAAACAGGTATTTGCTCTTATTAAAAATAGCACGGGATTCCAACTCCCATTTGTACCTGAATTAGCAATTTTGAATATAAAATTGAACACAGTTCCAATGCACGTGAGGGTAATCGTAGCTCATATACTCATAGCAGCTAGAGTAATGATCTCAAGATCCTGGAAGTCCACGCAGGTACCAACTATAGAAGAGGTGAAATCACTAGTATCCTTAAACTATAAGTATGAGCATACCTTTGCGATCTCAAATAATTTAGGGATAAAATGCCAGAAAAATTGGGATGCCTGGGTACAGTGCATGGAAAAACCACCCACTGTGCCACCACAATGAGCCTGAACAGACAGACATGTACAGTTAACCTTATTAGCTATTGATAACACCTGCGCACTCTATATACAGCCGAAAAGCGCTACTTAAAATATGTTAATAGTGGACATTCTACTTGTTGTTGTTAAGTACTCTTGATGTTATGTTAATGTTCTGAGTTGATGTTAATAAAACAACTCATTCTCCCCACCCCCCCCCCCCTCTCCCTCCCCCCCCCATCCATACTACCCCCTCCCTCCTCCCCCCTCCCCTCCTTTCCTATATTCCCCCCCCCCCTCCAACCCAAAAATGACAAGCCTGTATTGAAGACATTTGATGGATGTTTTAAAGTACTCTTGCTATACATAATAAGAAAGGCACTAATACCTAAATGTCCATGAACAATGTATACCCCTGAGTAGTTCATAAAAACCAGAGGAATAGACCATACATGTACAGACCGAAAAGTATTCTGTATGTAAACAGTTATAATTCTATTACTAATCCTGTTGTATTGGACGACTTACCACTGTATGGAATATGCTTTTTCTCTGCAAATAAAAGTATTTTCAAAAAAAAATAATTTTACTCAGTACAGGTTCTCTTTAAGCTTGCAAGGGCAGGACACCACAACACTCCCCCCCTCCCCCCCTAGTTTTTTGTGTTTTGTGTTTTTTATCAAAGGAACATGTACCAGTACTGGTGATTTTTCTTCAAACTTCACAAGTATAAGTATTTGTACTTGTGTGGCTGGAAGCTGTGCTTGTACAGTGTGTTGAACTGCTCATGTATCTATACTCCCCTCTGTTGCCTGTATTGTACTATATACAGCACTAAGGAAGATGTTGGCGATGTATAAATAAAAAATAATAATAGTAAACCTCAAGTTGTATAATTAGCATTTAAGTTATTGAGAATTAGCAGGATTATAGGGTAACCAAAGAGCCTTTAGTGAGATCTCTGTAGAGTCCAACACTCTCTGCTTCTAATTTGGCTTGTTATATGTGGACTGCTGGTGTGATGATGACTTTTAGATATTTTTTAAGGAAATCTGTACTCTGATAGGAACTTTAATGTACTGCAGTAACACCAGTGTGCACAAGATGGTGCTCTACCTCTTATTACACAAAACTACCGGTAAGTCATACTGTACTAAGAGGTACAGACTAACCAGCAAGCTCATGGTGAACCAGAACTCATTGGAGTGTGTGAGGGGCTACAATGGTCCTAAAAGCCCCCTTACTAAAATACTAAGGAAAACAAAAGTTTGCTTTCTTAATACAGAAAGAATTTGCGATAATTCAGGTTGGAGTGAGCTTGAGATGTCTCCCAGAGCAATACTGCTGAATATATGCAAATTAACCATTGTACCCTTAGAAGCTAAACACACCTCCAGAACCGCAGGAATGCAATGATGTGTCAGCTTGTTAATTTGTACAGAGCCATAATAACCCAACATGCATACAGACTGTTTCGGATTGTTTGATCCTCATCAGTGCAGGCATGGATTAATTTGGCTCTATGGAGTAGGGCTTGTAACGCCGAGAGGTACAGACTAACCAGCAAGCTCATGGTGACCCAGAACTTATTGGAGTGTGTGAGGGGCTACAATGGTCCTAAAAAACCCCTTACTAAAATACTAAGGAAATAATAACAACAACATACCTGTGTTTCCTATATAAAGGGTAATGCTGCTAATAATACTGGGTTGTCTTGCCATCTTATCACACTTCACTGCTTTTATTTCCAGTTTTGTCCCTCCATTGCACTTTTCCTGTCCCATACCCTATGTTCCCTTATACAGTGGATACATTAGAGCAAAGGTGACATTTAGCTGTGAAATGAGTTGAAGTGTGACACAAAAAAGAGATATGATGTCATCAGTAGGTGACGTAGAGATCTAGAAGGAGGCACGGAACAGTGAGAATGCTACAAAACCAGTTATGGAATCCCCTCCCCACCCAATGTCACCACTAAACCAACCACTAGTTTAGGTAGAAAGTGAGTTGGAGGTGAAGTGAGAAGAGCAGTGAAAGGTGTGCAGACTAGAAGAATGGTAGGAGGTGGTCACTGCTTTGTATTATTGCTGTTCACACCTATTATTCGAAAACTCTTCATCCTTTCCAACCAACTATGGTATTGCACTTCAATCCACATTGCCTTATATTCTCTGGTCTTTTTCAGGTCAACTCAATGATCTCCTCCTGGCCGAGCGTCCAGCTCTTAATGCCCTATCAAGGGTCAGTGGAGTGGCTACATTGGCGAGGCAAGTATCAGAGCGAGCAAGAAAATCAGGATGGACAGGGAAAGTCACCGGGACCAGGAAGACAACCCCCGGATTTCGTCTGCCTGAGAAGTATGGCCTGCTGGTGGGTGGAGCTGGAACTCACCGTTACGGCACTGGTGACCTGGTCATGCTGAAGGATAACCATGTATGGGCAATGGGAGGAGTCCAGCAGGTAATGAAAATGTACACCACTGTGTATGAGATGTAGGTGTGGTAGGTGACATGAAGGTATGAGAGAAAATATGTCATAATATGGGTCAGATCGGTAACAAGTTAGTCATTTATCAACATGAATACCATCCCTCCATGAATATCCATCCCTCCTACAATGAAATGTTCAGAATGCAGGCTTTAGCTTCTGCAGTGCATTGAGGTGTCATGTGGTGGTTGTAATTGGATAAAAGTTGGTTGATCGGTGATCTCAGGTGAGCTGCCTGTGTGTTGGTTTTAGTCAGTCGATTGTTGACAGTATCTGTGTTGGTTCTAGTTTGGTGCTTGGTGAGAGGATTGAAATTTCTATGATTATTCTAGATGGTGATGGGGTTCTCTGTGGCTCATCTGGGGGGAGGGGGGGGATGATTGGAGATTGCAGAGGGTTTCTGTGTTGTCCTGAATGGGAGAGGGGAGATCGTGTTGATGATTCTGGGTGGAGTTCTCTCTGTTCCTTCTGCATGGATGATTGAAGATCTCTGTGTTATTTCTGGTGATTGGTTATTACGGTGTATCTGTGTGTTGGTACTTTTGGGTGACTAGTGACCTTGAGGGATCTCTGTGTTATGATTTATAAGGACTATTTTAAGGTGGAGCCCCATTATCTCACTAGATGCAAAAACTTCTGTTAGGTTGGGAAAATACCTGAGGGGCACAGTGATGTTTTTAATTCTTCGAGTTAAACTGGAGGCAGCCAAGGATAAATACTGTAAATGGAGACCTTACATATGACAGCCAGTCAGGCTCAACCCTTTATGCAGTGTAGAAGTCAGAGCAGGAATGTGGTTACTTATGGTCAATGGTTCTGGTTCTGTTCCCATCAGCTGCTCTGACTGTCCATGTTTCTCCAACAGGCTCTGCAGGGGGTGCGCGCTGTTGCTGGCCACACACTGAAGCTGGAAGTGGAGTGCCGGACGGTGGAGGAAGCCCTAGAAGCTGCTGCAGTCGGAGCCGATATTATCATGCTGGATAATTTTAGCCCAGAGGTGCCCAACTTTTTCCCTTATACCTTGTAGAAGGGGTCATCAAGGACTGATAGTCATCATCACAGGGTGACTTTTGCCTGTATATCTCCCTTGGGGAAATCTTATAAAGATACTGGGTATATTTTCTCTGCATATATCCAAGGCCAGATTTATACTTTTTGTGCATTGAGAGGCCAAATATGTTGGAGCTCCCCTTCCATGTGCAGCGACGCCCCTCCCATTCCATGTGCAGCCCACTCTTCCATGTGAATCCATGTACTATAAGTCCCTTTCTTTCATGAACAGATCCTTTGGGCATCAGTCCCCCTTTTTCATGTGTTGCTTCCCATTTTCAGACTCCTCCTTAATATATAGCAACCCCTGTCTCATGTTCAGGTGCCCCTTGGGCTGCAGCTGCCCAAGGCCAGGGCCTTTGTTGCCCTTCCTGAAATCCGGCCCTGCATATTTCACCAGATTTTACTGAAAGTGTAAATAAACTGGGACATCTTTTTTGTCCCTCAATTTATAAAATCCTCCCAACATTTGTTCACTAACAGTTTTGGCAAGAAATTATGTATTTATTATTTATCATCAGCAGACAAAAAAATACTAAAAATATTTTTGATAGTACCTTTTCACCTACTTTTTGGTACTTTTTCAATTGCAAAGTGCTGAAAAATTATTTTAAACTAGCTGATTGCCCGGCGTTGCCCGGGAATGTATTTGGCTGGTGTTGGCTCCACCCACTTTTTCTAACCCTAACATACAATTACTCAATGACCAAGTTTGTGAGCTTTTGGGGTCTTTGGCATCAGTAATTTGCATTGAAATGAAACAAATCTGATTGGCTGTTTGTGGCTCCACCCCTTTTCTGAATTTGAACCCCAGTGACCCAATAACCAACTGTACCAGGTTTGAGGCCCTTGAAAAGCAATAGGTGAAGTTTGATTCACTTTTGTAGGCTCCACCCACTTTTCTGAATATTAATCCCAGTCACCCAGTGACCAACTGCGCAAAGTTTAAAAACCCTGCCATTAACAGTGTAAGAATGGCTGCAGTTTACATTTTCCCAGTGAAATTTGTATTTGTCTCCACCCACTGATGACCCGGCGTTGCCCGGATATGTATTTGACTGGTGTTGGCTCCGCCCACTTTCTAACACTAACGCACACTCAATGACCAAGTTTGTGAGCTTTGGGGTCCTTGGCATCAATAATTTGTATATTCCCATAGAAATTAAATCAGATACGCTGTTTGTGGCTCTGCCCCTCTCCAGCATTTGAACCCCAGTCACCCAATGACCAACTGTAGCAGGTTTGAGGCATCTGCTATTAACAGTGTAAAAATGGCAGCAATTTAAATATTCCACTTGAAAATCAACAGGTGAATTTTGATTGGCTATTATAGGCTCCATCCACTTCCCTGAATATTAATCTCAGTCACTCAGTGACCATCTGGGCAAAGTTTGAGAGCCCTTGCCATAAACAGTGTAAGAAGGGCTGCAGTTTACACTTTCCCAGTGAAATTTGTTTTTGGCTCCGCCCACTTTTTGCAATCTGGACACAAAGTCACTACTCAATGCCCAAGTTTGTGAGCTTTGAGGTCCTTGGCAACAATAATTTGTATTTTCCCATGAAATGAAACAAATCTGATTCACTGTTTGTGGCTCTGTCCCCTTTTCTGAATTTGAACGCCAGTGACCCAATGACCAACTGTACCAGGTTTGAGGCTTGTGCCATTAACAGTGCAAGAATGGCAGCTATTTTAATATTCTCCTTGAAAAGTGACATGTGATTTTTGATTGGCATTTTTAGGCTCCACACACTTTTCTGAATATTAATCCCAGTCACCCAGTAACCAGCTAAGTTTGAGAACCCTTCCATTAACAGTGAAGAAGGGCTGCAGTTTACAATTTCCCAGAAAAATCTGTTTTTAACTCCACCCACTTTTTGTAACCTGGACACACAGTCACTACTCAATGACCAAGTTTGTGAGCTTTTGGGTTCCTGGCATCAAAATTGTGCTAATGGAAGCAGTTTATACAGCAAATAAATCTGGCTGTTTTTGGCTCCGCCCCTTTTCTGAATTTGAACCCCAGACACTTAACGACCGACTGCAGCAGGTTTGAGGCCTCTGCTATTAACAGTGTGAGAATGGCTGCAGTTTCAATATTCCCCTTGAAAATCAATAGGTGAATTTTGATTGGCTCTTGTAGGCTACACCTACTTTTCCGAATATTAATCCTAGTCACCTAGTGACCAAATGTGTGAAGTTTGAGAACCCTGCCATTAACAGTGTAAAAAAAGCTGCAGTTTACATTTTCCCATGTAAAAAGTTAGTTGTTTTTGGCTCCGCCCACTACTTCTAATCTTGACATACAGTCACTTAATGATCAACTTTATGAGCTTTGGTGTCCTTGGCATCAATAAGTTGCATTTTACCACTGAAATTAAACAAATCTGATTGGCTGTTTTTGGCCCGCTTCCTTCAGAATTTAAACCCCAGTCTCCCAGTGACTGACTGTAGCAGATTTTAGGCCTCTGCCATTAAGAGTGCATGAATGGCAGCAATGTAAATATTCCCCTTGAAAATCAAAAGGTGAATTTTGATTGGCTGCTGTAGGCTCCACCCACTTTTCTGAATATTAGTCCCAGTCACCCAGTGGCCAACTGTGTCACGTTTGAGAACCCTGCCAATAACAGAATGGCTGAAATCAATCTAACAAATCTGATTGGCTGTTTGTGGCTCCACCCCTTTAGTGAATTTGGACCCCAGTTACCTAGTGACTGACTGTATCAGGTTTGAGGCCTCTGACACTAACAGTGTAAAAATGGTAGCAGTGTGAATATTCCCCTTGAAAATCAATAGGTACATTTTGATTGGCTGTTGTAGGCTCAACCCACATTTCTGAATATTCATCCCAGTCACCCAGTGGCCAATTGTGTAAAGTTTGGGAACCCTGCCATGTTAAAAATGTAGTTGTTGGCACCGCCCACTTTTTCAAACCTTGACATACAGTCACTCAATTATCAAGTTTATCAGCTTTGGGGTCCTTGGTATCAATACTTTGTATATTCCCATTGAAAAATAAACAAATCTGGCTGTTAGTGGCTCCGCCCCCTTTCTGAATTTGGACCCTAATCACCCAGTGACCAACTGTACCAGGTTTGAGGAGTCTGCTTTTAACAGTATAAGAGAATGGTAGCAGATGAAATATTCCCTTTGAAAATCAAAAGGTGAATTTTTATTGGCTGTTGTAGGCTCCACCCACCTTCCAAAATCTTAATCTCAGTCACCCAATGACCAACTGTGCAAAGTTTGAGAACCCTGCCATTAACGGTGTAAGAATGGCTGCAGTTTATATTTTCCCAGTAAAAGTTGTTTTGGCTCCACCCACTTTTTGTAACATTGACACACAGTCACTCAATGGCCAAGTGTGTGAGCTTTCAGGTTCCTGGCATCAAAAATGTGTGAATGGAAGCAGTTTATCCACCAAGGAAATCTGATTGGCTGTATGTGGCCCCGCCCCTTTAGTGAATTTGGACCCCAGTCACCCAATGACCGACTGTAGCAAGTTTGAAGCCTCTGCCATTAAAAGTGTAAGAATAGCAGCAGTTTAAATATTCCCCTTGAAAATCAATAGGTGAATTTTGATTGGCTGTTGTAGGCTCCACCCATTTGCTTGAATCTTAATCGCATCCACCCAGTGACCAAATGTGCCAAGTTTGAGAACCCTGCGATTAACAGTGTAAGAATGGCTGCAGTTTACATTTTCCCATTTAAAATGAAATTTGATTGGCTGTTTTATGCCCCACCCACTTTTCCTGGATTTGTAACCTCGGTCACCAAGTGACCAACTGTGCTAAGTGTGGGGACTCTGGCTTGATTACTGTGAGAATGGCAGCCTTTTACATTTTTTCCATTGACTTGAATGGATGAAATCTGATTTGCTGTTTGTAGCTCCGCCCAGGTGTGCAGGGGGGCCGCGAGACCCCCAGAACATATCATCCCAGGTAGTAAGGGATCTGTGTACCAAGTTTTGTTAAAATCGGTCAAGCCGTTTTCGAGTGATCGCCACACACACACACACACACACACACACACACACACACACACACACACACACACACACACACACACACACACACACACACACACACACACACACACACACACACACACACACACACACACACACACACACACACACACACACACACACACACACACACACACACACACACACACACACACACACACACACACACACACACACACACACACACACACACACACACACACACACACACACACACACACACACACACACACACACTTTTATATATATATAGATAGAAGATGAAAAATTATCTCCTAGGAGAAAACACTGGTGAAAAAGTGAACTGCATATGGGCCTAAGAGTCTAGAATATTGAACATTTTCACAATATTCTAATGACCTGAAATTTAGATTTTGGGGTTTTCATAAGCTGTAAGCCATAATCATCAAAATTATAACCAATAAAGGCTTGAAATATAATGTAATGCATGTAATGAGTCTCACCTTTTAAGTTGAATTACTTAAATAAATGAACTTTTGCAGTTTCACTGTGCAGTCAGTTAAATATAAATACAGTAAGGCCCAGTATTATGGTATATAAAAATCGGACCTGGTGTTTATTATTGTGTCTTAGCAAATGAGCATTTAGCATTATTGTGTGTGTATATGTATTTATGAAATGTTACTAGATAGAAGAAAGGATGTCTGGTCTTCCTAGTATTCTTTGAGACCTCAGAAACTTAAATATCTCAGAACTGAAGGACTTCTTTTTGAAAAAGCTTCTTTTAAAGGATACCCGAGGTGACATGTGACATGATGTAATAGATATGTACAGTGCCTAGCACACAAATAACTATGCTGTGTTCCTTTTTTGTTTCTTCCACTGCCTGAAAGAGTTAAACATCAGGTATGTAAGTGGCAGTTCCAGAGTCAGGACTGGGTCAGACTACAGTGTGACCTCCAGTGATAAGAAATTACAACTATAAGACACTTTCCTAGCAGAAAATGGCTTGAGAGCAGGAAAGTGATAAAAAGGAAACAAATGTTCATATATTTTAGCTCTGGCATACTTCAATGAATGTGTCATTGAGCAAAAACAATAAAACAGTAAAAACTTAAAAAATAGATCTAAATATAAAATAAAACTGTGGAATATCTTTAAAAGTCATTTTTAGGAGGAGGATAGATACAATTGTTTATTTCATTAGTTTATTTACACCTCTGGTGTCCTTTAAACATGGGATCAATAGAACACAATTGTACCCAAAAAGTGAATCCTGGTCCTGGAACGCAAGACATGAAGTTTAGACGTACAGAGGATGAGGAAGATAATTACAACCTCTCAGAGGAAATGTTTACTTCTAGTGGCGTCTGGCAGGCCTTTGGTCATACCAGCCTCTTTGGAATGGGTCACTGGTGTTAAATGGATAAAGTGAGAGTAGCCTGGACAGGGTTAAACTGGATGTAAAGCATTTTACTATTCTATAATGAAAAATGAGTAACTTTATACTCTTCTATATCATTTCCCAGACACTCCATGAAGCGGCGCTCTTAGTGAAGAAGACCTATCCCACAGTTGTGGTTGAGGCTTCTGGAGGAATCTCAACAGATAATCTTCTGCAGTTTCTCAGTCCTCATGTGGATGTGGTGTCCATGGGTTGTCTAACTCAGGGTTACCCCAATATTGACTTTTCTCTCAAACTGGCTAAGGGCATGCAGAACTTCAGCTGAACTCCCTCACAGAGTCCTGAAAACTCTGGTCTTTGCCTGTCAGAGCTCAGCATCTTCCAACATTGACTACAAACCTCTGATCTACTTATCGCCACACCATCTGAGCCCAGCAATCCTGTCCTTTGACTCTGGGATTTCTGCATTTTCAAACCCTGACCCCAAACCTCCACATCATCTGAGCCCTGCAACTCTGACCTCTGACTCTGGATGGCCTGTGCTCCTTACCTCACCTCTGTGTCTAAACATAGTGTTCCCCAGGGCAGCGGTGGGGACTCGTTGGAAGTGTGTGCTTGGGTTCTGAATGTCTAACAAGTGGAAAATGTGCTGTGAAACATGTTGTGAGGAGCTCTCTGCAGAGACTCTGTACACAGTAGAACTCTATCATTATCATGCAGAGAGAGAAGGACAGCAAGGCACTGCTCCTTAAAGGGAACCTTAACCGATTAAAGTTGAGTTTAACTTACCTGGGGCTTCTACCGGCCCCCTGTGCCCGTACCAGGACAAACCGATCCACCGGTCCCCCACAGCAAGCTAGTTTCATTTTCGGTGGGCCACTGCGCCTGCGCAGTCCCGGCCGCATGTGTCCTCGCTCAAGCTGCTGTTGCCGTCCTGCGCACGCGCAGTATGAGATTTTCTCATACTGCACACTAGCAGGATGGCGACGGTGGCGTGAGTCAGGACGCGCACTGCCAGGACCGCGCATTTTCCGCTTGTTATTGCAGCGGGGGATTGATTTGTCCCGACGCGGGCACAGGGCAGCTGCAGGGGGCCGGTAGAAGCCCCAGGTTAGTTAAACTCTTTTTTTTTTTTTCAGTCAGTTAAGGTTCCCTTTAAAAGCCCTTTATTCCAGTTGTGTATTCACAGTGGTACGAGACTATGGGGGTGTCAGGTGCCTGACAGCTCTTTTGCAGGCCAAATCTGCTTCTTCAGAGGCAAAAACATGAACTCTATCATTATCAGGTTGGCTCAGAGGAGTCACAAGACTCACAGTAGCTGCAGCAGCTTCATCAGCTACCCTCAGTAGCAAGGGAATTATGCCATATTGTTACACGGCAAAGTTCAACATTGCTTTCTTAAAGAGGAACTTTAACCCAGGTTTAACTTCATCCCAGTCAGTAGCTGATCCCCCCCCCCCCCCTTTCCACGAAAAATCTTTACCTTTTCTTGAATTAGATCATCACGGACATCAGGGACAGTGTGATGTCATGACCATGACAGTTTACTGTCTGGGAACCTCACTGCATTGTGGGAAATAATGGCTGTTTCCAACTACCAAGCAAGCGGTATCTCCCTATGTTCATAAAACTCTCAATAAATGAACATTCCGTACAGATCACCTGGCAGAACTAAAGATGTCACCATCAGTGATAAATTTCAGAATGTAAATCAGAGAGAGCAAAGATTTTACAATGGACAAACACTGACTAAATAATCTATAAATGAATATTGCTAAAAAATAAGCAATTTTATTATTTAGGTGATTTTTACTGCAGTTCCTCTTTAAAGGGAATGTCCGAAAAATAGACTTACCCAGGGCTTCCTCCAGCCCCTAGCAGCTGATCTGTCCCTCGCTGCAGCTCTCGTGGCTCCTGGGCCTCTCCGGTGCAGATCCCAACCTGGTCGGTATCTACTGCGCCAAAGTGAGCACCGCTGTCAATCTCCACCACGTGGTCTGGAGTGTACTGCAGAGGTGCAGAACTGCTAGGGGCTGGAGGAAGCCCGGGGTAAGTAAATGTCATTTTTTAAAATTTTGCTTAGATATTCCCTTTAACCACCCTGGCGTTCTATTAAGATCGCCAGGGCGGCTGCGGGAGGTTTTTTTTTAAATAAAAAAAAAACGATTACATGCAGCCAACTGAAAGTTGGCTGCATGAAAGCCCACTAGAGGGCGCCCCTGAAGCGTAATTTAAATCGCCTCCGGCGATCAGCATTAACAAGGAAGGCTGCAATGAGCAGCCTTCCTTGTTTTGCTTGCCTCGTCGCCATGGCGACGAGTGGAGTGACGTCATGGACGTCAGCCGACGTCCTGACGTCAGCCGCCTCCGATCCAGCCCTTAGCGCTGGCCGGAACTATTTGTTCCGGCTGCGCTGGGCTCCGGCGGCTGGGGGGACCCTCTTTTGCCGCTGCACGCGGCGGATCGCCGTGCTGCGGCGGCGATCAGGTAGCACACGCGGCTGGCAAAGTGCCGGCTGCGTGTGCTGCTTTTTATTTGAAGAAAATCGGACCAGCAGGGCCTGAGCGGCAGCCTCCAGGGGTAATGGACGAGCTGAGCTCCTCCATACCACCAGGATGGTTAAAGAAGAGAGTCATCACTTTTAGTTAGAAATGAAATCCTATATCACATCACCTCTGAACAGCGGGTGGGACTATACACATCACTCCTTTCTCATACATCACCAAACACCCCATTGGAGCCACCAATAACTTCTCCTTTCTGGGGTGACTCAGACTTCGGAGTATTTTTTCAGTGTCAAGTTTCACTCTAAGAATGGAAATGAGCTGATTTTATCCATGTTGCGCCGGAATAAACCAACCTTCTGGTGTGAAGGAGACAGTCTTGGTATTTGCATTAGAAGCATTTTCCTGAAGGGTTCACTCATAGAAAAGGATGGGGTGGGGGAGAACCTCTTGCAGAGAATTCCTGCAATAGCTGAGATAGGAGACTGGCTGCTATACATGACTGACTCCTCATCAGACCATACTAATAACAGTATAAGTATTACTGCTTCCAAAACGAGGTGGAATAGGCCTGTGTTCAATTCAATTTACTTCCATTCACTTTATTGTCATTGTGTAAAACAACAAAATTACTTTTCATGACAACCCCACGGTACATATAGGGAACATAGTGATAGTAACAAGGAAGAGAAGAAATTATACAAGTATGCCAGGTATTACAGATGTTTAAACAGTTTGTACACAGTGTTAATTATTTCAGAGAGGATTCATAGTTCATCAAGTTTATGGCAGATGGGAAAAAGTTGTTTTTCAGTCTGTTTGTGTGTGTGCGGATTGATCTAAAACGTTTACCTGATGGAAGGAGCTCAAACAAGGCATTTCCAGGGTGAGTTTTGTCCTTGATAATGTTTTTGGCCCTTCTCAGGCTGCGAGTATTATACAAAAGTTCCAGTGATGGTAGTTCAGTGCCAATAATGGCTTCTGCTGTTTTAACAACTCGCTGCAGGGCTTCTCTAGTAGCCTTCGTGCAGCTGTTGTACCAGGCCATCATGCAATTGGTCAGAACGCTTTCTATAGTGCATGTGTAGAAATTAACCAGCAGCTTCTGTGGGAGGTTAGCGCTCCTTAGTTTTCTCAGAAAGTAGAGGCGTTGTGCTTGGCCAGTTAGAGCTAAAGCATTGTCAGCCCAGGACAGGTTCTCTGCGATGGTGACTCCCAAAAATTTGAAGCTGGAAACTCTCTCCACAGCCTCTGCATTGATCATTAGCGGTAGGTGAGTGGTCTTTTTGGTGGTCCTAAAGTACAGAATAATTTCTTTGGTCTTTGTATTTAATAACAGGTTGTTAATGTCGCACCATGCAGTCAGGTTCCTAACTTGTTCTCTCTGCATGGAGGACGAGGACTGGAGAACAGTCTGGTTCACCTCTCTGTTCTCGATTATCCTGATCTGCTGTGCAGGGGCGTTGCTGGCCCCAAAGATCAGTGGCCCGGGCCACTGATCTATGCCAGGGTGCCCCGGATGTCCCCCAGGCAGTCAGGCAGCTGTCAGCACTACTCACCTCCAGCCGCTTGGTCTCCAGATTCTGCAGACATCTTCTCTTCCCGGCTTCTCCCCCTAGTGTTTGAGAATGAATCAGATGCTGGAGCTCCGAGCATCTGATGCTAGGGGGAGCTGTGGTGCATCAATGGAGGGTATGCTGGGAGCTGTGGTGCTTCTGTGGGGGCATGTAGGGAGCTGTGGTTCTTCAAATGGGGCATACTGGGAGTTGTGGTGCCTCAATGGGAGCATGGGAGGGGGTCCACTAGAAGGTCAGAGAATGCTATGGGGGACTGCCAGACAACTTGGCAACAGGTCAGCCCACCCAACAGAAAGCCAGGTAACTGCATAGTTATGTTTAAGTGACGCTGCCTAATTATGTGATATGCTGCATTTTTTTTTTGTTATTAGTTAATGGAGGGGGGGGGGGGGGGGGGAGGTTAATTTAACATTTTGCTGGGCAGGCTGATTTAGACCACTGTGAAGTTCATGTAAATATGGCTCCACCCATGACCACACCCACATTATGATGCATGGCCACACCCATTTTTCAGCTGGAGTGCCCCAAAGTGGCCCGGATCTCTCTCTTTCACACTAGAGGCTGCGGTAGGAAAGGCTGAAACTCAGCCTTTTGCTTAACGCCAATACATAGCTTTTTCAAAGTGTTTTCAAAGCGTTCTACAGCTCATATGAAAACGTCCTTTTTTTTTCTTCTATAAAAATAAGTGAACAAGTCAGCTGTAAAACGCTTTGAAAACGCTTTGAAAACGCTGAAGTTGGCGTTTTCCATTGACTATCATTGAAACGCCAACAGCCAACTTCGGCTGTAAACAACCCTGAAAAAGCTCCTGGGAGCGTTGAAACGCAACGCTCCAAAATGCTGAGTTAGATGTGAAAGGTAAAATGAAAGTCTATGGACTTTCATTTTACCTTGGAAAACGCCAACTTCGGCTGTGGCGTTAAAACGCCGGAAAAGTCCTCTGGTGTGAAAGGGCCCTAGGATCCTAGCAACACCCCTGCTGCTGTGTATGACTTCGGCTTGCTTCCTGACCTTGCTCCTGTTATCTGATCCTGTACCGCGATTACCCAGACCTCCCAACTTTCCGAAATAAGAAAGAGGGACACCCTACGATATGCCTCTACCACACCTCCAGACACGCCTCTGCCACGCCCTCGCCACATCCCTAATGATGCATATCACAAAGAATCCATAAGCATAATGTAGTTTTATCATTAATATCACCATGGTCCTTTCTATCATCATTAGATGTCCTTAATAGTAACATTTGAAAATAAGAAATGCATCAATTTAATGGATAGGATTAAAGTTTAGAGTCAATTAAATGTGTTTTAAGTAGAAAAATACAAATATTCCCATAGATCTGTACATTAGTCCTGAAAGAGGGACAAATAGGGACTGGGTTCCCAAAGAGGGACTGTCCCTCCAAAAAAAAGAGACAGTTGGGAGCTGTGCGATTACATGAGCATTATAACATTGTATATTTGTTATATAGTTAGCTGATCTGTGGATTATTTGCGGTGTGTTTGTGAGAGATATTATCATTTGTTTTTATATATATATATATATATATATATATATATATATATATATATATATATAATAAAAAAACACCATTTCAATTCATATTTGTGGCTGCCAAAAGTGATCACCAGATACACTGCCGGTTGGAGCCGTAACAGTGTCAGTTTTCAGATTGGCTATCAGGATGTTGGATCTTAGGTCTCAGATTGGCTATTCGGCTGTATGGGATGGTGGATCTCAGACTGGCTATCAGATACAGATTGATAGAGGTAATTCCTAAAGCTGGCCATACACTATTCAATTATCACTTCTTTTTTTGTTTGCAATTGATATCACGATTGAACTGACAAACGATATTATGATTAATTGTTTAATATAAGCCGAACCCCCAATGTCTCCCTCTAGCTCCCTCCTGTGTATGTGGTGAAGAGTGCCTACCCTGTGTATATGTGTGATGCATAGTGCTGCGCTTGTATCTTTAGTTACTGTCTACAGTATATTAGCAAGTGGCTGATAGTGTACTGGTTAAAGGACAACTGAAGTGAGAGTGATATGGAGGCTGCCATATTTCCTTTTAAGCAATACCAGTTGCCTGGCTATCCTGCTGATCCTCTGCCACTAATACTTTTAGCCATAGCCCCCCTCAACAAGCATGCAGAGGACATTATTGTGAGATTTGACAGGATTAGCTGCATTCTTGTTTCTGGTGTGATTCAGACTCTACTGCAGCCAGATAGATCAGCATGACTGCCAGGCAACTGGTATTGTTTAAAAGGAAATAGATATGTAAGCCTCCATATCCCTCTCACTTCAGTTGTCCTTTAAGGGCTCTGCTTCAGACACAGGAGCCCAGGGTTTGAATCTCGGCTCTTCCTGTTCAGTAAGCCAGCACCTATTCAGTGAGGAGACCTTGGGCAAGACTCCCTAACACTGTTACTGCCTATAGAGCACGCCCTAAAGGCTGCAGCTCTGGCGCTTTGAGTCTGCCAGGAGAAAGGTTCAATATTAATGTTCTGTGTGTTGTCAGTAGTTAATCCAATATATAAGAGAGGGTATACGAGTCTCTCCTCAATCTTGGCAGCCTTTTTCTATCTCCCTTGCAGTTCTGTACTCACTGCCAACCTCTACGGGTGAGTGCAGAACAGCAAGGGATAGAGGAAGTGGCACCTCCGGACAAGAAGAAAGTGAAGCCCTGAACCTCTAGCTCCGAGAGACGGGAGACTGGAAGATGGCTGCCAGGATCGAGGACAGGTTACTATAGATACCGTGCATAATGCCTGTCCGATGTGTCCCAAACACCTGACTTGAATATAAGCTGACACCCCCACCCTTTTTTGGTCCCCAAAATTCAGGGTTTGGTTTATATTCTAGTATTCTTTTGATCAATTTTAGCTCATAATATCAACTGTAATATTCATCCTAATATTGATCAAAAACAAAATCACAGCCACAGTGCGAAGTGATGGATATTATCGCTCAGATTGGCTATCCCACTGTACAGGATGTTGGATCTCAGCCATTCTATCGGCTACTGCACAACGCAGGGTGGTGGAGGCTTCCTATCCCATGGAGGTTTCATTTGAAGGACCTTTCTTGGATAAGATGACTGCCAGGTGAGCATACACAAACCCAACACAAATCCCTTTATAGGAGTACCTGTCATGTAACCTACTGTGGCCATACACGCAGCTATATAATATATTGTTCGTCTCTATGGTTATATGTACATGCCCAGGCCTCTTATACATCACACATCCCTTGACAGAAGTATCTGCCTGGTTTCAAATCCTAAACCCCAACTCCAGGAAATATGTTACATTTGGAAAGTGTGGAAAAGTTATAGAACTCCATTTCAACTTTTTTTGCTGTCTGTGTCCCACCTGAGAAAAGACATTCACCTTCTTCTTGGCCAAGAAGTGGGCAAATCCCTCCAGAAACAGGAGAGCCACCAACAAATAAAATCATTTTACATGTTGGTGGTGGGGGGAGTTAGAACACTCAATTTCCTGCCTTCAGGGTCTGGGGAGCTCGTGTAGGCTCCAGAGACAGGAAGTAAAGGATGATGTCACTAGGATGGGCACAGACAACAGCAAAACCCAATAAAGGTTCTGGCACCTTACCACACTATCCATTTTGAAGTTGGGTTTTAATGTTCTGGACACGCTTGGAGTGTCTAAGCTCCAAGGAGTCACCTGTGATCTGCAGATTTGCGGAAAAAAATAGTCACCAAGAGGTAGAATAAAAACCAACTTTTATTTGTTACTTCCTTCACCTGAGGTTTCCATAGTTCCAGCTTTAAGACGTCAAAGATGAGAAAAGATTCAGGGGAAAAAGGAGGGGTTTTGCAGGACGAGATGAAAATAGGGCACCACGACAAAGGCCCCTTTCCCCCCCGCCCCAACATCAATAAATTACAGTTGTGTCTTTGATGGGTCAGATTTACAAAATAAGACGCAATGTACAGCAGTGGGGCACTGCGCTTGAGTTGAGATTGCGCATTGCCAGCAGGATGATGTCTCAGCCCATTTACTCCTGGTCTTTGTCCTCACCGTGGGTGATGACGTAGCAGATGTTCTTGTAGTCTACGTTTCCAGCCACATCAGGGGGGAACGCTGTCCACATGTTCTTGATCTGGTAGAGCAGAAACACAATGCTGGTAAGAAAACTGTTCACCCAAAAACGTAATCATTGCTCCAAAATTCAATGAGCCCTCAAAACTATCAGACCAGTTTTAAAACTAAAGATACAGTTACACCAAAGACATCACTTTCCAAACTATCATCCTCCATGTTCCTTTTCCCTTTGGAAACCCTCATCCACCATTTACCTGTACCCATGAAACCATCATCTTCCACCCACACATACACCAGAAACTATTATCCTTCCTTTCTCTACCTGTACCCTAGAAACAATTATACTGCATCTCCCTATATGCCATAGCACATTATCCCCATCTTCGCTTATTCCAGGAAACATCAACCTCCATGTAAACATTCCCCAGAGAATGTCAACTTCCATCTTCCTTTCACCAGAAAATTGCTTCTCTCTTGCCAGCTG
Organism: Hyperolius riggenbachi; assembly: GCF_040937935.1. Lineage (NCBI taxonomy): Eukaryota > Metazoa > Chordata > Amphibia > Anura > Hyperoliidae > Hyperolius > Hyperolius riggenbachi. The sequence goes on along the minus strand of NC_090652.1, from coordinate 73,993,408 downwards.
TTTGCATTTACACTCAAAACTACCATCCTGCATTTACCCATATTCCCAAAACTATCCCCTTATGTCTCTTTGTACCTCAGAAGTCAGAACTTGAAGCCCACCAAATAAGGAAGGTGAGAACTTACCTCCTCAGGAGTGAATCTGTCGCATTGTGTGGTCAGGAGTTCCTCAAGGCTGCAAATGAAAATAAGAGACATTATTACAGAAGGTTCATTGAAACTCAGAAGGACTTGAAGCCATGCTTATACAACAGAAGATGGAACAGGTGGGGTTGAGGCACTGAGATAATACGTGACAGGTCTGTATTTGGAGGGGGAGTCACACTGATACAAAAGAGGATGGAACAGGTGGGTGGGTGGAGTTGGGATAAGAGGCATTAGTTTGAACTTTGAACCATCTGAAGGGAGTATTCACACTGATACAATGGGGGATGTAACAGGTTGGGATGTAGAGTTCAGATATGAGACACATGTCTGCATTTGGAGGGAGGAGTAAGACTGATGCACTCTACATATGTATGTAACAGATAAGTTGGTAGATATATGATGGATCAACATTGGAGTTTCAGGAAGATGAATACAAATATTTAATTCAAATTATAACTAATGGAAATGTTAGATGGACATCATTGGTGTTTGGGGAAGAAGAAGGGGGTTTTGGTGATACTTACAACTGCTTCTTGATGGCTCCTTTGCCTTCAGGGTCAAGCACCTTGAATGCCCCCATGATAACATCCTCGGGATCAGCACCTGTGGAAAGGCATACAGTCATGTTGGGTTGCAGAAAAGCATAACAGACAAAGGATCTGATGGGTGGATATCTATCTTTGCACACTATAGGTAAACCTTGTGGCAACTATATTCTAGATGAGGGTTTCTCAACGCAGTCCTCAAATACACCCAACAGTGCACCACAAACATTCACAGGTGAGGTAATTAGTGTCTCAGCAGAGCTCATTAACTACCCCTGAGGATTTCCACAAAACATGCACTGTTGGGGGAATTTAAGTACTGAGTTGAGAATCTCTGTTTTAGATAACATCTAATATACTTGACCCTTCATAATCTCCAGGTCTCCCTTGTGATAGGCTAAAGTGTCCAATAACCCTTCCCCTTTATAATTTCCAGGGCCCAGTGACTCCTCCCTTATCTTGTAGCTCCTCCCTTTATTATCTCCAGATTACAGTCATAGCTTACCCTTCAGCTTCTCTCCGAACATGGTGAGGAAGACGGTGAAATTGATGGGGCCAGAGGCTTCCTTGACCATCTCATCAAGCTCCTCATTCTTCACGTTCAGACGGCCTGTGGAGAGGAGGAAGCATGTCACATAAATTCACAACCTATAAACCATGTGAAAGTGCTAAGTCTCATTTGGCCCATTTTAAAGGTAGCTATAAAAGTATGAAGTAAGTACAACAGTTGTAAGGTTGGTGGTAGAGACAACAGTTGTACACAGAAGTAACTTAATGAATTTAATGGTTAATAGTAAGTGCATTGAGGTTGCACAGTAAATAGGAAAATACTAAGTATGCTGGGGTGATTTAAATTAAGGTGATTTAAATTAAGATAATTGAGGTCCTTATAATCTGGACTCACCCATAGCTGCAAATGTGTCTCTCAGGTCCTCCTTGTCGATGATGCCATCTCTGTTCTGGTCAATCACTGTGAAAGCCTGCAAAGAGAATCCAGAGGCAGAGATCAGATGATGGAGAACATCACATTGAGGCTATCATAGTGTTTGCTTCTTCTCAGATCTCTGCAGTCATACACATAGATCAGAGGATGGGAAACATCACATTGAGGGGTATCAGAGCTCTTGATTCCTCTCAGATCTCTGCTGCTACCCACATCCAGACCCAGAGAAATCAGAGAATGGGAAACATCACATTGTGGAGTGTCAGAGCTCTTGGTTCCTCCCAGATCTCTGCTGCCACACACATGCAAACAGATCTTAGGATGTAAAACTTCACATTGCAGGGTATCATCAGAGAGTTTGCTTCCCCTCATATCTCTTGTTGTTTTGCTACCATGTGGATGTAAAAAAAACCATGAGGGTCCTTTTCCCCAGAAGAAACATCCAGATGTATGGAAACCAGAAAGGTTGCTGTAGCAGAGGTAATCACAGGGTCCCATGTTTCGTATGCAGAGGACTATTTCCAGCTTATTAGAAGCCATCAGTGGCGACAAGAAAGAATGGTTTCCGTAACAGCAGGTTACAGAAGTTTGACTTGGAGCATAGGGTACAACATATAGATTGTAGTTCTCGCCTGCTCAGTTCCCTCCTTCATTCCAGAGAGCTTCTTCTAAATTTATCCTGCACTCCCCCTTTCCTCCCCCTCCCTTCACACCTGCTCCCCTTCATCATCCCCTCACTGTGACACGATCCCAGAATATCATCATCCAACACTCCCGTCCTGCTCTGGGTAATGTGACACCAGCAGGTGGTGGGACCCCCTCCCACTGCCCTACTGTACTACAAGACATATGGGAGCTTAATATGGACAAAAGCACTGTAAGCCAAGCACCATAACCCATAGCAACCAATCAACAACCACATTTTGTAAGCCAACCACAGAAATGTGACACGTTATTGGCTCCAGTGGGTTCTACTACATCCTACATACTGCAAATCCATGCATACCTCACAGTATGATCATAATAATGTAACAGCATCTTATAGAGATAATAAGCTACCCCAACCTTATGAGGAGGTACATTTTGCAGTAAAAGTGGTCAAGCAGTGGAATGTCCTATTAGGTGGGGCAGAAGTGGCAAACCCAATCCTGGGATCTGCAGAAAACAAGGATTCTACACAGCTATTGTTCTCCCCAGTAGCAAGGCAGTTCGGGGGGCATATTCTGATCCCCTTCTGTGGTCAAAAAGGAAGTTCTACCCCTCCAAGACAGATCACAGAAGACCCAAGAAAGAGTAGTTCCTCTAGAACGTATGTGTAAGGTGAAGGACTTGGGGGGGCTTTTTGCATTTTCTGTCTGTATTTAACAGGATTCCCAGAAACATGCAGGCCAGACATCCCACTTTGCCCATTTCCTGTTGTTTCTCACTCACCTCCTTGAACTCCTGGATCTGGGTTTGGTCAAACATGGACAAGACATTGGAGGAACCTCCTTCTGCTGCCCTCCTCTTGGCCTTCTTTGCTGGTGCCTGAAAGGAAGAGAAAAGCCATGTCTTGGTGTGTGCTTTAGGAAGGTGGTGGTGGTTGGGGGGGGGGTTAAGCAATCTTTAGATGTCCAAAAGTAAGTATATGAACTTCTTCTATAGGGATGGTAGAGCAACCACCTTTACTGTGGAAACAATGGTTAGTACTTGATATAGATTAAAGGTCAGAGAGGTAAGTGGTTACGGTATATAGAAGCTAGGGTAGGTTCAGTAAGCGGGGCATTTTTGTATACAGATAGTTGTGTCATTGTGGTTAGTCTGAGGTAAAAATAAATACTGGTAAATACAGTCTCAGGTGGGCCCATGTACAAATTTGAGGTAAGTCGTTAGAATCAAAGGAAAGTTTAAATAAATAGAAAGGAAATATTGGTAAGTCTGAGGTGAGTTCACACAGATATAAACATTTGTAGGTAAGTGAGTAGACCGAATCTAAGGGAAGTATATACAGTTGGACAGGAGAATTTGATAAGTGAAAGGTAAGTCCAGACAACCAATATAAACAATTGAAGGCGAGTAAAGGAAAAGGCGAGTCCATATAATCAATATAAACAGTTGGAAGTAAGTAGTTAGTAGTTAGAAGGAATGAAAGGTAAGTATTTAAGTCTGCAGAATTGTTTATAGAATGGAGGGGAGGGGCGGGGGGGGGGGGGGGAATTCTTCGGGAGCAGTACAAGGTCTCTGAGTATCAGATCAGAAGGGGCCACCAAGGAATTTACAGGTATGGGTTAGAGAGCATGCTATGAGGATAATATGGGGACAATGATGAGGTTAATGGCACAAATTATGAGCTCTAAAGGAAGGGGGGGGGATTGGAGGGAGGGAGGGGCATTCAGAAAAATAGCAGGGTACATTAAAGAAGGCATGATAGAGGGCTAACCTGGCATCTGTGGAGGAGATAATCTGAATCAGTGATTTGAGAGGGGAGCTAATTTCAGGACATTTTGGAGAGCTGAAGTATTCACACCCACTGGCCCACTCTTCATATACTGGGACAGATGGGAAGAGCACAGGCTCTTGAGATGTCTTAAAACTGCAGATAAGTAAGCAGCTTCTATACACTCCATATTGTATTAATCCCCCTTTAGCTCAATTTTTCCCTTTCTTTCCATCTCAGCCATTTTCCATGTGCTCATGTGAAGACCAATGAGGTGTGGTAACCCATAGCATTGAAATCTCTCATCAGGCAAATCTGAATTCTGATTGGTTGCTATGGGTTACAACACTTCATTATTGCCTCAGGAACTGGTTTATGACACAAAACTTCTCCTGGGAGCCCAATTCTTCAACACGAAGTCCCCCCTCGTCCCCATCTTCCACCAGAAGCCATAATTCCCTGCATCCTCGGTCAGTTGACACATAATCCAGGAAGCCTCCGGGTAGAGTATAGGCCTCACATTGATGCTTCTTCAGCTGGGGGCACTTACCATGTCTACAGCTGGGGTGGGTGCTTGTCCTGGTCAGAAGGAGTGAGTGACATGGGAGAGGGGATCCTCAGGGTGGGATTATATACCCCTCGGCCACAAGACGCTGATTCTAACTATAGCCTCATCCTCAACTTTGGCTGTAAGGAGAAGGGAGGAGGCGGGAGGATCTGGGGACAAAATTGTCCCGACCAAAATAGCCGAAGAAGCTGAAGACTCCTTGTGCTCCTTTCATGGCTAGACAAGGAGTAAGGAACAGCTGCAGGGGGGTCCAAAGAGAACACTAGGGGGGCTGCACTGAATGGAACATGGCAGAAGGGGGAGAGGGGTGTGACATACAGGTACAGACATCATTACATATTAATATGTATTTAAATATACTATATACAGCACACCTTGTGTCCTGTATGGCTGGGCTACCAGTGGAGATCACACACAGGGGGGTGGAGGAAACATCAAGAGGTTCTGCTCCAAATAGGGGAGGATGAGGGTGTGACTTACAGGTAGGGACATCACTATATAATAATAAATATACTATATACAGCACAGCTTGTACCCCTTCAGGACTGGACAAGCAGTGTAGATCACACGCAGGGGGGCATCTAGGGGGGTTCTACTGAATAGCGGAGGGTGAGAGGGTGATTTACAGGTAGAGAGAGCATTATATAATAATATAGATATTACATACCACCTTGTAACCAACCATGGCTGGACAAGAAGCAGAGATCACTCAATAGGAGGGTCCAATAGAAGGTGGGTGCATTGAATAGAACACAGTGGAGAGTGATAGGGGCGCAACTTACAGGGACAGCGATTTATATAAAAACAACCGTCTCCCATTGCAATGTCCTAATATGACCCAGGGCATAGCTGCAGTGATCACCAACAAATTGCAGGAGATGGTGCTTTATAAATGTGAGATATATATATATATATATATATATAATATAAAACCCCTGTCCCTGTGTCCATGCTTCCAGTCCTGACAGTGTGCTGTCTGGGAACCCTGTTGCATTGTGGGAAATAAAAGCCAAGCAAGTAATATCTCCCTGTGTGCAGACTTCGGACAGTGGTGGGGGATGGGTGCGTGTGGCCGTGTGCGCACGCGGGCCGCATTCGTGCACGTGGGACGCATCCATGTGTGCGTGGCAGGTCGCTGCCATGGCCTAGTGCCCCGTTTAACGTGTGGGCCTATATATACTATATCTATATATTTGTTCATCCACCATTATGTCCTGATATGACCCAGGCCATGGCTGCAGAGAGAAGAAGAAGCTGCTTTATAACCTTGTACTTTATTTATAATTATTCTCTAGTCACCACTATGTCCTGATATGACCCAAGCCTTCTGTGCAGTAATCGCCAGCGAATAGTAGGAGATGCTTCTTTATAAGCATGCATTTTATAAACCACAGTTCCCTAATCACTGCTGTGTCCCCACCCAGGCAATGGCTGCAGTGATCACCAGGAAATAGCAGGAAAAACTTCTTTATAATAATGTATTTTATGCTCTACTATTTTCAGGCCACCACTTTGTCCTGATATTGCCCAAGTTATGGCTGCAGAGATCAGCAGCAAGAAGAAGGAGATGCTGCTTTAGTTCCATGTATTTTATATATAACTGTTCCCCAACCACTGCTATGTCCGGATGTGGCCCAGGCACACAAGTGATCAGCAAATAGCAGGAGATGCAGCTACAGAACCATGTATTTTATGTTCCGCTATTCTCCAGCCACTGGTCTGTCCTGATATGACCCAGGCAATGGCCGCAGTGATCAGCAAATAGCAGGAGATGCAGCTACAGAACCATGTATTTATGTTCCGCTATTCTCCAGCCACTGCTCTGTCCTGATATGGCCCAGGCAATGGCTGCAGTGCTCAGCAAATAGCAGGAGATGCAGCTACAGAACCACATATTTATGTTCCGCTATTCTCCAGCCACTGCTATGTCCTGATATGACCCAGGCAATGGCTGCAGTGATCAGCAAATAGCAGGAGAATATGCTACAGAACCACATATTTATGTTCCGCTATTCCCGCGGCCACTGCTATGTCCTGATATGGCAAACACTGGTCCACATGACAGCCCAGGGGCCCCAGGTCTCTCTCACTCACTGGGGCCCCCAAACCACCATGCGACACCTAGAGGGAAGTGCGGGTAAGCCCTGGACCTCTCACCTCCAGGGAACTCACCCCACCACCTCTAAACTGAATGCCAACTGCAACAAACACAATTGCTAGCTTCCAGTCAGAGCAATATCCTGCCTCTATCTGGCCAGCAGACGCTTGTCAGCCAATCAGGTGCACTGTCATACACCCTTTGCCTGCTGTACCATACCTAGCAGAAATTACATAGATTAGCATTCAGGTGGGAGGCTTCGGTTGGACGCAATCGTGAATTGCGTCGTTTAACAGGGACGCCCCGTGTAGGCACATCTCCCACACGGTCCCCTCCCTAACCACTCACCTGTCAACCGCATCGTAGAAGCTGCAAAAAATAAAATTTAAAATCACAAACACTGGTCCACATGACAGCCCAGGGGCCCCAGGTCTCTCTCACTCACTGGGGCCCCCAAACCACCATGCGACACCTAGAGGGAAGTGCGGGCAAGCCCTGGACCTCTCACCTCCAGGGAACTCACCCCACCACCTCTAAACTGAATGCCAACTGCAACAAACACAATTGCTAACTTCCAGTCAGAGCAATATCCTGCCTCTATCTGGCTGCAGTGATCAGCAAGTAGCAGGAGAATATGCTACATAACCATGTATTTTATGTTCCGCTATTCTCCAGCCACTGCTCTGTCCTGATATGGCCCAGGCAATGGCCGCAGTGATCAGCAAGTAGCAGGAGAATATGCTACAGTACTCCATATTTATGTTCCGCTATTCTCCGGCCACTGCTATGTCCTGATATGGCCCAGGCAATGGCCACAGTGATCAGCAAATAGCAGGAGAATATGCTACAGAACCCCATATTTATGTTCCGCTATTCTCCAGCCACTGCTATGTCCTGATATGGCCCAGGCAATGGCTGCAGTGATCAGCAAGTAGCAGGAGAATATGCTACAGAACCACATATTTATGTTCCGCTATTCTCCAGCCACTGCTCTGTCCTGATATGGCCCAGGCAATGGCCGCAGTGCTCAGCAAATAGCAAGAGATGCTGTTACATAACCATGTATTTTATGTTCCGCTATTCTCCAGCCACTGCTCTGTCCTGATATGGCCCAGGCAATGGCCGCAGTGATCAGCAAGTAGCAGGAGAATATGCTACAGAACCCCATATTTATGTTCCGCTATTCTCCAGCCACTGCTCTGTCCTGATATGACCCAGGCAATGGCTGCAGTGCTCAGCAAATAGCAGGAGATGCAGCTACAGAACCACATATTTATGTTCCGCTATTCTCCAGCCACTGCTATGTCCTGATATGACCCAGGCAATGGCCACAGTGATCAGCAAATAGCAGGAGAATATGCTACAGAACCCCATATTTATGTTCCGCTATTCTCCAGCCACTGCTATGTCCTGATATGGCCCAGGCAATGGCTGCAGTGATCAGCAAGTAGCAGGAGAATATGCTACATAACCATGTATTTTATGTTCCGCTATTCTCCAGCCACTGCTATGTCCTGATATGACCCAGGCAATGGCTGCAGTGATCAGCAAGTAGCAGGATAATATGCTACAGAACCACATATTTATGTTCCGCTATTCTCCGGCCACTGCTATGTCCTGATATGACCCAGGCAATGGCCGCAGTGATCAGCAAGTAGCAGGATAATATGCTACAGAACCACATATTTATGTTCCGCTATTCTCCGGCCACTGCTATGTCCTGATATGGCCCAGGCAATGGCCGCAGTGATCAGCAAGTAGCAGGAGAATATGCTACAGAACCCCATATTTATGTTCCGCTATTCTCCAGCCACTGCTCTGTCCTGATATGACCCAGGCAATGGCCGCAGTGATCAGCAAATAGCAGGAGAATATGCTACAGAACCCCATATTTATGTTCCGCTATTCTCCAGCCACTGCTATGTCCTGATATGGCCCAGGCAATGGCTGCAGTGCTCAGCAAATAGCAGGAGATGCAGCTACAGAACCATGTATTTATGTTCCGCTATTCTCCAGCCACTGCTATGTCCTGATATGGCCCAGGCAATGGCTGCAGTGCTCAGCAAATAGCAGGAGATGCTGCTACATAACCATGTATTTTATGTTCCGCTATTCTCCAGCCACTGCTCTGTCCTGATATGGCCCAGGCAATGGCTGCAGTGATCAGCAAGTAGCAGGAGAATATGCTACAGAACCCCATATTTATGTTCCGCTATTCTCCAGCCACTGCTCTGTCCTGATATGACCCAGGCAATGGCTGCAGTGCTCAGCAAATAGCAGGAGATGCAGCTACATAACTATGTATTCATGTTCCGCTATTCTCCAGCCACTGCTCTGTCCTGATATGGCCCAGGCAATGGCTGCAGTGCTCAGCAAATAGCAGGAGATGCAGCTATAGAACCCCATATTGATGTTCCGCTATTCTCCAGCCACTGCTCTGTCCTGATATGGCCCAGGCAATGGCCGCAGTGCTCAGCAAATAGCAGGAGATGCAGCTACATAACTATGTATTCATGTTCCGCTATTCTCCAGCCACTGCTATGTCCTGATATGGCCCAGGCAATGGCTGCAGTGCTCAGCAAATAGCAGGAGAATATGCTACAGAACCACATATTTATGTTCCGCTATTCTCCAGCCACTGCTCTGTCCTGATATGGCCCAGGCAATGGCTGCAGTGCTCAGCAAATAGCAGGAGATGCAGCTACAGAACCATGTATTTATGTTCCGCTATTCTCCAGCCACTGCTATGTCCTGATATGACCCAGGCAATGGCTGCAGTGATCAGCAAATAGCAGGAGAATATGCTACAGAACCATGTATTTTATGTTCCGCTATTCTCCGGCCACTGCTATGTCCTGATATGGCCCAGGCAATGGCTGCAGTGCTCAGCAAATAGCAGGAGATGCAGCTACAGAACCATGTATTTATGTTCCGCTATTCTCCAGCCACTGCTATGTCCTGATATGACCCAGGCAATGGCTGCAGTGATCAGCAAATAGCAGGAAAATATGCTACAGAACCACATATTTATGTTCCGCTATTCTCCAGCCACTGCTATGTCCTGATATGACCCAGGCAATGGCTGCAGTGATCAGCAAATAGCAGGAGAATATGCTACAGAACCACATATTTATGTTCCGCTATTCTCCAGCCACTGCTATGTCCTGATATGGACCAGGCAATGGCTGCAGTGATCAGCAAATAGCAGGAGAATATGCTACAGAACCACATATTTATGTTCCGCTATTTCCGGCCACTGCTATGTCCTGATATGGCCCAGGCAATGGCTGCAGTGCTCAGCAAATAGCAGGAGATGCAGCTACAGAACCACATATTTATGTTCCGCTATTCTCCAGCCACTGCTATGTCCTGATATGGCCCAGGCAATGGCTGCAGTGCTCAGCAAATAGCAGGAGAATATGCTACAGAACCACATATTTATGTTCCGCTATTCTCCGGCCACTGCTATGTCCTGATATGGCCCAGGCAATGGCTGCAGTGATCAGCAAATAGCAGGAGAATATGCTACAGAACCACATATTTATGTTCCGCTATTCTCCGGCCACTGATATGTCCTGATATGGCCCAGGCAATGGCTGCAGTGCTCAGCAAATAGTAGGAGAATATGCTACAGAACCCCATATTTATGTTCCGCTATTCTCCAGCCACTGCTATTTCCTGATATGGCCCAGGCAATGGCTGCAGTGTTAAGCAAATAGCAGGAGAATATGCTACAGAACCACATATTTATGTTCCGCTATTCTCCGGCCACTGCTATGTCCTGATATGGCCCAGGCAATGGCTGCAGTGCTCAGCAAATAGTAGGAGAATATGCTACAGAACCACATATTTATGTTCCGCTATTCTCCGGCCACTGCTATGTCCTGATATGGACCAGGCAATGGCTGCAGGGATTAACAGCAAATAAGAGGAGATGCAGCCTTAGAACAAAATATTTTATGTAACCATTCTACAGTCACCACTATGTCCTGATATGACCTGTGTCATGGCTGCAGTAACTACAAACAAATAGGAGATACTGCTTCACCACTATGCTCTCATATGGCCCATGCCATGACTACAGTGACCACTAACCAGTAGAAGGAGATGCAGTGTTAATAACATGTTTTTTAAGTATAATTATTCCGTAGCCACTACTATATTCTGATATTACCCGGGCCATGGCTGCAATAATCCCTAGCAAACAGTAGTAAACCTGCTTTATAACCATGCAATTATGTATAAACCTTCTCCAGCCACCATTAAGTCATGATATGACCCAGGCCATGACTGCAGTAAACTAGCAAATAGTAGGAGACGCTGCTCTATAACCATGGTTTTTTACGTTATCATTCTCCTCTGCATTTCTTACACATCTCTATCTCCCCTCCCACCAAATAGGAGTTGGGAGTAATTGTACGGTGCCCCCCCCCCTCCCCCACGCCCTTGTCCAAGCCAAGGACAAGGGGCAATCCCCCCCCCCCTCCGGTGCCCAGAATAAGGTGGGGGCAGTCAACACCCTGGGAAGGGGGGTGTTCATGGAGGCATCCAGGGGGTTCCCTAGATGCCCGCCCCACTCCCCAGGTAAAATGGGTATAGGGGCACTATAAATACCCCTTACCCATTTGCACAAAGAGTTAAAAAGGGAAATAAAAGCACAGCAATTAATAAAGTCCTTTATTGTTGTAAACCTACCATTAATATTGCCTTTTCATAAGCCCACGCCGGCATTCCAGAAGTGCTCCAATGCTAGTATCCTCTAAGAAGGTCCCGCGCCACTGCTGGTGGCACTGAGTGGCCATAGACGGCCTCTTCATCTGTATTGCAGAGGCTGGGAACCTGAAAATTGGCTTCTGAAAAAATATTTTTCAGCAAACAGTGACGTCCAGGAGATGGCCGTCAGAGAAGGCCATATTAGAGTGGCAGAACAAGCCTTTTTTCAAATGGGTTGGGGGTCTAGGGGACCAAGGTATGGACTCTGGCTGGATTGGACAAGGGCCCTAGGGGAGAGGGGGAGGCTTTTCCGCCTCTCTCCCCAGAGCCCCCTTCCCCCCATGGACCATGCGGGCTGGTATAGCTCAGGGTTGGGAACCCCACATTGTTCCGGATGTGCATTCTGGCTATCCCAGCCTGCATGGGTGGCAAAGGGTTAAAAAGGTTTGGGAGGGAGGACCCCACGCTTTTGTCCGTTTTCATGAAATGTATACAATGTATATATTGAACTCAGAACTCGGTATGCAGTACAGTGTACCGCAGCAAAGTGTCATTTTACCCATTTTTCCAATGAATCTTTAATGGATACCCGAAGTGACATGTGACATGATGAGCTAGACATGGGTATGTACGGTGCCTAGCACACAAATAACTAGGCAGTGTTCCTTTTTTTCTTTCTCTGCCTGAAAGATTTAAATATCAGGTATGTAAGTGGCTGACTCAGTCCTGACTCAGACAGGAAGTGACTACAGTGTTACCCTCACTGATAAGAAATTCCCCTTTTGTATCTCTTTCTTGCTCTCAGAAGCCATTTTCTGCTAGGTAAGTGTTCTATAGTTGGAATTTCTTATCAGTGAGGGTCACGCTGTAGTCACTTCCTGTCTGAGTCAGGACTGAGTCAGCCACTTACATACCTGATATTTAACTCTTTCAGGCAGAGAGAAAATAAAAAAAGACACGGCATAGTTATTTAATTTGCACTGTACATATCCATGTCTATCTCATCATGTCACATGTCACTTCAGGTATCCTTTAAAATTGATTTTCTCAATTTCTCCCCCCAATTTTTTTTTACCACGTTTCTAATCATCTCCCTAAAATTTGTGGCAAATTTGGTGACGATGACATGTACAGGGGCTTTGGTGGAAGTCGGCACTAATGACTTCAATGGAAAAACTGAACGTGGTACTAGGAACAGAGTGATTACTGATTTTCACGATCTTACTCGGAATGGCCGAATTCCGAGAGCTCATCCCTAAAAGTGACACAAATAGTGTTTTTAAAGTGTACCTGAGGAAAACCTCAAGTACAAAAAGAAATACTTACCTCAGAAAAGGGAATCCTCTGGATCCTATAGTGGCTTCCTATGCCATCCTCCGGTTCCCCTTCGCTAAGTGTGGAGCCCTCAAAGATTACCAACAAGGGCTTCAGGTACGAGTGTTCAGGCATGAGCACGGCTGTACAGTAAGCCAGAGCTGCTTGGGCACGAGTGGCTCCATGCTACTTAATTGGCTCGGCCGTGCTCACACAAGTGCAGCATGACCGTGCTCCTGACAGAAGAAGCGCGCAGTCCCATTGTTAAAGAAAACCCGAGGTGGATATTTGGGGGCAGATGGGACACAGAAGCCTGTCCTCTGCCTAATGACATGGCTCTGTGTCCCCCAACTGCTGCTCTCTGCCCCCCCTCCCCCTGCCACGCTATAGCCCCCCTGAGTTTAGCGACAAGATTTGGTAAACACAGGGGAGAGGAATTCCCTGTTCAAAACGCCCACCAGGTGCATTCCTGCAGGGTTTCCTGAGCTGCCATTGGGCAGCTCTCTTTCCTTAGCCGCACCCCCTGCCACTCCCCCACCTCCCTGCACGCTATGAGAGACAACACAGTCTCTCAGTGCAGCGTCGTGACCTAGGGGTCACCAAAGTGAAAGTGGGCCATTGCGGCCCACGGGAGCGGCAAGGAGTGGCGGTTTTTGGGGCTACTTGATTTGCTCAGCCCTGCGGATCAGGTAGCCTACTTTTTTTTTTTCATTTTTTGAGCTCACCTGGGGCTCTCTTGGGTTCGGGTAGCGGTGGAGGACTGGAGTACAGCGTGGGAATGGCCATGGCTTAGTCAAAGTCCAGACCTCAATCCAATAGAGAATCTGTGGTCAGACTTAAAGATTGATGTTCACAAGCCAAAACCATTATTATTATTATTATTATTATTTTTTATTTATATGGCGCCAGCATCTTCCGTAGCGCTGTACCTAGTACAAACAAATAATGGGGAACAAATATACATAAGAAATACAAGACACTGAACAGTCATGACATTGAATAGAATAAATACAGATACATACATAGTTGATGTGTAGTTGGTACATGTACATATGTTAAAATAACAGCAGTATGAGAAACACTAGGAGGAGGTCCCTGCCCTTGCGGGCTTACAATCTAGAGGTAAATAAACCAACCAAATAAACCTTGATAAACCATCCAACATGAATGAGCTGGAGCAGTTTTGCCTTGAGAAATGGGGCAAAAATCCAAGTGGCAAGCTCATAGAGACTGACCTAAAGGGACTTGTAGCTGTAATTGCCTCAAAATGTGGCAATACTGATTTTAGGGGTGTGAATAGTTATGCATGCTGAAGTTTTCACTTATTTTGTCCAATCCTCCCCTCACTTTCTGCACAGGTAAAGTGAGAACCGATGTTAATCAATTGGCTAGTGCACACTTGAATGTGTTTTCCCCATGCAAATAAAAACAGACAGCAGTGAAGCACTGTAGGCATTTTCTCTATCAATTACATTAGCTTTCGTGCTTTCACCCATACACATGGGGCTTGATTCACTAAACCGTGATAAGACAAATATCACACCTTATCAAAAGTTATCACATGTTATCAACGTTAACGCGCCTTATCAGAGTAGCATAGCGAGCGCTATGAACCCACAGGGGCTCAGGGCAGGCCGTGTGCCATTGCCAATTAGCAGGCATAAGTTTGCTGTGCTACTCTGATAAGGCGTGTTAACCTTTTCAACGTGTGATAACTTTTGATAACGTGTGATATTTATCTTGTCACGATTTCATGAATCAAGCCCCTGGTGTGCACAAAATGCATACAGAAAACTGATACGGCTGCATCCCTTGCAGGGTCTATTGTTTTCAAAGTTGTAGGCATGTTCTGTCAATGAAATGGTGCAAATGGTGCAAGCTCTCAATCTATTTTAATTTCATGTTGTGACTCGGCAAAACATTAAATTGCCAAGGGGAATGAATACTTTTTGTTTACTTTTGCAAGACATTGTACATGTCACAGGCGCCCCTGTGGCAATAGGGACAAGTGAGTGTGTACTCTGCTGCCAACACTCTGGGTAGCCCGGTGTCACAAGCCCCCTAGTGGCCGGACCGCACCATGCCTCCCAATCGGTTTCAGCACACAGACCATGCAATCTGTGGTCGCAATCGGTGTGCAGAAACCGCTAGGATTTTGGCAGCTGACTGACTAGAAGAGAGCCTGTGAGTTAGTGTAATACAAATTACACACTATTTCAGGGTATAACTGCCACCACCTCTGTTACCATGGGACAGAGGAACCCACTGACTGGCTGACTCTAGACCTGCAAATAGAAAATAGGTACACACACTCTATTTTATCTAGCTATCCACAATAGTAGCGACTCTTCAGAAGCTAGGGTTCAGTTTTGTGTTGCTGAATAATAGGTGTAGCCGAACAAATAAATGACGTTAGCGTTGTTTATTGAAAATGCAATATAAATAATTAATATATACAGAAAATCATTAAAATCAACAATTATAGAAACATTAGTAGTGCAGTAAAAAAATGAAAAGGGAGAAAATATTTAAGTTCCTGGAAATATGTCCTTCTGGAAAAAGAAATGCATAGTCCTTGGTTTCAGAATCATAGGCCTTTAAACATATTTTGTAATCCAAGCAAATGTTACAGTTCCAAGATGGCTGCTGGGTGTTCCTCTGCCCAGCAGCAAGTCTAGTTGTAATCCAGATGATGTTAAGATGGAGGACTGAAGTCCACCTGCTGGCAATGTGCTTTTGATGAAGCTGGTTTGGGGGTGTGGCAACGCCTGCCTCCTCTGAATTACCCACCAATGACAGCCCACCTCCTCCTAGGAGGATGTTGAGCTTAAATTGTAAAACACTAACTACTAAACGATACATGTCATATTTAGGTGGATAGCAGATTCATAATTGTCAGAAAATACTGATTAATATGACATCTTGCATGAGTGCGTTAGGCTTTCCTGCCCCCAGGAAGGGTCATACACCAATAACCGGACAGGATATTGTTATGACTTTTATATCAGCACATTGGGCAGATTTTAACGAATAAGACTATATGAATTTCATAACTGTGCTCTACACCGTTTTCATTTAACAGACCGAAATCATAAACCACATGTATTTAAATCTGTTCCCCAACGGTGCCAATGTGTCTGAGTTCGTCAGTGAACCCCTGTGGAGCTAGCTTCCTTTGGCTTCCCCTGGATGAAAGCCACCCTTTTGGTGTGTTAATTATCATCTAGCAACCCTTGATGTATAACATCAGGCTTCTGGATAGGGTTTCACACCTCTGTGTCACTGGCCAGCAAGGAACTCCTTTGATGAAGTTAATTTACACAAACATTAACTCCACTGGTCAACAAACATACTTCAGGAAAAGAAAAAATGTCATTCTGATTGCTGCAATGACTGCGCAAATCTAACCGGTGAGCGATCAGAAAATCGACTGCGCGAATCATCCCGATTCGCCTGTGTTTCTCACGGCTGTTCCATGACACCCGGGAATCACATTTTAGACGGGGAGACCAGCCCGACAGCCCGTTGGTCATCCTGAAATTGAACACCTCTAGCGCCGCGCATCCTACCTCTCCCTTTCAAGATCTTTCCACCTGGAGCGATCGATAATTTCAATCGATTTTGACCAGGAATTTATTGAATTTGCGATTGGACAGCCGTGTTAAGAATCAGAATCAGAATCAGAATCATTTATTTCGCCAAGTACAACGGGAGTTGTACCCGGAATTATTTTTGGCACATACAGGGTCGGTGATGGTACAGTACAGTATCAGACATGCAGTAGATATACACTTGATAGGCATACACATGCAGCATAGTATACAAGAGTAGGCATATACAAAGCAACAAAAACTGGAGGGGTCCTAGTGCTGTGTGAGCGGAGCTGCCTACCACGTTGGCGGCGCTCAGCAACTCCGTAGCAACTCGGGGGGCCCCGTAATGTCCGACAGTACGTAGAGAAGGAGAGAAAAGAAAGAAGAAAGGAAGAGAGAGAGAGAGAGAGAGAGAGAGAGAGAGAATGAGAAGCAGAAGATTTGTTAGGCTAGAGAGAGGCAGAGTTCAGAGAGACCTGCTGTCCAGCTGGTTGATGGTGTGGCTGGAGGATCCCATGGCTGCACAAATCCATCCCCCAGCTGCGGCCTGGTGGCATTTTGAGCTGGGGGGACCCGGTGGTGGAGGGCAGGAGGTTCCTTGGGAGACCACTCTGGGATTGCAGTGGCACCTGGCTAGTCAGTGTCCCTGCGTGTGCTTAAGGTTGCTCCCTGACTTTCCTTGATAGCGGCGGTGGTGTTGTCCCGATGCGGAGGTCTGGACCACGTGGGTGGCGGCCTCAGCTGATGCAGCTCCGGAGGTGGCTTATGGTGGGGTGCCTTCCCTAGCGGTGGCTGCCATGCTGATGGTGAGGAGGGCACAGCAGCCGCAGCTCCATCTGGAGGAGCGACGGCATCTCCTCTACAGTACTTGCACTACATAATATAGACATATGGCAATGGTAGGGATTAGATTGTGAGCTCCTTTGAGGGACAGTTAGTGACAAGATATATATATACACTGTACAGCGCTGCGTAATATGTTGGCGCTATATAAATACTCAATAATAATAATAATAATAATTGTGTGGTTGCCCTGGAAGTAGATTGCTGTGGGTGGCGGCATCAGGCCCTCTGTGGCTGCGGTGGAGGAGCGGCCATGTTCCTATGGTGGAGTGGTAGCAGAGATCAAGCCGCTACTGCCCGCGTAGTGATCCACGTGCTCCGTTCGGGCTCCTAGGCAACAGCGGCGCCGCAGCCCACGTGGTGGAAGGAATCCGGCTGCTTGGGTCAGGGTAGCGGCGAATCAAAGGGCTAGCGGGGCGGCCAGCGGCCTGCCATGTGTCGTCCCCTGTGGCTGGTATGTGAAAGATGGGTGGTGCCCCTCCTCTGGATCACGAGCTGCGTGCTGTGGTGGGACCCGCGCGGGTGGTGATGCCGACGGTCTGGAGGCAGCGGCGGAAGATCAGCAGACCGAGTCACTTCTTCATGCCTGCGCACTGCACGTGGGCCCGGACAGCTGGTTCTTTTGCCGACCTGCAGCCCCCGGTGCGTGCCAGGAGCGGGGCAAGACCAGCGCGCCCATGTTCTCCGCATCCTGCCTCATGTGTAGAAGCACAGAGGTGAGTGGAGGTTACAGAGAAAAAAGCTAAAAAAGTGAAAAAGACCGGAGCCCTGTGGCCGTGGCGTCCGAGTCCGGCGCCATCTTGGCATCGATCTCTGGCAGATTCGATCTCACTGAGCGAATCAGCTGGGGAAAATTGATTGGTATATGGGCAGCTTTACTCTACCAGCCAATGAGCAAAATAACAAACACCTTCTTCCCGTGCTAGCAATGCTATACTGTATTTTTGTTGACCTGTTGCGTTTTGTGTGCGATTACTTTGTGTAGGAGTACAGGAGAATCACATATCTCACCGCTATGCATTTTCCCCACCATTCAGCAAATTGCTGCTCATCCCCACCCCTCCCCCCAAATTGCAAACCCAAAAATGTTGGGGTTTGCGATCCATACACCCAACGGATCGTGGTGTAATCAGGGCAGTGTAAATTGGAAGGAAATATGATCACATGACTGCAGTTACTAGTTAGAATGAGCCCTTTGATGGATTATCAAGTTGATGTCTTGCTCACTCTTAGCCTGCAGCTTTAAAGGAATACTGTAGAGGGGTCGGGGAAAAAGAGTTTAACTTACCCTGGGCTTCTAATGGTCCCCCACAGACGTCCTGTGCCCGAGGCAGCCACCCACTGATGCTCCTGTCCCTGCCTCCGGTTCACTTCTGCAATTTCTTACTTTAGAGTTGGAAAACCACTGCGCCTGCGCGGCCGCGTCCTCACTACCACTGACGTCACCAGGAGTGTATTGCACAGGTCCCGTGCGGTCTGAGCCTGCGCAGTACGCTCCAGGTGACATCAGCGGGAGCAAGGACACGGCCGCACAGCCAGCCGCAGTGGTTTTCCGACTTTAAAGTCGGAAATTCCAAAAGTGAAGTGGGACCGGAGCATCGGCGAGTGGCTGTATGGGCACAGGACGTCTGCGGGGGACTATTAGAAGCCCAGGGTAAGTTCAACTCTTTTTCCCCCTACAGTAGTCCTTTAATTAAGGACCAGGGCTTTCTGCAGTGATCGGTGCTGCGTGGGCTCTCCAGCCCGCAACACCGATCAGGATTGAGCCTTGGCGATCAGACTTCCCCCCTTTTTTCCCCACTAGGGGGATGTCCTGCTGGGGGGGTCTTATCGCCGCCGGCTGTTTGTGATCTGCGGGGGGAGGGTTCTTCAAAGCTCCCCTCCGCAGCGTTTTTGGCGCTCCCTGCCTTCCCGTCCCTCTCTCTCCCTCCATGGGCTGCCCTGCGCATTGAAGGATAGGCTTCAGCCTATCATATGCCGGTGATCCCCGGCCAATCAGAGGCCGGGGATCGCCGATCTGCCTTACGGCGCTGCTGCGCAGCAGCGCCCTATGATGTAAACAGCAGGGATTTCTTCCCCGCTTGTTTACATTTCGCTGGCGAGCCGCGATCGGCGGCTCTCCGGCTGTTCACGGAGACAGCCTCCGTGAACTGGCATGGAAAGGTGCTATACCACTAACAACTCGCCGACGCCTATCGGCGTTAGGCGGTCGTTAAGTGGTTAAGTCAGCCATGTATATATTTACTATAAAGTTTGTTATACAGTTGTATTATGGTTATACATTATTGTATTGCCTTTGTTTATTCACACCACCTTCCTGTAAAATATGTTTGTAGACCACCACAGAAGATTATGGCATTCTATAAATATAAACAATTTTGTAATGCGGAAATACTGGCACAGTATCCCAGCTAGTGTAGCCGGGCTGGATATACTATGACAACCATGCTGTTGACAGTCCCCATCCCCCCCCCCCCTTCCATCCAACTGCTACTTGGCACCTACTAATGGTTAGCACCCACAGTTACCTGGCAACCACTACTACTAAGCATGCATAGGTAATTGGCACAAACTGATACTTGGCACCCACAGTTACTTGGCAACCATAGCTTCTTAACACCCACAGTTACTTGACACCTAATGCTACTTAGCATCAACAGCAGCGTGGCACCCACTGCCACTTAGAACCCACAGTTACTTTGCACACATTGCTACTTAGCACCACCAGTGGAATCCAGCTCTTCTTAGCACTAATAGCTACTTGGCACCCACTGGTACATAGAACCCACAGGTACCCATTGCTTCTTGGCATTCACTGCTGCTTTGCACCCATAATTACTTTGCAACCAGTTCTGTTTATCTGCATAGGGTCACATCTTACTTCCTATACTTGGGAACTACCTACACTTGGGGGGAGGGGTATACTGATTACCTACGTTGAAAGGTCCATATGGCTATCTTTACTGATGGTGCTATCTATACTTGGAGGGGGGCACTCCTGTTTACCTACACTGGGGAGGCCCTCTGGCTAGCTTTCTTAGGGGCTACATCTGGCTACCTATACTGGCAGGCTATCTACACTGGGGAATGTTACCTAATACTGGGGACCCCTCTGGCTACCGGTACTGGGGGTCACTTCTGGTTACACACAAAGGGGGAAGTCTCTTAATACTAAAGGTCCCTCGGACTACCCACATTGTTGGGCTAACATTGGGGCGTACCCCTGGCTGCCTATACTGAGGGGCACTTTTGGCTACCTACTGTATACTTACTGGTACCTGAGCTTCCTAATACTGGGGGCTACCTAATACTTTGGGGCACTTTACTACCTAAAACTGGTACTAGGGAAGGAGGTACAAATGTGCCTAATCATTTTGTGGGGGTGCTCCAACCAAATTCTTTCTGTGGGGCCCCCTGATTTCTCACTATGCCCCTGATCTCTATTGCGCGTAATAGCTGCATGTCATTGATATCTCCCTGTCATTGGTGATAACTGCTTGTCATTGGTATTGGTAATATCTGCACAGCATTAGTTTTGGGTAGTATCTGTACAGTATTGCAATTTCATGGTCACACTTTGCAAATTTGGACAGAGGTGCCAGGCAGGATAAAATGATCTAAAAACAACTAAAAAGGAGGAGTACAGGTGGACTTACCTCCTGAAATGATGGACAATCGAGATTGTTGAAATCGCAAATAACAATTTCTTTTGGCACTCTGCAACGCGTTTCGCAGGTACAACCCGCTTCATCAGGCAAGGAGTGCAAGCTAAAAATCAAGCATACAAACCATAAATAATATACAATAAACAAAACACGACCCTAAGAGCTTGCCATCATAATACAAAATGCAAAAATGACATATTATGTCTGTCACAGAAGGGGGGATCTGCTGTGACAGGAGACGTGCAAACACCAAGGGCCTGATTTACAAAAGGGCGATAAGCCCCTTTGCATGTCTAATTGTTTGTTTGCTCCTCCAAACATCCGCGAGAGCTATCGCGGACACCCGGACGCACTTTCGGTGTATTTTTGCTGATATTTTTACATTACCTTTACATTTTTACAAGCTTGTATCTTACATTGTGGCACTATGGTACAAGGGGCTGTAATACTAGCTTCAGGCTTACAGAATAATGTACAGGTAAAGGAAGTGTGGCACAATTCTACAATTCCTACAGTTGTCACGCTCAACTTGTCACGTCTATCCCTTACTTGGTGGCCAGATATGCTCCGGGTATTTTGCGGTCCTAACAACGGGAGCAGGAAATTAGGACGCCTGTGGCTAATGGATGATTTGGATGCCCCATAGGTACTGATACTAATATTGGTATTATTGGCTATTGGGCACCCAAAGCAGAAATTTGGGCACGTCTAACCAAATTATTTTGTTTGTGAAAATCAGAACGTTATAGTTTTTGACATTTTTGTTTTTTGTATTTACAATTTTTTTTCATTTTTTTAAAATTATCATTTTGAAATGTATTATTTTGAAAATTTTAGGGATAGGAAGGCGGGTTTTAAAGGGACTCAGAGCTTAATAATTAAAAAGATTCTATACATGCCTGGGGCTTCCTCCGGCCCCATCCGCACCCACGCCACCGTCCTCCGCTTCCCGCAGCTTCGGTACCAGGTCCTGTCACTGACTTCAGTCGCGGCCAGCTACGCAGAAGAATAGCGCCCTCTACACATCTCTCCAGTGACTGCTGGAGAGATACGCAAACAGCACACTTATCTTACATTAGACTGGCTCCAGACTGACGGAAGTGCGGGGACCCGGTACCGGCGCTGCAGGCAGCGGAGGACGGCAGAATGTGAGTGATCGGTGCGGATGGGGCAGGAGGAAGCCCCAGGTATGTATAAAATCTTTTTAATTATTCAGCTCTGGTACACTTTAAGGTTAGGCATCAGGAAAGGGGGTTTTAGGGTTAGGCCTCAGGAAGGGGGGGTTTTAGGGTTAAGCATCAGGAAGAGGGGTTTTAGGGTTATGCGTCAGGAAGGTAGGTTTTAAAGACTAAAACGCTGCATCCTTGCGGCTGAACTCTAACTAAACTCCCCCAAACTCCCTGGGGCACACTGCGAGGAGCGCTTCCGTGAGAGGCAGACTATCAGGCATGCCTATCAGCGCAGATCGCCGCCTCTGCCCGCCCCTCTCAGTCTTCTTTCACTGAGAGGGGCGGGGGAGAGGCAGAGATACGCATGGATTAACATGCATGGAGGCAGAGCTGCAGCTGAAAGCTCTGCCTACCGGGGCAGCAAAATCCACGACCAAGAAAGTCGTGGATTCTGCGAGGGGAGTTTGGGGGATTTAGTTAGAATTCAGCCACGGGGATGTGGCGTTTTAGTTAGGGCAATAATGTTAAAGAGGTTTTTGCAATAAAAAGATGAATTTTAGGAGACTTCAGTGTTTCTTTAAGGTTAGGCATTAGGAAGGGGGGTTTTAGGGTTAGGCGTCAGGAAAGGGGGGTCTTAAGGTTAGGCGACAGGAAAATAGGTTTTAGGGTTAGGCGTCAGGAAGGGGGGTTTTAGGGTTAGGCGTCAGAAAGGGAGGTCTTAGCGTTAGGCGTCAGGAAAGGGGGGTCTTAGGGTTAGGCATCAGGAAGGTAGGTTTTAGGGTTAGGTGTCAGGAAGGTAGGTTTTAGAGTTGAGCGTCAAGAAGGGGGGTTTTTAGGGTTAGGCATCAGGAAGTGGGGTTTTAGGGTTAGGCGTCAGGAAGGGGGGTTTTAGGGTTAGGCGTCAGGAAGGGGGGTTTTAGGGTTAGGCGTCAGGAAGGGGGGTTTTAGGGTTAGGCGTCAGGAAGGGGGGTTTTAGGGTTAGGCGTCAGGAAGGGGGGTTTTAGGGTTAGGCGTCAGGAAGGGGGGTTTTAGGGTTAGGAGCCAGGAATCGACATTTTAGGGTTAGGCGTCAGGAAGGAGGGTTTAAGGGTTAGGCACCTGGAAGGGGGGTTTTAGGGTTAGGCTTCATGGGGGGGGGGGGGGGGGGGAGGGTTCTGTGTGAGAGTATGGTTAGCTTTAGTTCTAGTAAAATATCAGTAACATTTACCAATGTTTTACTATTGTCATTACCACTGCAAATATTTTCATTTAAAAAATGATGAAAGGAAAAAAAATGTATACATAGCTGGGTCTTCCTCCAGCTCCCATCAGGCTAATCAATCCCTCACCTTCCTCCTCCGCCTCCTGGATGCTATTGGTTCAGGTAATTCTGCCATTCGGGGACAGTTGGTGCAGGCCCTGGGCTCTCCCGATGATTAGAGCATGACGGGGTGCAAGCGCGGCCGGCCCACGCCAGCGCACTACACCCCAACTGGCTGAGGTACCGGGAACCCATAGCAGAAGATTTAGGAGGCGGAGGAGGATGGTGAGGGAATGATTAGCCTGAACGGTGCTGGAGGAAGCCCTGGGTATATATAATTCTTTTTATTTCATCTCAGGTTTACGTTAAATGTTACAGTATTGTATAAAAGTAGTTTATACTGTATGTCCAAATCTAAACCTGTCCAAAACGAAATCATTTTTTTCACTATATATATATATATATCACATGACTCAAGTCAAAGATAGCTTTATTGGCATGACCAAGATTCATACAGGCAATACCAAAACAAGGGGAAAATTCAACTTACACACAACCTCCCGGAACGGAACCTGTTTATTAGTAAGGCACCACCTGTGCAAATTCAATCTTCTCAGTTCAGTGATTTCCTGATAACAGTAGCATATTGTGGCCCATATGCAATTCACTTTTCATCTGATTTTTTTCTCCTCGGTGATATTTTCACAACTTGTAAATAAAATGTCTTTTAAAGAGACACTGAAGTGAGAAAAAAAAATTATGATATAAAGGGCTTGATTCACAAAGTGGTGCTAACTGTTAGCACGCCTGTGAAAACCCCCTTAGCACGTGTAAACGAGTTTTACGCACGCACTGCACAGAGTGCAGGGGGCTCCGCGCGAAGTGCCCATTAAAGCCTATGGGACTTAGCGTGCACATAGGACTTTGCGCGCGTAAAACTTTGCGCACAAAACTTTGTGCGCGATCTGATTAACAAATCTGGTGCTAACCTACTTAGCACCCTGGTTAGCACGTCTAAAGACTTTAGACGTGCTAAGTAGGTTAGCACTGCTTTGTGAATCAAGCCCAATGGCTTTTATGTTTAGTACAGCTAAGAAATAAAACATTAGGAGCAGAGACATAAGTCTAATATTGTTTCCAGTACAGGAACAGTTTCCAGAACAGTTGTTACCGATGCAAAAGAGCCATTGAGCTCCACGACTTTCAAAGTCACAGAGAGCTCTGTCTTCTGAAGCTTGTTATCTTAACTGTCAGTCACTGTATTTTCTTTTTCTCTGCAGAGGACAGGTCAATAGTTTACTGGCCTGCTCTGTAAAATCATTTAGAATGCTGAGTAGCAGGCCAAGATTTACATCACAGGATAGGCACAGATGTCCTGGCACTCTAGACTGCGCCCTCCATGAACCTACAAACCCTTCTGAACCGCACTGCAAGTGTCTGGCCCAGCTGTCACTTCTCCCTAACTTCTCTTGCCTGTCATAGGTAGCTACAGGTGCCCCTTAGCATTAGGTAGCCAGAAATACCCTCAGGATTAATTAGCTAGATGTGCCCCCAAGTATTAGGTAGCTAGAGGAACCTCAGTATAAGGTAGCTAGAGGTGCTCCTGACTGAATGGAGATCTTGAGCAGGGTGAGTAACCTCTCATTTACACTCCACTTAGGACTCCTACATGCCTACAGTGCCTTATGGTAAATTTGGCCCTGCTGAGTAGTGTGTAAACTGCAAATATTAGAGAATGATGCAATGTTATAAAAAAAAAACACTATATAACTGAAAATAAAAATATGAGAATATTTTCTTTGCTACTAATGTTCTAGTAATTATCTGTACTCATCAGGATTGAGCCTTGGCGATCAGACTTCCCCCCTTTTTTCCCCACTAGGCGGATGTCCTGCTGGGGGGGTCTTATCGCCGCCGGCTGTTTGTGATCTGCGGGGGGAGGGTTCTTCAAAGCTCCCCTCCGCAGCGTTTTTGGCGCTCCCTGCCTCCCCGTCCCCCTCTCTTTCCCTCCATGGGCTGCCCTGCGCATTGAAGGATAGGCTTCAGCCTATCATATGCCGGTGATCCCCGGCCAATCAGAGGCCGGGGATCGCCGATCTGCCTTACGGCGCTGCTGCGCAGCAGCGCCCTATGATGTAAACAGCAGGGATTTCTTCCCCGCTTGTTTACATTTCGCTGGCGAGCCGCGATCGGCGGCTCTCCGGCTGTTCACGGAGACAGCCTCCGTGAACTGGCATGGAAAGGTGCTATACCACTAACAACTCGCCGACGCCTATCGGCGTTAGGCGGTCGTTAAGTGGTTAAGTCAGCCATGTATATATATACTATAAAGTTTGTTATACAGTTGTATTATGGTTATACATTATTGTATTGCCTTTGTTTATTCACACCACCTTCCTGTAAAATATGTTTGTAGACCACCACAGAAGATTATGGCATTCTATAAATATAAACAATTTTGTAATGCGGAAATACTGGCACAGTATCCCAGCTAGTGTAGCCGGGCTGGATATACTATGACAACCATGCTGTTGACAGTCCCCATCCCCCCCCCCCCCTTCCATCCAACTGCTACTTGGCGCCTACTAATGGTTAGCACCCACAGTTACCTGGCAACCACTACTACTAAGCATGCATAGGTAATTGGCACAAACTGATACTTGGCACCCACAGTTACTTGGCAACCACAGCTTCTTAACACCCACAGTTACTTGACACCTAATGCTACTTAGCATCAACAGCAGCGTGGCACCCACTGCCACTTAGAACCCACAGTTACTTTGCACACATTGCTACTTAGCACCACCAGTGGAATCCAGCTCTTCTTAGCACTAATAGCTACTTGGCACCCACTGGTACATAGAACCCACAGGTACCCATTGCTTCTTGGCATTCACTGCTGCTTTGCACCCATAATTACTTTGCAACCAGTTCTGTTTATCTGCATAGGGTCACATCTTACTTCCTATACTTGGGAACTACCTACACTTGGGGGGAGGGGCATACTGATTACCTACGTTGAAAGGTCCATATGGCTATCTTTACTGATGGTGCTATCTATACTTGGAGGGGGGCACTCCTGTTTACCTACACTGGGGAGGCCCTCTGGCTAGCTTTCTTAGGGGCTACATCTGGCTACCTATACTGGCAGGCTATCTACACTGGGGAATGTTACCTAATACTGGGGACCCCTCTGGCTACCGGTACTGGGGGTCACTTCTGGTTACACACAAAGGGGGAAGTCTCTTAATACTAAAGGTCCCTCGGACTACCCACATTGTTGGGCTAACATTGGGGCGTACCCCTGGCTGCCTATACTGAGGGGCACTTTTGGCTACCTACTGTATACTTACTGGTACCTGAGCTTCCTAATACTGGGGGCTACCTAATACTTTGGGGCACTTTACTACCTAAAACTGGTACTAGGGAAGGAGGTACAAATGTGCCTAATCATTTTGTGGGGGTGCTCCAACCAAATCCTTTCTGTGGGGCCCCCTGATTTCTCACTATGCCCCTGATCTCTATTGCGCGTAATAGCTGCATGTCATTGATATCTCCCTGTCATTGGTGATAACTGCTTGTCATTGGTATTGGTAATATCTGCACAGCATTAGTTTTGGGTAGTATCTGTACAGTATTGCAATTTCATGGTCACACTTTGCAAATTTGGACAGAGGCGCCAGGCAGGATAAAATGATCTAAAAACAACTAAAAAGGAGGAGTACAGGTGGACTTACCTCTTGAAATGATGGACAATCGAGATTGTTGAAATCGCAAATAACAATTTCTTTTGGCACTCCGCAACGCGTTTCGCAGGTACAACCCGCTTCATCAGGCAAGGAGTGCAAGCTAAAAATCAAGCATACAAACCATAAATAATATACAATAAACAAAACACGACCCTAAGAGCTTGCCATCATAATACAAAATGCAAAAATGACATATTATGTCTGTCACAGAAGGGGGGATCTGCTGTGACAGGAGACGTGCAAACACCAAGGGCCTGATTTACAAAAGGGCGATAAGCCCCTTTGCATGTCTAATTGTTTGTTTGCTCCTCCAAACATCCGCGAGAGCTATCGCGGACACCCGGACGCACTTTCGGTGTATTTTTGCTGATATTTTTACATTACCTTTACATTTTTACAAGCTTGTATCTTACATTGTGGCACTATGGTACAAGGGGCTGTAATACTAGCTTCAGGCTTACAGAATAATGTACAGGTAAAGGAAGTGTGACACAATTCTACAATTCCCACAGTTGTCACGCTCAACTTGTCATGTCTCCCCCTTACTTGGTGGCCAGATATGCTCCAGGTATTTTGCGGTCCTAACAACGGGAGCAGGAAATTAGGACGCCTGTGGCTAATGGATGATTTGGATGCCCCATAGGTACTGATACTAATATTGGCATTATTGGCTATTGGGCACCCAAAGCAGAAATTTGGGCACGTCTAACCAAATTATTTTGTTTGTGAAAATCAGAACGTTATAGTTTTTGACATTTTTGTCTTTTGTATTTACAATTTTTTTTTCATTTTTTTAAAATTATCATTTTGAAATGTATTATTTTGAAAATTTTAGGGATAGGAAGGCGGGTTTTAAAGGGACTCAGAGCTTAATAATTAAAAAGATTCTATACATGCCTGGGGCTTCCTCTGGCCCCATCCGCACCCACGCCGCCGTCCTCCGCTTCCCGCAGCTTCGGTACCAGGTCCTGTCACTGACTTCAGTCGCGGCCAGCTACGCAGAAGAATAGCGCCCTCTACACATCTCTCCAGTGACTGCTGGAGAGATACGCAAACAGCACACTTATCTTACATTAGACTGGCTCCAGACTGACGGAAGTGCGGGGACCCGGTACCGGCGCTGCAGGCAGCGGAGGACGGCAGAATGTGAGTGATCGGTGCGGATGGGGCAGGAGGAAGCCCCAGGTATGTATAAAATCTTTTTAATTATTCAGCTCTGGTACACTTTAAGGTTAGGCATCAGGAAAGGGGGTTTTAGGGTTAGGCCTCAGGAAGGGGGGGTTTTAGGGTTAAGCATCAGGAAGAGGGGTTTTAGGGTTATGCGTCAGGAAGGTAGGTTTTAAAGACTAAAACGCTGCATCCCTGCGGCTGAACTCTAACTAAACTCCCCCAAACTCCCTGGGGCACACTGCGAGGAGCGCTTCCGTGAGAGGCAGACTATCAGGCATGACTATCAGCGCAGATCGCCGCCTCTGCCCGCCCCTCTCAGTCTTCTTTCACTGAGAGGGGCGGGGGAGAGGCAGAGATACGCATGGATTAACATGCATGGAGGCAGAGCTGCAGCTGAAAGCTCTGCCTCCCGGGGCAGCAAAATCCACGACCAAGAAAGTCGTGGATTCTGCGAGGGGAGTTTGGGGGATTTAGTTAGAATTCAGCCACGGGGATGTGGCGTTTTAGTTAGGGCAATAATGTTAAAGAGGTTTTTGCAATAAAAAGATGAATTTTAGGAGACTTCAGTGTTTCTTTAAGGTTAGGCATTAGGAAGGGGGGTTTTAGGGTTAGGCGTCAGGAAAGGGGGGTCTTAAGGTTAGGCGACAGGAAAATAGGTTTTAGGGTTAGGCGTCAGGAAGGGGGGTTTTAGGGTTAGGCGTCAGAAAGGGAGGTCTTAGCGTTAGGCGTCAGGAAAGGGGGGTCTTAGGGTTAGGCATCAGGAAGGTAGGTTTTAGGGTTAGGTGTCAGGAAGGTAGGTTTTAGAGTTGAGCGTCAAGAAGGGGGGTTTTTAGGGTTAGGCATCAGGAAGTGGGGTTTTAGGGTTAGGAGCCAGGAATCGACATTTTAGGGTTAGGCGTCAGGAAGGAGGGTTTAAGGGTTAGGCACCTGGAAGGGGGGTTTTAGGGTTAGGCGTCAGGAAGGGGGGTTTTAGGGTTAGGCGTCAGGAAGGGGGGTTTTAGGGTTAGGAGCCAGGAATCGACATTTTAGGGTTAGGCGTCAGGAAGGAGGGTTTAAGGGTTAGGCACCTGGAAGAGGGGTTTTAGGGTTAGGCTTCATGGGGGGGGGGGAGGGTTCTGTGTGAGAGTATGGTTAGCTTTAGTTCTAGTAAAATATCAGTAACATTTACCAATGTTTTACTATTGTCATTACCACTGCAAATATTTTCATTTAAAAAATGATGAAAGGAAAAAAAATGTATACATAGCTGGGTCTTCCTCCAGCTCCCATCAGGCTAATCAATCCCTCACCTTCCTCCTCCGCCTCCTGGATGCTATTGGTCCAGGTAATTCGGCCATTCGGGGACAGTTGGTGCAGGCCCTGGGCTCTCCCGATGATTAGAGCATGACGGGGTGCAAGCGCGGCCGGCCCACGCCAGCGCACTACACCCCAACTGGCTGAGGTACCGGGAACCCATAGCAGAAGATTTAGGAGGCGGAGGAGGATGGTGAGGGAATGATTAGCCTGAACGGTGCTGGAGGAAGCCCTGGGTATATATAATTCTTTTTATTTCATCTCAGGTTTACGTTAAATGTTACAGTATTGTATAAAAGTAGTTTATACTGTATGTCCAAATCTAAACCTGTCCAAAACGAAATCATTTTTTTCACTATATATATATATATATATCACATGACTCAAGTCAAAGATAGCTTTATTGGCATGACCAAGATTCATACAGGCAATACCAAAACAAGGGGAAAATTCAACTTACACACAACCTCCCGGAACGGAACCTGTTTATTAGTAAGGCACCACCTGTGCAAATTCAATCTTCTCAGTTCAGTGATTTCCTGATAACAGTAGCATATTGTGGCCCATATGCAATTCACTTTTCATCTGATTTTTTTCTCCTCGGTGATATTTTCACAACTTGTAAATAAAATGTCTTTTAAAGAGACACTGAAGTGAGAAAAAAAAATTATGATATAAAGGGCTTGATTCACAAAGTGGTGCTAACTGTTAGCACGCCTGTGAAAACCCCCTTAGCACGTGTAAACGAGTTTTACGCACGCACTGCACAGAGTGCAGGGGGCTCCACGCGAAGTGCCCATTAAAGCCTATGGGACTTAGCGTGCACATAGGACTTTGCGCGCGTAAAACTTTGCGCACAAAACTTTGTGCGCGATCTGATTAAGAAATCTGGTGCTAACCTACTTAGCACCCTGGTTAGCACGTCTAAAGACTTTAGACGTGCTAAGTAGGTTAGCACTGCTTTGTGAATCAAGCCCAATGGCTTTTATGTTTAGTACAGCTAAGAAATAAAACATTAGGTGCAGAGACATAAGTCTAATATTGTTTCCAGTACAGGAACAGTTTCCAGAACAGTTGTTACCGATGCAAAAGAGCCATTGAGCTCCACGACTTTCAAAGTCACAGAGAGCTCTGTCTTCTGAAGCTTGTTATCTTAACTGTCAGTCACTGTATTTTCTTTTTCTCTGCAGAGGACAGGTCAATAGTTTACTGGCCTGCTCTGTAAAATCATTTAGAATGCTGAGTAGCAGGCCCAGATTTACATCACAGGATAGGCACAGATGTCCTGGCACTCTAGACTGCGCCCTCCATGAACCTACAAACCCTTCTGAACCGCACTGCAAGTGTCTGGCCCAGCTGTCACTTCTCCCTAACTTCCCTTGCCTGTCATAGGTAGCTACAGGTGCCCCTTAGCATTAGGTAGCCAGAAATACCCTCAGGATTAATTAGCTAGATGTGCCCCCAAGTATTAGGTAGCTAGAGGAACCTCAGTATAAGGTAGCTAGAGGTGCTCCTGACTGAATGGAGATCTTGAGCAGGGTGAGTAACCTCTCATTTACACTCCACTTAGGACTCCTACATGCCTACAGTGCCTTATGGTAAATTTGGCCCTGCTGAGTAGTGTGTAAACTGCAAATATTAGAGAATGATGCAATGTTAAAAAAAACACTATATAACTGAAAATAAAAATATGAGAATATTTTCTTTGCTACTAATGTTCTAGTAATTATCTGTACTACACAACCAATTCATTATATCATAATTTTTTTTCGCTTCACTGTCTCTTTAAAGGGAAGGTTCACGGACATGTTTAAAAAAATAAAAATACTAATCCACTTACCTGGGGCTTCCTCCAGCCCGTGGCAGGCAGAACGTGCCCTCAGCGCCGCTCTGCAGGCTCCCGGTCTCCTCCGGTGGCTCACCTGACCTGGCCAGGCCGGCTTCCAGGTCGGGCTCTTGGGCACTCCAACGTGCGTCTCACGTGGTCGCGCTGACGGCATCGGACGTCCTCCAGGCTAGTTCTGCGCCTACGCAGTACAGTCCGTAGGACGTCTGATGACGTCAGCGCAACCGCGTGAGACGCACGTTGGAGCGCAAGGAGAAGCCTGGCCAGGTCGGGTGAGCCACCGGAGAAGACCGGGAGCCTCCGGAGCGGCGTCGAGGGCACGTTCTGCCTGCCACAGGCTGGAGGAAGCCCCAGATAAGTGGATTAGTATTTTTATTTTTTTAAACATGTCCGTGAACCTTCCCTTTAGGCTACTTCCACACAGGGACGTTACAGGCGCACGTTAGTGCAGCCTGTAATGCTCCCCCAACGCACAGCAATGTAACACAAGTGGGCTGTTCACACTGCCCACGTTGCGTTACATGTAACGCTGCACGTTGTAGTGAAAGTGCAGCATGCTGTGCGTTCTAGCGGCTTTAGCCGCGTTAGACTGTTTGCACATGCTCAGTGGGGGGCGGAGAGGAGGCGGGGAGATGCTGCTACAGTAGCCGCGCACATGGCTACTTAATATGCACTGCACTGGCGGCCGCTGATTGGCCGCGGGACCACGTGAGCGAGACACTCCGCATCACGTGGTCCCGCCGGCCAATCAGCACCACCCTGGGAGACCTTATGCGGATAGAGCCGCCTAACGCGGCTCACTCTACCGTCCTCTCCCGCACCAGCAGGCGTTGCGTTAGGGGCACGTTATGCGACCATAACGTCCCCTAAAACGCAACGTCTTAGTGTGTAAGTAGCCTTAAACCACCTGCAGGTTAACAAATACTCAAAATAATTTCCCAGTACTTTTTCACCTACCTTTTAGTACATTTTTCCATTGCAAAGTGCTAAAAAGTTGTTTTAAATCGAAGATGAAAAAGTATCCCCTAGGAGAAAACTCACTAGAAAAAGTGAATTGCTTATGGCCCTGACCCACATGCAATTCGTTTTTTTTCTCCTGAGTTTTCTCCTAGGTGATATTTTTAAACTTGTAAATAAAATGCCTTTTAAACCCCCAACAAGCAAGAAATATTCAAAATAGTTTTGATAGTACTCTTTCAATTGCTTAGTGCTGGAAAGTTAATTTAATAGAAGATGAAAAATTATCTCCTGGGAGAAAACTCAGGTGAAAAAGTTAACTGCATTTGGGCTTCTGTGTGTTTAGGTATGTGTGGTGGTGGTGGGGGAAGGGGTGGTAACTGGCAGGGGTGCAAATAACTCAGAAACAGCCCTGGCAACAGACACGTTTAGATAGCTGTAGTCCAGGCTTGTTGGATTTTGTTGTCGTTGTTGATATTTCCCAGCCTCGTTACATCAGGCACTAGCTTTGTCCAAAGACCAGACACAGCAGATTCCCTGCTTCATGCTGATTGACCATGGTCCCGTACAGCCTCTCGCTGTGTGAATTCCTCCAGCTATTGTGGCTATTCCTGGCTGCACTATTCTGGGCAGCAGAGGGCCGCCATGTGTGGAGACACCACAGAGGGAGACAGAGAGCTCTCCAGGCACAGGCAGGATGTAGGGGGCTCTATATATAGCATGCTGCAGCTATCTTCTCACACTTCTCAGCACCTCCCTCATTTATCAGCTCAATTAGCCACTTCCTCTCTCAGTCATCTTTATCCTTTGGCTGCACCTTTATCCCCCACTCAGAATATCCCTCCGGTATCATACAGCGGCGGAATCAGCGACTGAGCACCCAACAGACCTGGTGAGGTGACCCATCGGATCTTCTGCTAGTATTACAAGATGATCCATGTGATCACCCCAGACCACAATCTGGTGATGTCCGAGAATTGGCCCATACTGATGATCGTAATCTGCAAATTTCCCATAAAATTTCACAATTACAGCCATACATAATTACGATTTGAATTCAACTGATTTTGCGTAATCTATTCGTAATTTCACATAATTACGCAAAAATTTTATAGCAAAGTCCCCATACACGCTATCGACCTCAAAATTGCTATAGATATTAAGGGGAAGACTGGGAACAAGTAAAAAAAGAATTTTTCAAAATGGCCCTGTAGTTTTTGAGAAAACTGATTTAAAAAATGCAAAGGAGACATGATTCTTAAACTCAGAAAGAGGAAATTTTGAAAACCATTTTTCTTTGCATTTTTGAAAATCAATTTTCTCAAAAACTACAAGGACTTTCTTTGACTTGTACCCACTATTCCCCCTAACATATGTAGCAATTTTTGTGACAATAGTATCTAGGGGGGCTTTGCTATTAACGGCTAAAGTCAGCACAAAATGACGCAAAAAATATGCAAAATTACACGCAATGGTGAAATTACAGATCCTGATTACGATTACAATTGAAATTAATTACAATTTTTTCCCCGCAATTACGATGCAAAATTGCAATTATGCAAAATTTGTGCTCATCACTATTGGCCCGATCATTCTGCCCTACTACTGTCACTAAATTACTCATCTCCTCCCATGACCTCTCCCAGTGGTCCTCTACGTCCACCCACAAATATGGGCACGCTCTGGGCCTAGACTTTACTCACCTCTGCTCAGTTTTCATTTTTAATAACTCTCCCCTCTCAGATCACTACCTTATAACTTCCACAATCTGTACCACTCTGTCTCCTCCAGCGCTAGAACTGCACCCCACTGCAGGAATTATCACAACCTTCACCGCTGCTCCCTGCTGATTCCTTGAAACCCCTGAGTACCATGTCATCCTTCACTGACCCTGAGACAGTAACTGAAATTATGTTCCAAGATGGCAGAATGGTGGTGGAGGAAAAGCACTATTGCAGAAGGCTTCCTGCATTACATTCCCATAACCCTAAACAACTTTTAACACCTTTAACTCCTTTCTCTGCCCCCACCTCCTCCTCCAACCACATGTTTGCCTGCCGAAGACTTTGCATCATATTTTGAAAACTGAATTGAAACAATACAGATCAGATTTAACCTCTTCTGGACCTTGATGATTGAAATTTAAGCCCTGTTTACGTTCAGTTATTCCTGCCAGGGTGTAGATTTCAATCATCCCTGCCGTGAGGTGTCAATCTCGCCGTTCCCGCCATTGTTGGTGTCGCTGCACACACTTGCTCTGCTGTCACGCTGGCAGCAGAGCTTCAGCATATAAGTCAGAAGACAATTTCATTGACTCCTGACCCCATGATTGCTGTGAGGCAATTACAGCAATCATAATACTAAAAAGGGCACAGACAGCTATGGTCTTAAAGCGTCCAGAGTCGTCCGGTCCGGAAATGGTTAAAAGGCAACCCTTTTCACTAGTCCAATCACCAGTGGCGTAGCGAAGGAGCTGGGAGCCCCGATGCAAGTTTTACAACAGGGCCCCCCAAGCACTCTATAAATAACAATTGATACGGCGCACCATAACCTGCCAATGGCAACTACAGTGTCAGAGGTGCAAGAAGGGGATGGGGAACAGCTTGTTAATGATTACCACTATTCAAAGTATCTATAGAAGTGATTATTATGAGCACAGGACCAATAGAGAGCTAATACTGCAGTTGAGGGAGGGCCCTTTGGGGCCCTTCTGGCCCAAGGGCCCCGATGCGGTCGCAACCTCTGCAACCCCTATTGCTACGCCCCTGCCAGTCACCTCCTCATTCTTTCTTCTCTCTGCCTGGTTGGGTTGCTCACCCATTAGAAACTACCACTCTCTACATGGCCAGTCACTCACTCAAACCTCCTGCCTACTAACTTTCAGTGCCTTAACTGAACAGCACCTTTCCACACTAATCTCTAAGCACACCTCACTACCAGTGCCCTAGATTCTATTCCTCTTATCTCATCTGCAACACTCCTCCTCTTTCATTCCTGCTTTTACAACACATTATAACCTCTCCATCTGTACTGGTATTTTAACTTTCTCATTTAAACAAGCAATGCAGGGGCGTCGCTAGCCCTGTTTTAGGGGGGCACGTGCCCCCAATCTTTCCTGGGGTGCCACGGATCTCCCGGCCGCCGCTGCCCCCTCTGTCAGCGGCTCCCTCCAGCCGCCGCCGCCGCGTCTCAGACCTCAGGATCAGGCGGCGAGCCGGCGACCAATCGTGCGGGCGCTAGGACCCAGCGCCCGCACTGATATGCGGAAGTGACATCACTTCCGCATATCGAGCGGGTGCGTCCAGCGCCCGCTCGTACATCTGGTCGGGTCGCCGCTGATCCTGAGGTCTGCTGAGAGGTAGGGGGGGGAGCGGCGGCGGCTAGAGAGGGGGCCTCCCTGTCACTCACTCACTCACTCACTAAAGGGGCTCCCTGGCACGCACTCACTCCCTAAAGGGGCTCCCTGGCACTCACTCACTCCCTAAAGGGGCTCCCTGGCACTCACTCACTCCCTAAAGGGGCTCCCTGGCACTCACTCACTCCCTAAAGGGGCTCCCTGTCACTCACTCACTGCCTAAAGGGGCTCCCTGTCACTCACTCACTCCCTAAAGGGGCTCCCTGTCACTCACTCACTCCCTAAAGGGGCTACCTGTCACTCACTCACTGCCTAAAGGGGCTCCCTGGCACTCACTCACTCCCTAAAGGGGCTCCCTGGCACTCACTCACTCCCTAAAGGGGCTCCCTGGCACTCACTCACTGCCTAAAGGGGCTCCCTGTCACTCACTCACTCCCTAAAGGGGCTACCTGTCACTCACTCACTCCCTAAAGGGGCTACCTGTCACTCACTCACTCCCTAAAGGGGCTCCCTGTCACTCACTCACTCCCTAAAGGGGCTACCTGTCACTCACTCACTGCCTAAAGGGGCTCCCTGGCACTCACTCACTCCCTAAAGGGGCTCCCTGTCACTCACTCACTCCCTAAAGGGGCTCCCTGGCACGCACTCACTCCCTAAAGGGGCTCCCTGGCACTCACTCACTCCCTAAAGGGGCTCCCTGTCACTCACTCACTCCCTAAAGGGGCTCCCTGTCACTCACTCACTCCCTAAAGGGGCTCCCTGTCACTCACTCACTCCCTAAAGGGGCTCCCTGGCACGCACTCACTCCCTAAAGGGGCTCCCTGGCACTCACTCACTCCCTAAAGGGGCTCCCTGGCACTCACTCCCTAAAGGGGCTCCCTGTCAGAGCCCCTGGCACTCACTCACTCCCTAAAGGGGCTCCCTGGCACTCACTCACTCACTCCCTAAAGGGGCTCCCTGGCACTCACTCACTCCCTAAAGGGGCTCCCTGTCACTCACTCACTCCCTAAAGGGGCTCCCTGTCACTCACTCACTCCCTAAAGGGGCTCCCTGTCACTCACTCACTCCCTAAAGGGGCTCCCTGGCACTCACTCACTTCCTAAAGGGGCTCCCCTGGCACTCACTCACTCCCTAAAGGGGCTCCCCTGGCACTCACTCACTCCCTAAAGGGGCTCCCCTGGCACTCACTCACTCCCTAAAGGGGCTCCCCTGGCACTCACTCACTCCCTAAAGGGGCTCCCCTGGCACGCACCCACTCCCTAAAGGGGCTCCCTGGCACGCACCCACTCCCTAAAGGGGCTCCCTGGCACGCACCCACTCCCTAAAGGGGCTCCCTGTCACGCACTCACTCCCTAAAGGGGCTCCCTGTCACTCACTCACTCCCTAAAGGGGCTCCCTGGCACTCACTCACTCCCTAAAGGGGCTCCCCTGGCACTCACTCACTCCCTAAAGGGGCTCCCCTGGCACTCACTCACTCCCTAAAGGGGCTCCCCTGGCACTCACTCACTCCCTAAAGGGGCTCCCCTGGCACTCACTCACTCCCTAAAGGGGCTCCCCTGGCACTCACTCACTCCCTAAAGGGGCTCCCCTGGCACGCACCCACTCCCTAAAGGGGCTCCCTGGCACGCACTCACTAAAGGGGCTCCCTGGCACGCACTCACTCACTAAAGGGGCTCCCTGGCACGCACTCACTCACTAAAGGGGCTCCCTGGCACGCACTCACTCACTAAAGGGGCTCCCTGGCACTCACTCACTCCCTAAAGGGCCTCCCTGTCACTCACTCACTCCCTAAAGGGCCTCCCTGTCACTCACTCACTCACTAAAGGGGCTCCCTGTCACTCACTCACTGCCTAAAGGGGCTCCCTGTCACTCACTCACTGCCTAAAGGGGCTCCCTGTCACTCACTCACTGCCTAAAGGGGCTCCCTGTCACTCACTCACTGCCTAAAGGGGCTTCCTGTCACTCACTCACTGCCTAAAGGGGCTCCCTGTCACTCACTCACTGCCTAAAGGGGCTCCCTGTCACTCACTCACTGCCTAAAGGGGCTTCCTGTCACTCACTCACTGCCTAAAGGGGCTTCCTGTCACTCACTCACTGCCTAAAGGGGCTTCCTGTCACTCACTCACTGCCTAAAGGGGCTCCCTGGCACTCACTCACTGCCTAAAGGGGCTTCCTGGCACTCACTCACTGCCTAAAGGGGCTTCCTGGCACTCACTCACTGCCTAAAGGGGCTTCCTGGCACTCACTCACTGCCTAAAGGGGCTCCCTGGCACTCACTCACTACCTAAAGGTGCTCCCTGTCACTCACTATCGGGGTCCCTGTCACTCACTACCTAACTGGAGGCGCCTGTCACTCACTAGCTAACCTGGGGGTCCCTGTCACTCACTACCTAACTTGGGGGGGCTACCATATTAAGGGGGCATTCTGCCTATTTATGTGAAATGCTGTCTATTTATGTGCCTCATGACTGCTGAATGTGTCTTGTTGGGAGCCTTATGATTTGTTGGGGGCCTCATGATTGCTGAATTTGTCTTGTTGGGGGCCTCATGATTTGTTAGGGGCCTCATGATTGCTGAATTTGTCTTGTTGGGGGCCTCATGATTGCTGAATTTGTCTTGTTGGGGGCCTCATGATTTGTTGGAGGCCTCATGATTGCTGAATTTGTCTTGTTGGGGGCCTCCTGATTTGTTGGGGGCCTCATGATTGCTGAATATGTCTTGTTGGGGGTCACATGATTGCTAACTGCGAGACTATGGGAAAAGCTGAATCCTTATCATATGAGACAATAGCATTAAACCTACTTTTTTAGCGTTTTAAAACAGAAAATAAAACTGGGAGGTTCTAAAAAATTGAATACATTTTTCAGGAGTAGGATGGATGAAATTGTTTATCTTCACAGTTTATTTTCAACTTGGATTTTCCATAATGTTCATGTATGAGTTAAAACGTTTGTACAGTATTTAGTTTAAATTGCTGTTGCCACTTTGCGATAGATACCGGTAAGTGACTTTTGGGTTGCAGTTTGGGCACTCGGCCTCCAAAAGGTTCGCCACCACTGTCCTAATCTGATGTCCCACCATTGCTAGGTTCATGTAAATTTGTCTCCACCCGTTACCACACCTATATTCTGGTCCATGGCCCACCCATTTTTTGGTGCGGCGCGATAAGCACGCCACACAACGTGATCGTCATATTTTTGGCACGCTAGCTGCAGTGTGCTGAATTCTGCTGCCTACAGTATGTACAGTATACGCTGTTCTCTAGTGCTTGCACTGTGTGCTGATTTACCTCCAGTGTGTACAGTGTAAGGTGTTACTCTGTGCCTTTATTGATTGTAAACCAGCTGTATTGTATGCTGATCCCTGCTACTTTCAGTATGTACAGTATTAGCTGTAAAGCCTGGTACACACACACAATTTTGATTAGCCAATTTTAGCTCTGTTCATAAAATTCATTGTCTGTTGGCCCACTTACTGCACGGGGGTGGGAAATTGGGGGTCAGTGATTGACCAATCAAAATTGTATGTGCGTATACATCTTTGATCTATGCCTATACTGATTGTAAATGATCGAAATAAAGGACAGGGGGCTCCGTCCAATATTTCGATGGGCAGGCCCGTTATCCGTAGCTTACACCGCTGCTAAGTTCATGTACATTTGGCCCCACCCATGGCCACGCCCACTCACCGCATGGCCACGCCCATTTTTTGCCGCGGCGCGCGCATGTACCTCCCCTCCTGGTGCCCACAGGTGCCACTGATTTCCAGGGACCCTAGAAACGCCCCTGCGTAACACCACTAATCAAAAAACCCTCTTTGGACCCTAAAACCCTCTCTTACTACTGACCAGTCTCCAGGCCCGGCCCTAGACTTTGTGCCGCCTGAGGCAAAAGTTTCACCCCGCCTCATGGGCGGGCCGGCCCTGCCAGTCTCACTTCTTCCCCTTGCTTCCAAACTGCTGGAACGCCACAGCTATTCAGAACTGTCTGACTCCTTCTCTGCTATCTCCCTGTTGGACCTCTTCCAGTCTAGTTTCTGCTCTCAGCACTCCACAGAAACAATCCTCACTACATTTGCAAATGACCTCTTAGTTGCAAAATCCAAAGGCCAGTTTTTCTGTACTAATAATTCTTGGTCTTTCCTCTGCCTTTGACACTGTTTATCATCCACTACTTCTCCAGCCCCTCTCATCACTATGGTATAAGGGCCTATCGCATTTCTGGATCCGCTCTTACCTGTCAGGGTGGTCTTTCACTGTCTCTTAATCCTATACCAACTCCTCTACAAATACGTTGTGTACCACAAGACGCCATCCTTGGACCTCTTCTCTGTTTACACTCATTACCAGGGACAATTAATAAGCTCTTTTTGTTTTCAATATAACCTCTATGCTAATGACACCCAAATCTATTTCTCGGCCCCTGACCCCTCCACACTTTTATTTTGAGTCCCTAACGTTTTATCTGCTGTCTCTACATTCATGTCATGTTATTCATGTTCAACTTAACTTCTCTCTCTGCTCCACCATCAATGTAGGAAACACCCCAATAACAACTCGTAAAGACCGCTGTTTGGGGGTAACTCTGGACACTGAGCTCTCATTTAGACCACATATTAACACAGGAACTTATTTATATATTATTTCCAGAATCAATTCCTAAGTTTCAAACGAGGCTACTAAAATGCTTGTACAT
This sequence comes from Hyperolius riggenbachi, assembly GCF_040937935.1. Classification (NCBI taxonomy): domain Eukaryota; kingdom Metazoa; phylum Chordata; class Amphibia; order Anura; family Hyperoliidae; genus Hyperolius; species Hyperolius riggenbachi. The sequence goes on along the minus strand of NC_090652.1, from coordinate 73,953,091 downwards.
GTGCTAATCATATTCCTTCTACACTATTGTAACACCCTACTATGTGGTCTACCAAAAATCAGACACCTTTCCAGTCTCTACTGAACTATGCTGCCTGGCTCATCCACCTCTCCTCCCGCTTCTCTGAGGCAGCCAATCTCTCCATTGGCTACCAGTTTAAAATCCTCAACTTTTCATACAATGGTCTACATAAGTTGTCACCTCCAAACATTTCCTTATGAATCGCAAGATACCATTCCACCCAGAACCATCGCTCCTCCCAGGTGACCTGTTGTGTCCTGGCTTGGTTACTTCCTCTCTCTCCCACATCCAGGACATCTCATGAACATCACCTCTCCTTTGGAATTCTCTCCCACAGCTTGCCCATCATGATCCGTGCCTGGAAACCTATAATTTGCTGTAGGGCGCATTAGAGGTTCACTGCCTCATCTGCTAACCTCTGTGTCTCCTTCCCTAATGTCACTAACCCACTCCCCTCTGGATTGCAAGCTCTCAAGGGCAGGAACAATCGAATCTTGCCCTTGCAGGCATCAGATTTGGCCCTCAGGTGGTTTCCCACCTTGCATTATGTTAGGCCAGGCATGGGCAAACTCGGCCCTCCAGCTGTTACGGAACTACAAGTCCCACAATGCATTGCAGGAGTCTGACAGCCACAGTCATGACTCATAAAGGCAAATGCATTGTGGGGCTTGTAGTTTAGTAACAGCTGGAGGGCCGAGTTTGCCCATGCCTGTGTTAGGCCCACTCCAGACCACCACAGAAGCTATATTGGAGGGTAAGCCCAAGATCACCAGGGAAGCCATAACGGGAGGGGGGAAGCACTAGACACCAGGGAACTGTATAAGGAAAGGAGGGGGCCGCTAGACACCAAGAACCTGTATAGGGGAGGGAGAGAGGGAAGACCACTAGACATCAGGGAATTGTATAAGGAGGGAGGGAGAACCACTAAACACCAGGGAACTGTATAAATGAGGGAGGACCACTAAACATCATGGAACTGTATAGGGGGGAGGAGGGCCACTAGACACCCAGGCAGTGGCGGCGCCAGGGGGGTGCTTGTGGGTTCTCAAGCACCCCCTAAATTTGTCCAAGCACCTCCAAAGCACCCCCTGGCGTGAACTGACTTCAGGCGTCTAAGAGACGGCGAGTCAGTTCACAGCGGCAGCCCGAAGCAGCAGAGCAGGGCTACGGTAAGATGGCCGCCCGAAGCCCTGCTCTGCAGACTTGGAGTCTGCAGTGCAGGGCTTCAGGTGGCCATTTTCCCGTAGTCCTGCTCGCCGGGTAATGCAGGCTGCAGGCAGGAAGTCACGTGAAGGAAGAGGATCGTGGGAGCTGCGCGCCACAAGGAGGTCGGGAGAGGAGGAGGTCGGAACAGGAGGTCTTCTGACTAGGTGAGTAAATGGGTTTTTCTTTTCTTTTTCAGGTGGTGCTGCTGATTGTGGTCAGAACTGCTGAGCATTGTGCATATTGGGGTCAGATCTGCTGAGCATTGTGCATATTGGGGTCAGAACTGCTGAGCATTGTGCATATTGGGGTCAGATCTGCTGAGCATTGTGCATATTGGGGACAGAACTGCTGAGCATTGTGCATATTGGGGACAGATCTGCTGTGCATTGTGCATATTGTGGTCAGATCTGCTGAGGATTGTACATATTGTGGTCATATCTCATAAGGATTGTGCATATTGGGGTCATATCTGATAACGATTGTGCATATTGGGGTCATATCTGATAACGGTTGTGCATATTGGGGTCATATCTGATAACGGTTGTGCATATTGGGGTCATATCTGATGACGGTTGTGCATATTGGGGTCATATCTGATGACGGTTGTGCATATTGGGGTCATATCTGATAACGGTTGTGCATATTGGGGTCATATCTGATAACGGTTGTGCATATTGGGGTCATATCTGATAACGATTGTGCATATTGGGGTCATATCTGATAACGGTTGTGCATATTGGGGTCATATCTGATAACGATTGTTCATATTGGGGTCATATCTGATAACGATTGTTCATATTGGGGTCATATCTGATAACGGTTGTGCATATTGGGGTTATTGAACGTGTTTTTTGTTCAAATCTGCTCACAGGTGAGAATAATATTGAGGCTGCCATATTTATCTCCTTTTAAGCAATACCAGCTGCCTGGCTGCCGTGTTGGTCCTCTGCCTCTAATTCTTTCAACCATAGACCCTGAACAAGCATGCAGCAGGTCAGGGGTTTCTGACAATATTGTGAGAACTGACAAGATTAGCTGCATGCTTGTTTCTGGTGTAATTTAGTTCACTACTGCAGCCAAATAGATCAGCAGGGCTGCCAGGCAACTAGAATTGTTTAAAAGGAAATAAATATGGCAGCCACCATATCACTCTCACCCTGGGTTCACTTTAAATTACAGTTAGCCCCGCACTCATCCGGTCATGATCACGCCCATTTTTTCGTCGTGGAGCGCTTCGCGCGCCGCAGGTTGTAACCACACCCATTTTTTGCCAGCTCCCCTGGAAATTGGTCCAGCACCTGCACAGCACCCCCTAAAAAAATTCCTGGAGCTGCCACTGCACCCAGGAACCATATAAGGGAAGGAGGGGGGCAATAGACACCAGGGAACTGTATAGGGGATGTAAGGGGGAGGCTATTAGACACCAGGAAACTTAAGGGAGAGAGGTGGCCACTAGACATTGAGGTTGGCCTGCGACTTGGTCTCAGAGCTCAATTTTGGCCCACTTTGTATTTGAGTTTGACAACTCTGTGTTAGACGGTCACGGTACCTCATGGCTAAGAACGACGGTTTTCGTAAGTGTGTATTCTTATATTTCCAACAGGTTCCTTATGTCAGACTGAATCTTGTGTGTCCGCAATTAGGGCCGCCACTACAATCTATGCAAATTTTGAGGCTCTACCATGTAGACTTCTGGACCTCTCAGATGTAACACTGCAAGGAAACTTTGGGCTCCCTACTTGAGTACTACCCTCTCCCTCCACCGATGGATCCCCACTGACCTTATTTATTGCTTTTTATCTAAAAGCATTTTTAGGACAAATGACAAAACCTCTTATTAGCCAGACACACACACACAATGGGCCTGATTCACAAAGCGGTGCAAAGTGTTTGCACGCCTGTGAAAAGCCCTTTATCACGCCTAAACTCAGTTTAGGCGTGATAAAATGAAACTCGCGCGAAATTCCGCGCGCACAATCGCCCGGCGCACGGTGCAGTTCGCGCGATGTGCCCATTAAACCCTATGGGCGCTGCGCGCGGAATTGCGCGATTGCGCGTGCAACACTTTGTGCGCAGGACTTTGCGCGCGATAAAGAGCAAAAGCGGTGCTAACTCAGCAGTGCACGGCTTATCACGCCTAAAGTCTTTTAGGCGTGATAACTGAGTTATCACCGCTTTGTGAATCAGGCCCAATGGCCTCAATTTACTAAGCTGATCTCCTGTCTTTATTAACGTTTCTAGAGTTATCACCATGGTGATGAGGCATGTAGTATTCAGGAAACATTTTACCTCAGGCAAACCTAAAGCCCCATCTACACCATGGGACATTGTAGCGATCCGGCGGCTCGATTAGCCGCCGGATCGCCTCTTCCGCGTGCCCGCCGCGTCCCCGCTCGCCGCGCGTGCGCCGCATTTGATTCCCCGCTTGTGCCTGCTCGTCCCCGCCGGCGCCGCTTATCTCCCGCACGATTCCCTGCCATTGTCCCCTCGCGGGGATCGAGCAGGGAAACGGCGGTGAGAAGATCCGTCCTGTCGGATCTTATCAATCGAGCCGCATCAGCGGCTCGATTGATAAGGAGCATCGCGGCCGCATCTACGCGTGTAGATGCGGCTTTAAAAGTTAACTCTTCAATCCTTAAAATAACTCCAGAATTCTAAAGTTAAAGACAGGCTGTTAATTAACTGTGTGTGAAAATAACTACAGAGGAGGTAACTTAACTACAGAGGAGGTAACTTAAGGAATGGAGAGATAAGATAACTCTCTCACTGTGTGGAGGTAAGTTTATTTTTGCCTTATTATCTCCAGCATGATCTTAGTGAATTGCGGCCAATGACTGTTAACCTTTTTGATTGTGTATTGATCATTAGGGTGTAAGTTCAGGGTATAGGTGCTATACATACGGACATAAGTGCTATAGCCTAGCAGCAGAGCTGGATCATCCACAGGGCAAAATCTAGGTAGCTGCCTAGGACCTGGAAAGAGTCTAGGGGCCTGGTGGACGCTAGCCCCCACCAAATCTTATTAAAAAAAGCTAGATGAGCATCAGCAGTGGCCAAAAACTGCTATCTTGTCTAGGACTCCATTTCATCTAAATCCATTTCTCCCAAGCAGTGTGTACTGACAATGAAGAGAGGAGGAGGGATGACTGTGTAGAAAGGGTGGGGGGGGGGGGGGGGGGGGGGGGTACATAAGTGATCGGCTTTCGGCAAGTGGGTAAGTAAAAACAGTGCTTTCATTTTTCCTCATTTGTCACTTCTTGTTTAGGTATCCAATGGATTGATAAACGACAACAGGGCCAGTTGTACACATGATAGATTCTAGGCTGAGATGTGCAAAACGACAATCTCAGGCAAAGTTTGTCTAGAGCGCATACATACCAGGCTTTACAGATTCTTACCGAATGTCTTTTTTCAAATCGTTCATCCTGGATGTAGTTATGGAGGATAAAGGTTCATACACACACATGATAGATCAAAGGTCGGCACGCACAACCAAGCGACATCGTTCAAACAACATTACCAAGCAAAAATAAATAACAAGTAGTTTTGACGATGCTCATGCAAACTGATATTTCATACAATTATGTAGTTCATATACTGTGTGCGCAAGTGGAAGTGAATTTGTCAGATGTTTCAAACAACTTTTATCTGACGTGTATAGATAGCTTGCTGTGTCTGATACTTCGGCCTGTGTGCAGCACTGGGGACACAGACTCAGCTAGTTATAAGAGGGAAGAGCACTGGACTGGCCAGAGTATTTTTGTCTTTAGGCTCAGCTGTCACTACTCACTGAGATGGAGGAGGGGCACTCCTGGGCAATAGGGGACAGCTGCCAGTATGTGACATCACCAAGTCCCCTCATCTGTCACAGTACCTGGCTACACACAGCAATCCTCCAACAATAGCCGCACAGAAGCTGCTGATTACCCTCACCGTTCAGGGAGTCCCAGCTTCAAGGCCCAGCCACTGCCACTGCAGGGTGTTTCTCCAGGCACTCTGATATCCTCACATATATAGTGGGATGCAAAAGTTTGGGCAACCTTGTTAATCGTCATGATTTTCCTGTATAAATCGTTGGTTGTTATGATAAAAAATGTCAGTTAAATATATCATATAGGAGACACACACAGTGATATTTGAGAAGTGAAATGAAGTTCATTGGATTTAGAGGAAGTGCGCAATGATTGTTTAAATAAAATTAGGCAGGTGCAGAGGAACAAGTACAATGTTCTGGAATGGCCATTTCAGTCCCCAGACCTGAATATAATTGAAAATCTGTGATGTGAGTTAGGGCTGGTGCACACCGGGCGGCTTTTTGGGCGTTTTCAGATCCGCTTGCGGCTGCGGATCTGCTTGGTCAATGTATCTCAATGGGGTGGTGCACACCAGAGCGGGGGGCGTTTTGCAGAAACGAAAAATGCCTGGGTGAGGCATTTTTTGGATTGCGGGTGCGTTTCTGCCTCAATGTTAAGTATAGGAAAAACGCAAACCGCTCTGAAAAACGGCACTTCAGAGCGGTTTTGCAGGCGTTTTTGTTACAGAAGCTGTTCAGTAACAGCTTTACTGTAACAATATATGAAATCTACTATACTGAAAACCGCAGCAGCAATCCGAAAAACGCTAGCAAAACGCCTCATAAAAATAAAAAAAAGCGTTTAAAAATCTGCTAGCATTTTGCGGATCTGCTAGCGGGTTTTGGTGTGCACCAGCCCTTAGAGGCTGTAATCTCTGCAAAAGGAGGATCTACTAAATATTGATTTCATTTCTTTTTTGTGGTGCCCAAATTTCTGCACCTGTCTAATTTTAACCAATTATTGCACACTTTCTGTAAATCCAATAAACTTAATTTCACTTCTCAAATGTCACTGTGTGTGTCTCCTATATGATATATCTAACTGACGATTAACAAGGTTGCTAAACTGGAATTGGTAAAACTGAGAAATAATGTTTTTTTTTCCAATTTTTTCCCCTCTTTTTCCCACTAAAATCCATAGAAAACAAAATTGTTCGCGAGAAAAATGCCATACAATGAAAGCCTAGTTTGGTTGACATAGAGTAAACGCTTTATACATATCTGGGGCTTCCTCCAGCCCCATCCGCACAGATCGCTCCCACGCCACCGTCCTCAGTCTTCTCCCTCTACGCTACCAGGTCCCGTAACTTCAGCCAGTCACCGCCAGTCTGATGCAAGTGAAGTGCGCTATTTACGTTACATCTCCAGCAGCCGCCGGAGAGATACGTAGAGGGCGCTCTTCTCTTGCGCAGTCAGCTCTGGTACACTTTAAGAAACTTTAAGAAACTGATAATCTACCCTACATCATTCAACTTTCATAAAAATTGATCAGAAAAAAACACCACTCCCAATCAACTTACATTGGGAAAAAAAAAATCAGATTTTTCAAACATATTAAAAAAAAACCTTCAATTTTTGTTTTTATTGAATTGCTGTATGAATGGATCATTTTACTGTGTCGTGTGTGGACACCTTTAAACTGACTTTCCCAAATTGATCTTGGACTTTATAATATGTCAGCGATGGGGATGGTCAGTAGGGTCAGAATTGATACAGGATTATGCAAATGCTATATGTGTAAATGTATGCAGTTACATACCAATCACTGACCAATCAAACCGGATGTGTGTACCAGGGTTCAATGCCTGGTACACACAATGCAATTTTCTCATCAGATCAACGGGAAGTTTCCTGTCTATTGACAATTTCCCGTATGCAAAAAATGGTGGGAGGTGAGTGCACAAAATATCCTTAGAGATGTTCCACCACACCAATCAATTACAGAAAACTTTACAAGGATATTGCATCAGTAAAAAAAAATACAACTTCAGAACACTACCCTAATCCTTTCTGCCAATAAATTCTTGATGCACCCCCTCCTTTTGTGTCACCAGCCCCTCCCTCTAGATTGTAAGCCTTTGGCAGGGCCCTCTTCCCTTGTGTATCATACTTTACTGTGTGCACTTTACCCAGAATTTGGAACTGGTAATTTTTTACCACTACCATTCCAGTTTATGATCTGGCATTGTACTATTATCTGCATTGTGTTGTGTATCTTATTGCTATTACCTGTATTGTTGTATCTATGGTCTGTTACCTGTATTGTTCTGTCAACCCTGTTATCATTGTCTGTAATCCTATTTATTGTACAGCGCTGCGTAATATGTTGGCGCTATACACGGCCGGCCTTTGGCCTGTGCGACCGGAGCGATCGCTCAGGGTGCCGGACCGCTGGCTTCCAGGGGGGGGCGCCGCACTCCTGCCGCATATTGTTGTTTTGTGCTGTAGCTCCATTCACGCTTGATTGTGTATCTCGCCTGGCTTCCCACCACGTGATGTGCCTGTGTGAGGCTGGCTTCCTACCATGTGATTGTGCATGTGCCTGTGTTTGACTAGCAGTGTGATCGAAGGAAGGGAATCTGAATAGCTGGCCAGAGATGGTCTTCGAGGATGCTTTGATCCTGGACTGCAGAGTCCGACGGAAGGGAGGTGAGATTAACCTCTAATGGTGGATACACACGTTGCGTTTCCGCGTTCGATGCGGCCGTCGATACGCGTCGATTCGATTATTTTCGAACATTTCCGAACGAATTTCGATGATTTTTAGGTCGAATGCCATGTAAAGTATGGCAAATCGACCTAACGACCCATCGAACCTTCAATCGGACATGTCGGAAATAATCGAATCGACGCGTATCGACGGCCGCATCGAACGCGGAAACGCAACGTGTGTATCCAGCATAATTGATGGCTGTTGTCTGTGTCTTTCCGTGGAACTGTTCAGCTCTATATTGATTAATTGCCTTTGGACTGACTGCTGGATTGACTATCAGTCTTTTTACTTCCAAAGTGGTCAGTGGATGTTTTTATGGGGGCTCTTCAAAGGTCAAATAATTAGCCTGGCATGTGTGAAAGTTTGTTGTTTTGTTTTTATTCCCTGGCCAGAGAACTTTTACAATTTTGCATTCTGCCTCTTTGTTATAAATACATGGCTGGAGGCAGAAGACTAATGGGATTTATCCACATTGCTCTGTGATTTTAATATTCTGGAGGGGGTTAACCACCTAATGTAATATCCTATTTAGGGTTGCCAGGTGTCCGGTTTTAGACCGGACAGTCCGGTTTTTGGCCGCTGTGTCCGGTGCAAAAAGGCATGCTAAACCGGACAATTAAGATGTCCGGTTTTATGCCTTTTCCGGCGGCTGTCAGTATTGACAGCCGCCTGTAGCAGGAGGAGAGCAGCGCAGTGGAGGGAAAGCGGTGGGCAGCGGCGGAGAAGGGGGCCATCTCCCCCCCTTCTCTCACCTTAGATGCTTTCCGTCCCTCGCTGTCTCCTCCGATCTGTGTGTGGCTGACTGGCGGTGGCGCTTGGCAGCGGGCGGGACTTACCTTCCGTGTCGCTCCATGCGCCGGCCGGAAGTTCTGGTGCCGCAGCCGCTGCTCTGGTCTGCATCAGACCAGAGTAGTGGCAACTCATCCCGCGCGGCGCCTGCGACGAGACCAGTCACCAGACGGAGGAGACACGGAAGGTAAGTTCCGCCCCTCTGCCAGCCACCGCACACACCGATCGGAGGAGACAGCGAGGGAGGGAGAGGACCCTAAGGTGAGCGAAGGGGAGGAGATGGCCCCCTTCTTCACCGCTCTCCCTCTTATCTGCGCTGACTGTTTCCCTCCTGGGGGGGGGGGGACACACCTGCCTACATATACTGGGCCCATATACACCCTGGCTACATATACTGGGCCCATATACACCCTGGCTACATATACTGGGCCCATATACACCCTGGCTACATATACTGGGCCCATATACACCCTGGCTACATATACTGGGCCCATATACACCCTGGCTAAATATACTGGGCCCATATACACCCTGGCTACATATACTGGGCCCATATACACCCTGGCTACATATACTGGGCATATATACCCCCTGACTACATATACTGGGCCCATATACACCCTGGCTACATATACTGGGCCCATATACACCCTGGCTACATATACTGGGCCCATATACCGCTGGCTATATATACTGGGGACATATTCCCCTGCCTACATATACTGGGGACATATACCTCTGGCTACATATACTGGGCACATATATCCCTGGCTACATATACTGGGGACAACTGGCTGTTTGTCATTATGTGCAGTTACTGGTGAAAAGCTGTCTCTTATTATGTGCATTTACTGGTGAAAAGCTGTCTCTTATGTGCATTTACTGGTGAAAAGCTGTCTCTTATGTGCATTTACTGGTGAAAAGCTGTCTCTTATGTGCATTTAGTGGTGAAAAGATGTCTCTTATGTGCATTTAGTGGTGAAAAGATGTCTCTTATGTGCATTTAGTGGTGAAAAGATGTCTCTTATGTGCATTTAGTGGTGAAAAGATGTCTCTTATGTGCATTTACTGGTGAAAAGCTGTCTCTTATGTGCATTTACTGGTGAAAAGCTGTCTCTTATGTGCATTTAGTGGTGAAAAGATGTCTCTTATGTGCATTTAGTGGTGAAAAGATGTCTCTTATGTGCATTTAGTGGTGAAAAGATGTCTCTTATGTGCATTTAGTGGTGAAAAGATGTCTCTTATGTGCATTTAGTGGTGAAAAGCTGTCTCTTATGTGCATTTACTGGTGAAAAGCTGTCTCTTATGTGCATTTACTGGTGAAAAGCTGTCTCTTATTATGTGCATTTACTGGTGAAAAGCGGTCTCTTATTATGTGCATTTACTGGTGAAAAGTGGTCTCTTATGTGCATGTACTGGTAAAGACAGTTAGTGACATGGCTATGTACTCTGTAATGTGCTGCAGAAGATGTCAGTGCGATATAAATACTGTAAAAAACATTTTTTAAAAAGCCCATTGCTTAGCCCCACTCTACATAAAAGTGCGCTTCTGACTCCGCCCCTAACTCCACCCCCTGTCCGGTTTTCTCCATCAGCCGACCTGGCAACCCTAATCCTATTTAAAGGACAACCGAGGTGATTTTTGCCTATGCATATTTGTATAACTGTCTGCAGGTGCCTGGTGACAGTGTGAGTTTGCAAACAAGGGGGCTTGGAGCTGCAGCAGCATGCCAGGAGTGGAGAGAGCGTGTGTGGTATTTGAGATATGCATGAAAATGTATGGTATATCTACTTTTTTTTTTTTTTTTTAAGTGCATTGCACACTACCAGGGGTGAGCATGGGGAAATGAGTGTCCTTAGGGTTCAGACTGTAGCTGTGCATGCAGGGTCTTGGCAAGGGGCTGCCTCCCTCATAAATGATCCACATCTGACATCTTTTGCAGTCACAGTTCTGCTGTCACCTGCTGATCTACATTGTCATGCAACTGTCCTTAGAGGAGCTCACAATCTAATGGCCCGTACTCACGGGCTGCAGAAGTGGCCTGTCGCCAGCACACGTGAGCGTGCTAGCGACAGGCCGGCGACAGCTTCTCTCCAGGTCCCTCCGCGTACACACGCGGAAGAGGGACCAGCGGCGAGACGGAAGCTGTCGCCGACGTTCCTCCTCCCCCCGCCGGAAGCTCTATTTACCTCTATGGAGGTTGATGTCGCTAGTCCGCGTACTAACGCGGACTAGCGACAGTTGCGGCGGAGGTGCGGCGGCGACTGTTGCCATGCGATTGAAAGTTTCAATCGCATGGCGACAAGAGCGACGGGCGACAGTTCGGGGTGCGCGCGCGTGCAACGGCCCATACTCACGGGCGACCTGTCGCCGCAACACGCGCGCGCCGCGTGTTGAGGCGACAAAAGTCCCTCGTGAGTATGGGCCATAATGCCTGCAATCATGTCACTAATTGTCCTCAGAGGAGCATATCATCTACTCCCTGCATCATGTTACCAAATATTTTTTTTTCTTTAGCCCCCAGCTCCAATCATTGTGGGGAAGTAGCTGCACTTTGATCGGGGAACAAAAAGTATTGCTTTTTATATGGGGGGGGGGGGTCGTCAATGTTACCATTCATATGTGAGGGTGATCGCTCATTGTCAAACGTGGGGGTCAATGCTGCTGTTAACCTGTAGGGGTGATTGCTGAATGTCATACTGTATGTGGGGTCAATGCTGCTTGTCATAGTTGGGGTCATTATTGCATTTCACATGCTGGGATGCTGACTATCATATGTTTGGTCAATGCTACTTGTCACATGTGGGTGTTTATGCTGCTTTTTATAAGGGGTGGGGGGCAATTGCTGCTTTTCATATTTGGGGTGATTGCAATTCATTTTGCATACAGTAGTAGTGTATTTGCAGTCAACAGTTAAGACTGTATGTTTGCTGGGGAAAAGGTGTGTGTGTGTGTGTGTGTGTGTGTATAGTGGGGATGGGGGTGTTGGGCTGGGAATGTTAGGGTGCTGTCGGTCAGGGGTCGGCTGATGGTAGTGGGCCTAGGGCGGTAGAAAGTACAAATCCGGCCCTAGCCGGCGCTGGGGTTGATGGGGGCGAAGACCATGCGGCGCTGCCTCTTGGAGTCAGTGTGAGACTCCGCCCAGCTCCCGGCCCCGTGATAGGATGGATGGAGCCAGGAGCGCTGAAGCGTGCAGCATGTATGCCAGCTACCCTGCCCTGCTGTGTGCCTATGTTCTCTCCTCTGTGAGAGACCACTTGGCCATCTTCTCCTCTCTCGTGCACTGACCAACAAAAGTAAGGCTCTCCTTGATCCCACCCCTAACCTAGCTACCTACACTATACTAGTATAAGGACAAGGGGGGGGGGGGGGGGGCTGGTAAGGGGGAATTTGCTGCCTAACTAAGAGGGGAACTAGTAGTAGCCTAAGCTATATACACTAAGGAGGGATCTGTGTATGTGTGTATGTGCGTGCGTGCGTGCGTATGTATGTATGTATGTATGTATATATATATATATATATATATATATATATATGTGTGTGTGTGTGTGTGTGTGTGTATACATATACAGATTCCCCCTTAGTGTATATAGGTTACTAGTCTTGTATATGTAGTAGTCAGATCCCCCTTTAGTGTGTATATATAGGCAGATCCTGCTCTTAGTGTATATATTATATATACACGAAGGGGGGATCTGCCTAATATATACACTAAAAAGGGGGGATCTGCCTAGATACACTAAGGCCCCGTTCACATCACAAACGCGGATGGCCATGTGTGCGGAACGCAACGCATGCGAACGCACGCCATCCGCGTTTGTGTGCGTTGCGTGGCTGATCCCATCACTGAAAAGTGAATGGGACAGCCACGCGTTTTGGCAAAAAATACGTGCAGCGGCTGGAAACGCGTGCAGTGTGAACGGGGCCTAAAGGGAATGTTGCACGTGTGTGTGTGTGTGTGTGTGTTTGTGTGCGTGCGTGTGCACAAAGAGGATAAATGGGGGGGGCACCAAAATCTGGTTACGCTCAGGGCGCTGTGAAACCTAAGGCCGGCCCTGGTGCTATATAAATCTAATAAATAATAATAATAATAATAACCAGAAAATAGTCCTTTTTTTCAATATTCAAAATGGCAAAAATTGACAAGAAAGGTTTTTAAAAATTGGAATAATATATCCATCCAAATTACATCAATCAGGTAAATGTGGCAAATGAAGATATACCGTAAATGACTGGAATTTTTTTCTTTTAAGGCGACAACCCGAAACAAGCCAGCGTTGTCGCATTAAAATCCAAGTCTTTTATATCTTTGCCACTTTTAGCTGATTAATGTCATTTGGATGGATATACTTCCCGCTATTAATGTCCTTTCTTGTCAATTTTTGCCATTTTGAATATTAAAAAGAAAAAAAGGACTATTTTATGGTTTCCGAAGTTCTACTTTTTTTTTGGATGCCATATCCTTGTAAAGTTTACTGTGATTGATAATTCCAACATGTCGGTTCAATAAAGGGATCGATTTTGATATCAGTACCGCATCATATTGATCCCTTTATCGATGGGATGCAGATCGGATCTTTTGGAAATTAGCGATCAATTGGAAATTTCCTGTCAATCTGATGGGAAAATTGCATTGTGTGTACCAGCCGTAGCTGTAGAGGGAAAAATTGCCCAAGGTAGATAATTACCTCAGTAGAGGAAAGCCTCTGAATAATCCAGATTCTTCCTTCATCCCACCCGAGCTTGCTGCTCCAGTGCTGGGACCCTCTATGTGCTGGGAACCTATTTGAGAAGGGCTTGTCTAACAGGTTTGCATGGCCGCGCTCCCATTCCTGAACAAGCGCAGGCGCACTGTGCAGGTCGTCTTGCACCTGTGCAGTAGCATGGAGCCACTCATGCACAACTGTGCTACTGCGTAGGTGTAGGCCTTCAGTGGAGGGAAGCTTCTGGATTCTCCAGAGGCTTCCCATGTCTTCCTGGAGACCAGTACCATAATCCGGAACCCTCTAAAGCTTTGTGAACGAGTGCTGATTAGCGGAAGTAGAGTGAGTGGCGTTGGATACAGAGAAGACCGGCGGTGCGTGGAGCTCCAGCGCAAGGTACCTGGAAGAAGTGAGTCTCCCTGCCTGCTGCTCTAATTTATGGAGGGGGGAGACGCAGGAGGGGGGCCCAAAGTGAGGAAGGAGGGAGTCTGGCTTCCCTCCCCGCGGCTTTGTCTGCCTGCTGCTCCCCTTCCAGGCTACCTATTACTGGGGGCACCTATACCAGGCTGCCTATACAGAGGGCAGCTATACCAGGCTACCCTTACTGAGGGAACCTATACCTGGCTACCTATACTGGGAGCACCTATACATGACTACCTATACCGCGGGCACCTATACCAGGCTACCTATTCTAGCGGCACAATGCCTGGCTACCTATACTGGGGGCACCTATACCTGGCTACCTATACTGGGGGCACCTATACCTGGCTACCTATTCTGGGGGCACCTATAACTGGCTACCTAAACTGGAGGCACCTATACCAGGCTACCTATATTGGGGGCACCTATATCTGGCCACCTATACTATCGTTATCAACCAAGGAAGTGACATGATTCTAATAGATTAATGCAATGACGTTTATAACAAAAAGAAGTAGAAAGTAGCGTATTGTGTGCGTGAGTATGTGTGAAAAGTGATGTATATTTCCGATTAGTAGAAATTGCGTATTGTAGATGGTGGACGATATTAGAACGAGCATTCTTTGTATCATTCGTTGTTCCACACATTACAACAGTAGTGTGAGCATCATGTTAAAGCGGACCCAAACCAAACATTTTTTTAATTCAAAATATTTAATTGCATCACTCTGACATATACAAATATAAATAAACACTCCTTCAAGCCTATGAGCATTTCAGTGCATGCTTTTCACCCTTCTCTTTTCATAACTAGGGTTATACAGGTGGCAGGCATTAGCAATTCCTCCTTTGCTGGACACCATCTACTTCACCAGTTTGCTGGATTCTGTCCCGGCAATATGACAGGAAGGGAGGGGTTCCTCCAATAAATGTAAAATATTTTATATTTGTCATCATGCAGCTGAAAAAAAGGCCGCTATTTATTATTATAATTTAGAAAATAGATTTTATTTCTGAAATCTTGTATTTTTAGTTTGGGTCCACTTTAACTAGAAAAAAGAAGATAAGCAAGTGCTTTGTTAATTCTGTATACCCTGGCCACGCACGTCCTCGATCATGCTCCCGTTGCCAGGAGCGTTATGCGCATACACAATATGAGATTTTCTCCTACTGCGCATGCGCAGGACGCTCCCAGCGACAGGAGCATGATCGAGGATGTGTGCAGTCAGGGCTGCGCAGGCGCCGTGGCCATCAACCATCAACTGGCTCAGTCGCTGAAAACGAAACAGGGGACCAGAGAATAGGTTTGTCCTGGCGCAGGCACAGGCAGTTGCAGGGGGCCGGTAGAGGCCCGAGGTAAGTTAAACTTTTTTTTTGTTTTGCTTCAGGTTTCCTTTAGGGCTCTATCACACTAGAGGCGTGTTCGGCCATTTTTCAAGCGCAGGCGATTTTAAAAATCGCCCAAAACGCTTGTGCAATATATATCTATGATAAAGGTCATGTCAGCGCGGTTCGTGCGCTGTGCGTTCAGCAAAGAGGTGCCTGGACCATTTTTGTGGCGATTTTGCTGTAATGGAAGGTATAGGAAGAGCGCTAAACGCTCACAAATTCCCTTTGTGGGGCGATTGCGTTCATGTTTTAAAGAATAAATACATTGTATTTTTTCTTTTCCGGGTCAAAGAGTTCCCTTCCTGACAGGAATCGAAAAAGAAATTGCCACAACAAAACCCCAACACGAATGCTACCGCGAGCGGAACACAAGGTGAACAAGCCCTTAAGAAAGACCTTTCAGGAATCCCCCCCTTGAAAGTCCTGGGATTGCCTCTGGTTTGTGATGGGACTTGTGCTGCTGTATCTGGAGGGAAGGTCTGTGCTGAGACTTGTAGTACTGTAGTGGTTGGAAGGTAGATCTGTGTTGGGACTTGTAATGCTGTATCAGGCGCAGGGCATATCTGGGCTGCAGGGTTATGCAGATGAAGGTAAGATCTGTGTTGGGACTGTGGTGATAATGAAAGCTGTTACAGCCCAGCCTATTGCTATTTTTGACTAGAGTGCCATCTGCAGGTAACAATGTAGAAAACAGAGAACAATACTTCTAGGTATGTGATGCATTGTGGGAGACATCTCAAGCTCACTCCAACCTGAATTATCGCAAATACTTTCTGTTTTAAGAAAGCAAACTTTTGTTCCCAACTGAGGGGCTTTACCCCTTGACCACCAGAGCAATTTTCACCTTTCAGCACTCCTTCCATTCAGTCGTCTATAACTTTATTATTACTTATCGCAATGAAATGAACTATATCTTGTTTTTTTCGCCACCAATTAGGCTTTCTTTAGGTGGGACATTATGCAAAGAATTATTTTATTCTAAATGGGTTTAAATGGGAAAATAGGAAAAAAAAATATTATTTTTCAGTTTTCGGCCTTTATAGTTTTTAAATAATGCATGCTACTGTAATTAAAACCCATGAAATGTATTTGCCCATTTGTCCTGGTTATAAAACCGTTTAAATTATGTCCATATCACAATGTTTGGCGCCAATATTTTAATTGGAAATAAAGGTGCATTTTTTTCAGTTTTGCGTCCATCCCTAATTACAAGCCCATAGTTTATAAAGTAACAGTGTTATACCCTCTTGACATAAATATTTAAAAAGTTCAGTCCCTAAGGTAACTATTTATGTATTTTTTTTTAATTGTAATTTTTTTTTTAATAACAACAAAAAAAAAAATGGGTAGTGTGGGAGGTAACGAGTTAATTTTTTGTATAAAACTAATTTATTTGTATGTGAAAAATGCTTTAGGGTGTAGTTTTACTATTTGGCCACAAGATGTCAACAGTAACTTTTTGTTTAATGTGACCTGCAAGCGTCCTTCCGGATGCTTGCAGGAAGTACTAGGAGGCTGGGAAAGTGTTTGTTTTTTTTCACAATGATCGCGCTGCTTATCGGCGAAGCAGCGGATCATTGTGGGGCTTAGATCAACGAACGGGAATGGATTTTCCCGTTCATTGATCTCCGGGCGATCGTCCGGCGGTGTGTTTACGAGCAGAGTGCGCGCTAGAGCGAGCGGGAGCACGGGCAGCGGCGGGAGCGCGGAAAGTACGGATTTCTCCATCCCTGGTGGTGAAAGGATGGAAAAAGGGACGGAGAAATCCGTACGCGTGGGGGTAAAGTGGTTAAAGTAAACCAGAGATCAGTAAATACAATGAATCAATACTTACCCGGGGGTTCCTCCAGCCTGATAAACACGTGCGAGTCCCTCGCCGTGCTTTTGCGGTCTGCCGTTCAGTCGCGGTACCTTGTCAGGAATATAATAAATCTCACTGATAAGCAGATTAAAGCCATAAAAGTTTTCCTGGCAGAATACAACTTCTGGGGGCAGGAGAGAGATAGAAAAAGGTCAGTAGTTCATGTATTTTACCTCTGGGACACTTAATAGGCTGCCATTGAGCAGAGACAATAAAACATTCAATCTACTTTGTAAATGTTTAAATATGAAATAAAACCATGGGATGTCTAAAAAAAAGTGATGTTTAGGAGTAGGAGGATAAATACTATTGTTTATCTCATCATTTTTTTTCACCTCGGGTTCACAGTAAAGCAAACCTGTGAGGTTTGCTGCAGTGTATTTTGGATAGTTACCCCATGAGGGAGAAGCCTCTGGATCCAGGAGAGGCTTCCCTTGTCTTCCTCAGTCAGACCGACCCAGCAATGAGATCCCTGAACGTGGCTGCACTGGGGCCGTGCTTCTGCACAGGTGCAACTTAACACTGAGTCTCAAGCGACCAGAAAGGAAATGTATCCGGCATCAGCCAATCTCTGCCGATGCCGGATAACTAAGACTCTACTGTATATACATATAGGAAGTGTTTCTGATGCTGAACATCGGATAATTCACTTAAAATTGGGTACCCTGGATAATGTAATACATTCTATCATATGACATTGCAGTGCATCTTTAACGTGTACCTGAGATGGGCTTACGAAAAGATTTGATACTTACCCTGGGCTTCCTCCAGCCCTAATAGCAGCGATGCGTCTCTCGCCATCCTTCCAAGTGCCTCCGTTCGGCCACAATCAGCCCCGGTAATCTCAGTCATACAAGTTGGCTCTTCTGTACATGTGCTGCCTCTGCAGCCCCTCATGGGAGGATAGCGAGGGGCGCATCGCTGCTCATGGGGCTGGAGGAAGAACAGGGTAAGTATCAAATCTTTTAGTAAGCCCATCTCAGGTTTACTTTAAAGCGAAACTGTAAACTTTCAAAAAACATACAGCTTCACTTACCTGAGGCTTCCCCAAGCCCCCAGCAGCCGTCCTGCCCCACGTTGGTCCTGCACGATCCACCGTTCTGCCACCGCCAGCTAGTTTTGTTACCGACGACTTACAAGTCGACGGCAACTGCGCCTGCGTGCCCTGGGCTACGTGAAGCTTTCTTCTTTGTAAATGTTTAAATATTATATATAAACTAAAACCATGGGATGTCTAAAAAAGTCATGTTTAGGAGTAGGAGGATAAATACTATTGTTTATCTCATAATTTTTTTTTTCACCTCGGGTTCACTTTAAAGCAAACCTGTGAGGTTTGCCGAAGTGTATTTTGGACACTTACCCCGGGAGGGTGAAGCCTCTGGATCCAGGATAGGCTTCCCTTGTCCTCCTCAGTCACACCGACCCAGCAATGAGATCCCTGAATGTGGCTGCTATTACGAGCTGGAACATGAAGAAAGCTTCCCAGAGGATCGTGCAGGACCGGCGCGTGATAGGACGGCTGCTGGGGGCTTGGGGAAGCCTACATGCAAATACTCAGTTCCACAATGGTCTACAAGGTGAGCCATCAAGATGTATTACAGCCTAAACCAATCACAGCCGGCTGTGTCCCCCATCCATCACAATCTTACAAGGCATATACACAGCTATCCTAATACTCCCAGGAGTAGCTCTCCTCAGATAAGGAATTTCAGCTGAAATAAGCACTTGTAGCCAGGCATGCTCAGATGTACCAAAATTCGGTTCGGGTGCATTCGAATTCGGGTCCGCATGACATTCGAATTCGCCTTCGACCATTAAATTCGGTTCGGATTCATATTCGGTTCGGGTTACGCCTCAAAGTTCGGTAAAAATTAGTGTTCGCAACTTCGGGGTTTTTTATGTGTTTTTTTTAAAAGGAAATCACATTGAAATAGGTGTACTTAAAAAAAAAAAAAACTAAAAACGTGACGTGTGGCACTGGCAGCAGGAGGATAAATACAGCAGCAGGAGGATAAATAATGTGTGGCACTGGCAGCAGGCAATGTATTGTGTTGACCCTGGTGGTGGGACCACTGACAGCAGGAGGATAAATACAACAGCAGCAGCAGGAGGAGGAGTGACGTGTGGCACTGGTAGCAGGCAATGTATTGTGTGGACCTTGGCGGTGGGACCACTGACAGCAGGAGGATAAATACAACAGCAGCAGGAGGAGGAGTGACGTGTGGCACTAGCAGCAGGCAATGTATAGTGTTGACCCTGGCGGTGGGACCACTGACAGCAGGAGGATAAATACAACAGCAGCAGCAGGAGGAGGAGTGAGTGACGTGTGGCACTGGCAGCAGGCAATGTATAGTGTTGACCCTGGTGGTGGGACCACTGACAGCAGGAGGATAAATACAACAGCAGCAGCAGGAGGAGGAGTGAGTGACATGTGGCACTGGCAGCAGGCAATGTATTGTGTTGGCCCTGGCGGTGGGACGACTGACAGCAGGAGGATAAATACAACAGCAGCAGCAGGAGGAGGAGTGACGTGTGACACTGGCAGCAGGCAATGCATAGTGTGGACCCTGACGGTGGGACCACTGACAGCAGGAGGATAAATACAGCAGCAGGAGGATAAATACAGCAGCAGCAGGAGGAGGAGTGACGTGTGGCACTGGCAGCAGGCAATGTATTGTGTTGACCCTGGCGGTGGGACCACTGACAGCAGGAGGATAAATACAGCAGCAGGAGGAGGAGTGACATGTGGCACTGGCAGCAGGCATTGCATAGTGTGGACCCTGGCGGTGGGACCACTGACAGCAGGAGGATAAATACAACAGCAGGAGGAGGAGGAGGAGTGACGTGTGGCACTGGCAGCAGGCAATGCATAGTAATTCTTTATTAAAGAATACCGCAACTCATTTTATACAAAAATATGAAAATAACCAAAATAAATATAATAACAAACATTAGGCCCCTCGCCTCAAATAGCTTAATATTCAGTCCATATCAAGTCCATTTTTCTGAAAAAGGAAACTCAAGAACAAATAACTTAAATCTCAGCTCTTTGACTTCAATATCATAACACACTCTATACACTATTTACACTATTTACATATATCAGTAAGAAAGACTAAGCAATCTCACTCCTCCTATGTTTGCAAGCCATTCCTCAACTTTGGAGTTCCTAACTAAGTGAAAGAAGAAATAGGAAGCTCACCACAGGAAGATTTGGCCAAGTCAAGGAGGTCTGATGTTCTGCCAAAACAGACGCCATTCCTCCCGGCTCAACCTCCTCTCCTCAAGACCCCGAATTTTCCCAACCTCACCAACAATGCCATGCACCACCACCTGGACAGGGAGGACTTTCTGATGGATCGTAATTTGACACCGTGCATTCCAAGTGTAATACCGAATCACTAAGCTAACTAAAAATAAAGTGTCCAAATTAAATGACCCCCGGTTATTGAATGCACCATATGTCCACTCCGCGTAACTGAACCGCTCAAGGAAAGGAATACCTAAAGCCCTACCCACCTGTTTGTATACTTCTTTCTTAAAGGAACAGTTCAATAGAAAATGGTCCATGGTCTCCTCCACACCTCCACACTCCTCATGAGGACAACCACGATCCCGATCCCCTATGAACTTTAAATTTCCTCTAACAAAGAGTCTGCCATGAAAGGAAAGCCAAGCCAAATCCCTGAATTTGTTAGGAATCCTAGGAGAACATAGCAAGCGCAAACCCTCCTCCATAATTGGCTTTGGGCAATCTCTCAGGGCCAATGGATCTTGAAAAAAGGTCTCAACCACTCTCTCCACCAGGACTTTCCTAGGGATAATATCCTCCTTCGTCAGTTCCCATTGCCGGATCACTTTCAGACAAGGTGCAACATAGGCCGGAAGATAGTCAGCACCGGCTCTCAGTCTTTTCACCAAACCTCCTTCTTCCCACCGCCTGAAAAAAGGTTTAAACCAGGACTGGAAAATACCCATCCACCCAGGCAGTTCCTCCGCATACATTCTACCAAAGTTGTTTTTAATAAATAACAGAGAAAAGAAAACCACTGGGTTGACCATTCCTAAGCCACCCTTCTGCCTTGATCGATAAGTGATATTCCTCTTAACGTGGTTCATCTTATTTCCCCAAAGCATTTGGAAAAACAAGCTGTAGATCCTTGTGTGAAGAGATACTGGCAAAATACAGACAAAACTGACATATAACATAATTGGAATCAAATACCGTATTTTTCGGACTATAAGACGCACTTTTTCTCCCCCAAAAGTGAGGGGAAAAAGTCAGTGCGTCTTATAGTCCGAATGTACAACCTGAGGGCAGAGTCCGCAGCGGAAGCTTACCTATCCTGATGCGCGAATCAACCGTCTCCAGCTGCGATCATATTGCAGCATTGCACTCCATCTGCCTCCTTCTGACTGTTCGCCGGGGTCATGCACGAGTCACTCTTATCATCCCAGTAGCAGTGAGCCGGTGAGAACAGCTGGGCATAGAGAGTCCCTGTCTCCAGCCGCGATATTATTACTTCCGTGTACGCCATCCTCCTTCCGGTTGCGCAGTGACAAGCAGGCACAAATGATGGCGCACGTGCCAGGCAGCGCTGCAAGAAAAACTCCATTAGCAGCGTGGACTTTCAGGTGCACTGAGTTGGTGAGATCTCCAAGCGGCTCCAACAGCTCCGATCCCCCGCTGGGACCTACTGCCAAACCCATTGCCGAGCTCATCCGCACTCCGTCCGGGATGTCAGCTGCCTGCACCAGCTCAAAGTGCCCCACTTCCGGCAGTGCGAAGACACAGGAGATGTGCGGGAAAGAGGAAGAGGGAGGTCGGCGCTAATCCAATCTTGCCACACTGCGGATGCTGGCGCTAATCCAGCCTTGCCCACACTGCGGATGCCGGTGCTAATCCAGTCTTGCCCACACTGCGGATGCCAGTGTGGACTTTCAGGTGCAGTCGGCGAGATCTCTATGAGGCTCTGAACCCCCGCTGGACTTACCGCCAAACCCACTGCGGAGCTAATCATTTTCCACCCGCACTCCTTCCGGGATGTCAGCTGCCCGCACCAGCTCAAAGTGACCCGTGCTGAGACGTAAGAAATGTGCGGTAAAGTGGAAGAGGGAGGCCACGCTGATCCAGTCTTGCCCACACTGTGGATGCCAGCATAGCGCACCTGAGGATATCCCTGTCATTCCCCATAGCCAGGATGATGATGACACTGCCCAGGCAGCCAGACACAGGTAGTGATAATTACCATTAACTTCAGTTGCTTTGTGCCCCACATAATGCCTGCAGCCAGAAACCAGGTTAAGGGACACAGGATGACCCACCAGATAGACCTGACCATACCGAAGGGGAGAGGTTAGTGTAATATAGCAGAGGGGGCAGTACAGTGTAGTGTTATGTAGTGTAGCTAGTGGGAATCAGGAGTTAGTCTAGTGTAGTGCGGTGTAACTGGGGGGAGGGGGCATCAGGGGTTAGTGAAGTGTAGCTTAGTGAGAGAAGGTTTTGGGGGAAAAGGTCCATAAGATGCCCCTGTACTATAGATGCACCAGGTTTAAGTTTTCTTTTTTTCCTGATTTTTGCCCTCTAAACCTGGGTGCGTCTTATAGTCCGGAGCGTCTTATAGTCCGAAAAATACGGTAGGTTTTGATTATGTCAATCCTTTCCCTGAAAGTCAATCGCCAACCTTTCCATCGGACCACCTTAACCTCAGCACATCTTAGTCTGCTCTCCCAATTTTGGTGACCATAGTCACCTGGGCCAAATTCTATGCTGAGTATTTTAATCTTTTCCTTTGGTGCTGGAAAAAAGACCGGAAGCAAGAAGTTCTCATTTTCCTTACCCATCCAGAAAGCCTCACACTTATCTTGGTTGATCTTGGAACCTGATGCTAATGAGTAACGGGCAACCTCCGCACAAACACCTTCCGCCTCCTCCTGTCCAGAGACCACCACAGTCACATCATCAGCATAGGCTACAACCTTGAGAGGAGGCACACCAGAAATGCCCGATGGCACCCCACACATCGCTCCACCCTCAACCCTTCTTATGAAAGGATCAATGGCGAAAGCATATAGTAGAGGACTCAAAGGACACCCCTGCCGCACCCCAGATCTAACCTCAAAGGATTGTCCAACCCAACCATTGACAAGCGGGAAACTTTCAGCACCTTTATATAACTTTCAGCACCTTTATATAAAACCTTAAGCCAATTAATAAACCTCCCCGGCAGACCATACTTATTAAGGAGCATCCACAGGTACTCATGATTGACACGATCAAAAGCCTTAGCCTGATCCAACGCCAGTAAATACTTCCCCCAACCCGCAGCCCTGCATCTCTCCAGAATCTCCCGGACCGTTAATACGGCTGACAGAGTACTTCTCCCCTGGACCGAACAGTGCTGCTGGCGAGAAAGTACCAAATTTGCCACCTGACTCAGTCGCCAAAAAATTATTTTAGCCAGAATCTTTCGATCAACATTGAGAAGGCTGATGGGCCGCCAATTCCCAATCATTGAAGAATCTTTACCCTTTGACAAAAGAATAACTGCTGATTTTCTCATAGAGGGAGAAAGCTCATCCTCTGCAAGACTGCGATTGTAAACCTCTGCCAATTCAGGAGCCAAGATGTCCTTGAAAACCTTATAAAATTCGGCCGTCAAGCCATCTGGCCCTGGAGTCTTTTTTATAGCAAGTTGCTCTATGGCTTTCACCACTTCTTCAGCAGATATTCTTTCCGTCAAAAACGCTAGAGGAACATCTAAATTTACCAGTCCTGGAATATCACACAAGAAAGATTCCATCACTGTTTCATCAAGAGCTCTGTTACCCAAGAGTTCTGCATAAAAGGATCTCACGATTTCCAGAATCCCTGCTCTGGACTTCACCAGAGATCCCGTACTATCTTTGAGACCATAAATGATCTTAACTGCTACACTTTGTTTACAATTCTGATAAGGGTCTGGCGAGTGATTTTTACCATAATCCCTTTCCAGAAGCAAAGAAGCATGCCGATCATACTGACTCTTGCGCAACAAACCCTTAATCCTTTCGATCTCTACGGGATGGCCATCCCTTGAAACAGCGATTTCAAGTTTCCGCCTCAGACGCTGGTAGGCAACATATTTACCAAAAGCTCTTCTTTTTGCTAGGTTCTTGAAAAGACCTACTGCCCGTTTTTTAACCATCTCCCACCACTCAGACCTACTGTCACAACAGTCCAGCAGAGTAACCTGTGCCTGAAAAAAATCCCTGAAAGATTGTCTTACACTTTCTTCCTTCAATAGCAACGAATTTAATCTCCAAATAACCCTTCCCTTAGGAGGAACATCTGAAACATTCAACACCATAGACAGAATACAGTGATCAGAGAACTCCACCACCCGCACCCCTGGGGATGAGGTAGCAGAGCTCTCTTTAACAAAAAACCTATCTATCCTACTCCTACGCTCTCCACAGAAATAAGTGAACCCCGTGTCATCTGGGGTGTGCTTTATATGCACATCCTCCAAGCCAGCATCCCTAACCATACTATTCAAAAAGTTACTATCATAGCCCAGGCGAGTCTTGGCACCTCTCCTGTCCTTAAGCCTAACTACGGTATTGAAATCACCACCGAAGACTACTTCCTGGGCCGTAAACAGGAATGGCTTGATCTCTGTGAAGAGGCGCTTTCTCTCCCTCTCAGACTGAGGACCATAGATATTAATTAGCCTCAAGTCCTGCCCCCTCACAGAGACGTCCATAACCAAACACCTTCCCATCTCAATCTCACTTACCCGCCGGAAAGTTACCATATCGGTCTTAAAAAGGACCGCCACCCCAGTATAAGGCTCTGCCGCAAGAGACCAATAAGAGGGACCAAAGTGCCAATCCCTCTTAGCTTCCTGGATGTCAGACAATGTTTGGAGCCTAGTCTCCTGCAAAAATAAAATGTCGGCATCAAACTGACCGAGAAAAAATATGGCATTCCTACGAGCACTTACAGATCTCAACATTAATGGTTGCTAGTTTCAAAGGGGGGGGGGGGGGGGGGAACCTCCATCAGGATAAATGAAAAAGGAGTTGCCTAATCTTTCTTACACTTCACTTTCTTCTTCCTTAGAAGAAGATATATCCATTTCTTCCGACTTCTCCTGAACTGAAACAACTTCAGCCTCCTCATCAAATAAATCACTTTCCATGTCACTATTTACATTATCAGATAAATCACTCAGTGCCTCATATTTATTTTGCACTCCAATACTCTCCTTTTTCCCATATTTCTCCCATTTCTCTGCTGCCTTTTTCCCCATTATTTCTCTCATTTTTCCTGTCTCCTCATTTTTGCTGATTTGACATTTCCCAAAGGTTTAGGTTCCTCCGCCTTTTTACCCTTCTCCTCCCTCTCTTTTTTATTCCCTTCTTTTTTTTTTTTACAATTTCTTCCATTTTTTCCTTCCCCTCCTCCAATTCTTTTGCTACTTTATTCTCTTCTCTCTTTTCCTCAGTATTATTTTTTCCACTTTTCCATTATTTTCCACAGACTCCTCCCCCTTTTTTAAAAGGACCACTTCCTTAGGGGAAGAAACATTATTCTCTTGTGACTTCTCTGGAACTTTATCTAACTTTTCCACCACCGAAGACAACGATGGAGGGGGAGACGGTGGCGGTAGTGTTTTTAATACTGATAAAAACTGAGGAACCACCGACTGGGGTTTCAGGGCGGTGGATTCTACCCGTGATGGCTCTCTATCAGACGCAGCCCCTACAGCTTCTTCTACCATAATTCTTTCCATTTCTTTATGGACTTCTTCACCTAAATTTGACCATGACTCCGGGCATTGTGAATATGGATGCCCCAATTTCAAACAGATACTACACCTTATCAATTTGCAATCTTTTGCCAAATGTCCCAATTCATGACAACGAGAACATTTCTGTTCTGGACACGAGATGCTGTAATGGCTCCTTGAATTACATTTGTGACAAACTCTAGGCTGCCCCTGATAGAAAACCATCACACGATCTCTACCTATAAAATCCGATGTTGGGATGTGCTTGACCACATTCCCTATTTTGTTCAGCCTTACCACTAGCTCCCAACCGCCCCCCCCAGATCCCGAACTCATCCATCACCTTCTTTGGAGCACTTAAAGGCACCCCATAATTTTTTATCCAGACCACCAGGTCATGCACCGGGATGGATTCATTCGGGACCACGATAGTTATCTTTTCTGTCTGGACACAGTCTGGTGGAATCAAACCTCTCCATTCCTCCTTGTTCTTCCATGTATTTTCATATTTCTCCCAGAAAGTGTCCAGACCTGTCGGGGACAAAAAGCTAACATCGAAAAAAGAAGGGGGGCTTTCAGGAGCCAAAATGGCATAAAAATCCACCGCCCTGAAACCCATCTTCAAAAGCAACTGAATAAACGTTTTCCTGGTATAGGTAACACCTTCTTCATTACCAAAACTAACCCTTACTAGATTCCTTCTATTTCTAGAAGATTGACCAGCTTCATCATGAGTTACCGGCAAATTTGTATTACCATTTCCATGCTTGACCATTTGTGCATAAGATCTACTAGTAATCTGTTTTTGATTACCCAGGTTTTTTTCCACAATCTCCTTCCCTTCACCTCCCACTACTTTCTCCTTTACCATATTTTTCTCAATACCTTCCTGTCTTCCCACCAACCTCCTTTTTTCTTCTGCTTCACAAACAGCATTTATATTACCTCCCCTTCTTTTCCCACTTTGACCACTGTTTACCTGGTTAATCCTGTCATTCATAGCGCTTTTCTCTGCTGCACTCCCTTCAGGGACTTTTTCTTTGGCAATGCTCCCCTCAGGAATCACTGCGCCGCCTGCCCGACCGGCCACACCGCTCCCCTCCACAGTCACCATGTCCGCCGCCTTAGTCTTTGCCGGAATCGCCGCACCTATTGCGTATTTCTCTGTCCTACTTAGGCCTGGCCGTGCCGCAATCGCCGCTGTTTTCTCCTCCATAGATCCGGAACCGGATGCAGCGCTTACGTCACTTCCGGCTGCCGCCCCCACGCCAAAGCCCATACTCTGCGCCATCTTGGGAAAGGGCAAACCCTGCGCTGTTACTACAGGATTTTGCCCAACCTCTGCCTTTGCTTCTGGCGCTATCCTGAGTGGATCCACATTACCTGGATCCTGTCCCTGAAAGGTAAACCTAAAATACTGAACCTTCTTAGTACCCCCTACAGGAGAAAATGCGCTAAGACTTTCTTTGAATGCCACACTATTAACCCTTGCAGGTACCGATTGCGCATAGTTCTGAGGACTCACAGGGTTTATACAAACAGGGGGGACAAGACTGGGAAAAGGGTTTACCACACTAGGTACTTGTACATGAGGGTTTAGACTTTGGTTCACAAAGGGAAAGAGGGGAGAGGATTGGGAAAAGGGAAAATTCTGTATATTCTGAAAATTACTGTCATTTGACACCATATGCATATTATTGTGACCACCAGAAAAGTTTTGAAAATATCCCGGAAACTGCATGTTTAAACCATATTAGGAAGGAAAAAACCCATTCACAGTCTGCTGCATATTCTGCATATTTGCAATCTGACTCATATTCGACCCATATGATAAGAAGATGTCTCTCTTGTCTCCTATATTTCCACTTTCTGCTCTATCTTGAGACACAGGGCTATCCATTGGTACTTCTGAACTTCTGGAAATCTGGGACACAACTTTCCCTTCATTTCCTTTTCCCACACTCTGAGAAATTTCTTCACTCATCTGAGCAAATCTTTGCTGATTCCTCAAACCTTCTGAGAACATTCCACCACTTGCTTCTAGCTTTCTTAAAGCTTCACTCTGTTCATCAATCTGCTTTTTAAGTTTCACCAGTTAAGGGTTGGATTTCAAAAACCCTGGTTTCCATGACTGGCCATACTTATTTATTTTTTTCTTTAGTTCAAATTGCAAACTCTTAAGAGATTCCTGGGTCTTCCTGACCTCTAACTGCCAAGCAACCACATCCTTAACAGTTTTTTCCACTGAAAATCCACTGCCACCAGTATTATGAGCCTCCATTTTTGGAGGACAGGGAAGTTCTTCCTGGCCAAGGCCCCCCAGAGCCAACTAGCCCAGGGGAGCCCAAACCTACTCAGCGAAAGTCCTGCTTCCCCTCTCTCACTCACCACCTTGACAGGGACCCAGTCCTTCAGATAGAAATTCCACCAGTCGCTCCTACTGCTGGAACCGCAGGAGCTCAGCCAGAGAGCTCCTCTCTCCTCCACAGCCACACGCACACTGACTTCCTAGGGGCGGAGCCAATGCATAGTGTGGACCCTGGTGGTGGGACCACTGACAGCAGCAGGATAAATACAACAGCAGGAGGAGGAGGTGGAGTGACATGTGGCACTGGCAGCAGGCAATGCATAGAGTGGACCCTGGCGGTGGGACCACTGACAGCAGGAGGATAAATACAACAGCAGCAGGAGGAGGAGGAGTGACGTGTGGCACTGGCAGCAGGCAATGCATAGTGTGGACCCTGGAGGTGGGACCACTGACAGCAGCAGGATGAAAATGAGCGCGGTGTAATATGTTGCCGCTTTATAAATACAATAAATACATAAATCAATTCATAAATTCATAAATAAAGCAATGCAGCAGGCCAGCAGCAGCAGGAGGAGTCAGGTAGAAATACAATAAATACATAAATAAATTCATAGGTAAATCAATGCAGCAGACCAGCAGCAGCAGGAGTCAGGTAGAAATACAATAAATACATAAATAAATTCATAGGTAAATCAATGCAGCAGGCCAGCAGGAGGAGGAGGAGTCGTCACGTATGGCAGGCAGCTCCTCCTTTCGCCGACAACAGGTGCCAGGAACGTGCCTTCTATCCAGGCCTAATTAATCTTCAAAAATGTCAGTCTGTCCACGCCCTCTGTGGACAGACGAGAGCGCTTCTCGGTGACCACGCCACCGGCCGCACTGAAGCACCTCTCAGACAGCACGCTGGAAGGGGGGCAAGACAATACCTCCAGGGCGTACTGCGCAAGCTCCCTCTAGATGTGCAAGCGCTCCACCCAGTACTCCATGGGGTCCACAGGCTCCTCGCTGCCGGTGTCAAGCCCACTGAAGGACCTCATGTAGTCGGCCACCATCCGGATCATGCGCTGGCTGTGACTCTCACCGAAGGTGGCTGCTGCCCGCACCTCCTCTCTCGGCTGCTGTACCTTCATGTAGAACGCTTGCGTCAATGACAGCAGGTCTCCTGGGTGCCTGACGCTGCTGCTGGCCGCAGGCACCTGCTGCTGTGCTGCTGGACAGGGACAGAGGGAGTGGAAGGCGGGGGGAAGGCTTCCTCCAGTCGCCGAACAAGGATCTCCTGCAACTCCCTTGCTCACTGCTCATGGTCTCTGGCAGGCAGAAACTGATCCCACCTCCCCCTCAGCCGTGGGTCCAGGATCATGCTGATGCAGGCAGCCTCCCTCGCTTGCATCCGCTTGACCCTGGGGTCTGTGCGCAGGCAGCGCAGCATGTGCACTGCCATGGGGAACAGGGTGGACCGTCTAACAGAGACATCAGGGTCAGCGTCCTGCTCCTCCTCCTTCTCTTGCCTCTGAGACTCTTCCTCCTCTCTCCACCCTCGCACCACTGCTGCTGCGCTCCGATGTTCCCCCCCAGCAGCAACATCCAGCACCTCCAACTCCTCCTCCTCCTCCAGGGACTCAAATACCTGCGGAGCAGTGGACTGCGCAGGCGGCTGCTGTTCCAGCTGCTTCAGGGCCTCCTCTCCCAAATCCACCAAATCGCCAAGTGTCCTGTCCAGCAGACAAACAAAGGGAACCCACTGGCAGAGGGATGCCCGTTGTTCACTCACCAGGTTGGTTCCCTGCACGAAGGGAGCCAACACCAAGCAGACCTGCTGCATCTGCCCCCATTGCGCGTTGGTGAGGAGCTGGAGTGTGGTGCTGCTTCTGCTGCCGGTGCCGGTGACAGTGGCATCATAGATGTACCGGTTGACAACCCTCCTCTGCTCAACCAGCCGCTCCAACCTCGCCAGGGTGGAGTTCCAGCGAGTTGGCACATCTATGATGAGGCGGTGTCGTGGCAGGCCCTCCTGCTGCTGGATGTCTGCCAGTTTCACTGCGGCAGCTGCTGAGCGGTGGAAAGTGCGCACAATTTTCCGCACCGCTTCTAACAGCTCCTCCATCCCCAGGTAGGTGCGCATGAACGTTTGCACCACCAGGTTCAGGACGTGGGCCAAGCAAGGGACGTGGAGCAAGTCTCCACTGCTGATGGCAGACAGCAGGTTGGCGGCATTTTCGGACACCACCAATCCCACAGTGAGGCCTCTGGGGGTCAGCCACGTCCTCTCCTGCTCCCTGAGGTACCGGAGCACGTTGGATGCCGTCAAGGAGTTTTCCCCCAGGATTTTCATCTCCAGCAGCGCTTGGCAGTGGCGGGTCCTCACGCTGCTGGAGAGACGGGATCGCTTGGCGGTGGGAGCTGCTGCTTCTCCCCTGACCCTGCGCGGTGGCACCACGTAGTGGGCGACTGGTGCTGCGCCCGCTAATAGACCTGCTGCTTCCTCGCTCGGGCTTTCCACCAGGCTGACCCAGTGGGCCGTAAAGGACAGATAGCGCTCTGTCCCAAACCGGCTGCTCCAGGAATCCATGCTTATGTGGATCCGCGCACTGACAGCGTGATCCAGTGTGCGGCCCATGTTCTCCATGGCAGAGCGGTGCAGTGCTGGGATCGCCCTGCGGGAGAAATAGTGGCAGCTGGGGACTTGCCACTCCGGGATCCCAACCTGCAGCAGCGCTCTGATGTCACTCCCCTCCTGCACAAAGGAATATGGCAGGAGCTGGGAGCACATGGCCCGGGCAAGCAACCGTTCAGCAACCGGATGCGCCTGTGGGCGGGAGGCAGCACCTTGGTCACACCGGGGAATGCTTCGCTGAGCAGGGTCTGGCGGCGTTTGCCTGCACGGGAGGATGAGGAGGCCACTGTGGAGGGAGCTGATGAGGCCACTGAGGACTGGCTCCCCGGGGCGGGGGGGTCTAGTGAGTTGCTGCTGTGCTCCTGCTGCTGCTGCTGGATGGGCAGGAGGGGCTGCTGTTGCTGCTGGATGGGCAGGAGGGTCGGCTGCTGCCACTTTGCATAAGCTTTTCCAACTCATTAAAGTCTTCAAAATGTCTGCTCTGTAAGTGGGTCTGCAGGCACGAGGTACTCAATTTGTGGATATCGCGACCTCTGCTGAGACTGAGATTGCAACTGTTGCAAATTGCACGGGTCAGGTCCACTGGGCACTTGGTGAAGTACCGCCAGACTGGGGACTTCAACCTGCTCTTTGAGCTTGAGGGCTGGGGTTTTTGGGTGCCCTTGGAGGATTGTGCCTTTTTGGTTTTAGTTTTGCTGCGGGTGGTGGTAGCGACTGAAGCAGCAGGCTGTGGCTCCTGCCTTCCACGCCCTGTGCTGGCCGCCTTGCTGCTGCCGCGCCTCTGCGCCAGAGACGCCTCCTCCTCCGGTGAGGAGCTGCCTTCAACCAACTGTGCTGGTGGTACTGGTGGCACATAGGAAGGATCTATCAAGTCATCATCATCAACCCCAAACATATCCTGTGAGTCCACCTCAACCAACTCCTCTACCCCAACATCCCCTCCTCCTCTGCGCCAACAACAAACTTCTGCACCTCAAACTCCTCCTCCTCCTCCTTGGATGGCCCCATCATCTCCAACTCATACTTCTCCAAAACATCCCTGTACATGGTCACAGTCTCAGGGGAGAAGAGCGTGCTCATTAAGAGCAAGCTGGTCGATGGGGTCACCGTGACCATGGCCTCAAGCGCTGGTGGAGGCCTGCTGCGGACAGGAGTGCTGGTGCTAGTGGCACTGGTCTCGCTGGTGCTGGAGACCTGGCTGGAAAATATGGCTTCCTGCCCCGCCATCATTTCCACCACAGCCTGCACCTGACTCTCCCCAATGGGCCGTGGGCGACGACCCGTCTCAAAGATGGGCGCCTCTGCTCCCTCCTCCCTGCGGTCAGTGGCTGGCGGCGGACCAGTCCCAGACCTGCTGCTGCTGGCAGTGGCTCCTGCAATGGTGCTGCCTCTCCTGGTGGTGCCTCGCCCTCTACCTCTGCCAGTCATTGTGCACTATACAAATACAGTAAAAAAAAAAAAGTAGAAGAGGGCGGGAAAGGGTGTAAACTTTAATAAAGTCTGTGTTGTAATGGGAGGGAGGAGCGCCATGACGTGAGGACGTGAGCTACGCGCCCGCCCACGTACCGAGTCAATGCAGCAGAGCGAGGTATCTGGCGTCCCCATGCGCTGAGGGAGACGCCGATAACAGCGGGCAGCCATAGAGCCTAAGCGGAAGGTCCCGCTGGCTTCACCCATACTCGGGACACTGTGGAAGGCGGCTGGCTGGGGAGGCTATTGGAGGGAAGCTGTCGCCGCTGACGCGACTGAGGCGGACGAGCCTCTTCCTGGAGGAGCGAGGTGCTGTGCTGTCTCCCTGCATGTCTGACTCCTGGAGGCCCGGGAGGGGAAAGATAGCCGGAGGTAGGCGCTGCCATACGGAGGGACTGCTGGCCCCCATTCGGCTTTCTGTTGGGCACTAGAGACATAGAGGGAAGTACTCCGGAAGTGAAACGGCTCTCCCACTGGAAGACCCTGTGAGACCCTGTGAGGCGGTTCCTCCGTCGCTACTTGAAGGGCTAGGACAGACAGAGGGACCACGGTGCTGTATTTCTGCCCACACTTCCTGCACCTTTCCCATTGAGTGCGTCCTAATAGACCAGGAACTGGTCAGCTGACCTCTTTCAACTATGGCAGGGGGCACCAAGAAAAGGGGCACAGAACCCAGTACCGGATCTGCAGGAAATGCTGGGGCTAGTGCGCCCAAAACTCCACAGAGGGCAGCAGCTGACTTTTTTGCCCCTGGAGCGACAAATAGCCCACGTGAAAAGGCCATTGAAAAGACTACACGGCCTGAACCTGGTGGCTCACCACAGACCCTGACAGGCAAAAAATCTGCAAGTCTGGAGGAAGTCTGGGCATTTTTGAAGACCCTTCCTACAAAACAAGACATAAGCGAGCAGACGGAGCAGATCCTTGCGGCTACACATGCTCATACCTCCCAACATTTTAAGTGTCGAAAGCGGGACACTTAGGCCACGCCCCCAACCCCCTAGTCACGCCCACTAATTTATTTTATTTTTTTAAATTTATTTTTTATTAAAAATTTTTAATTAATTACTCCCGAAAGGGAGGGTGCCAGTGGGAGGGGGAGGAGGGTGGCCGAGGGGGGGAAAAGAAAACCCGATCGAGGCACCAGCCCGGGGATGCGTATGCGGCATGGATGCCGCATAGACGCTATTAAGCTTCTCCCTCCCTCCCTCCTAATGTGCCCCCAGTGTCCCCTTATGTGATTAATTAGGGGGGTTGTCAGTGGAGGGGGGGGAGAATGCCCGTCACCGTGGGTGGGGAGGTGGGGAGGAGGGTGCCACTTTTAGGTGGGGGGGGGGCGCCTGGGCAGAGAATGGAGGCGGAAAAACTGATCGAGGCTCCAGCCGCGGTACTGAGGGATGCGGGAGCCCGGCTTCAATACTTCCTCCCTCCCTCTGTGAATGCCCCTAATGTATGTCCGTGTGCCCCCCTCTCCTCCCCTCCCTATAGGCAGAGTGAGCGCAGCGGAGCGGGCAGTCTGTCCTCTTACCGCTGGTTGATGCACGCGTACTGTCTCTGGCATCCGACCTCCATGTGCTTCCTGTGACGTCATAGTAAACAGGAAGTACATGGAAGTCCGATGCCAGAGACAGTACGCGTGCATCAGCCAGCGGTAAGAGGACCCGACTGCCCGCTCCGCTGCGCTCACTCTGCCTATAGGGAGGGGAGGAGAGGGGGGCACACGGACATACATTAGGGGGCATTCACAGAGGGAGGGAGGGAGGAAGTATTGAAGCCGGGCTCCCGCATCCCTCAGTACCGCGGCTGGAGCCTCGATCAGTTTTTCCGCCTCTATTCTCTGCCAGCCGTCGGGATTCGAGAGTGGGGCCCAGGATAGCGGGAGGGCCCCCCCAAATCGGGAGAATCCCGACGAAAACGGGACGGTTGGGGGGTATGCATGCTGAAGTAGCTGGTGTAAGGGAGGAGTTAGTGGCTGCCAAAACTAGAATAGAAATGCTAGAGGCGGAATCTCGTGAACTTAAAACTGCCATAGTAGAGCTTCAGCAGCATAAAAGCAATCAGGTGAAGCTCAATAGAGCCTTGTGCGCCCAGACGGAGGACGCACAGAATCGCTCACGTAGGCAAAATATCCGGTTTAAGGGGATCCAGGAATCAGTGAGCCCAGAGGACTTACAGAGGACGGCCCAGGGTATTTTCAATAGGATCCTGCAAAGACCGGAAGAGCAAGGGATATCGATTGACAGGATACACCAAACATTGAGGCCGGCGCCAAAAACAGGGGAAAAAGCCAGAGACGTGATCTGTCGCTTACACTACTACGCTGAAAAAGAGGCTATTATGGCTGCAGCTTGGAAAAACCCAGAGATATCCTTAGAGTGAAAACCAATTCAATTATTCCAGGATCTGTCGACCTCAACACTCCAGCAGAGAAGGGCCTTGAGGCCTCTGATACAGGTACTACAGAAGGAGGACGCGAGGTACAGGTGGGGACACCCATTCTCCTTAAATACTAAGAAGGGGGCGATAGTATTCACCCTAAGAGATCCGGAGGAACTTCCAGATTTATTCAGGGCATTGAACATTCCTCCGGTAGCATTACCAGATTGGGACCCTGAGGGTATCTTCTTGGGTAAGACGCGGAAACCCCGCTGAAGAGTTTGTTACGCTATTTATGACTGTTCCCTTAAAGGAGCCTTGCCTTTCTTCTGAGTGGTACATTGCTTTGTCTCACATAGGGGGTAGAGGATTTTCTGTAAGACTATTACTTGGCTTCAGAGTCCATAAGAACAATCTCTGGGTGTACTGAGAGTATTGGATGAGAAGAATTTGACAGGCTCTGTGGTTTAGATAAATTAGGAACATTAATGTGTGACATCATGATCCTAGAAGGGGGTTGGGGGAGGGAGGGGTGTGGAGGGAGTGGGGTAGGCACTGTTAAAGAGATAATTAAGGGTTCTGATGCATTGTAAAATTGCATATGTCACTGTTTTCTATTGATGTAACTTTTGGATATACACGGTTAATGGAAAGAATTTTGTGCGGGTGAGTCTTGGGGAAGGGCCCGGGGGGCCCTCTCCCAACTCGCACCCTGGAAGAGGGGTGGTGGGGAGGGTGATGACGCTGCACGATTTTTATTCTCATGGAAAATAATTACATGTTTGAAACGAGAGAATTGGGTAGGAGGGATCGCACTAGCAAATAATGAGTATTACTAACATATGATTGACGTGCTCTTTAAAAAGAGAATAGAAGAGGGGGGTTGACACACGTAAAAAGTTTTCTAAATGATGGGTGTAATACAATACTTAGTGAGTGTTTCATAGGATAAGATATTGGAAGGATCACACATGGAATCACGAGGGGGTGAGGTATACACGTGCAGGAATTGGTGGGTGTGGGGAAGATGGGGAGGGGTCGGGGGGGCCCTAACACAGGGCTTTGGGGGGTGGGGGGCGGGTATTAGGGGGGGGGTGATGCGATGGGGAGGGGGGGTGAGGGCTAGTGTGCCTTCCTCCCCCCCCCACATCGCCTTAACTATAAAGCAGCAATATGGTGTCATGGGAGGAGGAGGGGGGGGGGGATCTGACCAAGGGTATGGAGCATAGTATTGTTCTTATTTCTGTAATTGTATTTCTGTATTTATGTAATTATGGACGTGAGGCCTCTCTCCTCGGACCCGTCTATGGTTTAGAGACTGTGGGGAGAGAAATCAGAGAAAGGGAGTACTCAAGGGGATTGGAATGAAATAGATGACTCGGAATGGGGATGGGGGGGGGGGGAGGGCGCTTAGGACTTCGTTGTGATGACTCAACCTCCTGAGGGGCAAGACGCCCAAAAAAGGGGGAGTATAGAACTCCCCCAAATGAGAAGAAATCTCCAGATCCCCCGTGGGGGGACGAGTGGACGACGTCCACTACGACTTTATAGGCGGTTGGCTCAGCCTGTTTTTATGGTGACTCCTGTACTGTTTCTTAACACTAGTTTTTCTCTTCTTTTTTTCTCTTTTTTTTCCTGCCCCTCAGTCTGTTTCCCTGATCCCTGAAGAGGGTGGAGGGGTAAAAAGATACAATTGGTGCCTAGAACAGAGGGTAAAAGAGATGCTTTATGTCCCTACTTAGGATGTTTTCCCTTAACGTCCATGGCCTAAACATCCCAGAAAAAAGATCGATTTTATTGCAGCAGCTACACAAATTACAAATTCAGGTTGCCTTCCTGCAAGAAACCCATCTCAGAGGGGATCAGCACCCTAAGATCACTAACAGGAGATTCCCTGTCGCATTATATAGTAACAATCCGGCCTCTAAAACCAGCGGAGTAGCAATATTATTAGCGGGCACTGTTAGGATCGAAGAAATGGAGGTATGTAGAGACCAACAGGGTAGATTTTTGTTGATTAAGGGACTCATTAATTCACGAAGAATGACCCTGGGGGTGGTGTATGCACCAAATTCGGGACAAGCTGGATTTCTGGAACAATTTCTCGTCAAGGTAGATGAATTCGCCGAAGGTGCAGTGGTAGTAGCGGGAGACTTAAATCTGGTATTGGATCCATCGTTGGATTCTTCCTCTGGAAGATCCTCCCTCTCTCAGGGGCGATACAGAAGGTCAAGCGAGCTTTGATTAAGAGGCAATTAGTCGATATTTGGCGTATTCAGCATCCGGCAACCAGGGACTATACCTTTTACTCATACCCCCATAACTCTTACTCACGGATAGATTATTTTTTAATTTCACATAATTTACTATCGGAGGAAATCAGTTCTACGATTGAACCCTCGTCAATTTCAGATCACTCCCCTATTAATCTACAAATTGGATATAGGACAGTGGGTTATGGTCCCTGGAACTGGAGGCTGAATGATTCCCTGCTTAAAAATGAGGAGATAGCGGGCAGAATAGCGAGGGAACTAGAGACTTACTTCAAGGAGAACGCTGGAGATGGAGTTTCTCCAGTGGTACTCTGGGAGGCACATAAAGTGGTAATAAGGGGGATACTGATAAGGGAGGGTAGTAGACTGAAAAAAGAACGAGATGGAGAGATTGGAACCTGCTTGGCGGATATTGAAAGATTGGAGGCCCTACATAAAAACACGTTGGCTAAGGATAAGTTAGAGGAGCTCTCCCTGAGGAGAGAAAGGCTTAATGAGATCTTGTTCTCAAGGGCTAAATACGCAGCATCCAGATGTAGGAGGAATTTTTACGAATTTGGGAACAAGGGAGGTAGACTCTTGGCAAGGACCTTAAAACAACAACAGAGATCCAACTATGTCCAGTTTTTGTGCGACTCCCAGGGTTGAAAACATTATAGGGATGAGTCCCTTACTCGTATGTTTGGTACCTTCTATGAGAAGTTGTATAAAATAGAGGAGGACCCCCGGGGGGGGGGGGGGGTAGGGAGAGAATGGAGGAGTATGTAGCAGCCTCGGGTATGGATAAATTAGACCCCTTAGACACAAATAATATGGAGGAATTGATCACGATAGAGGAACTCTTGGGGGCTGTTGGGAAGATGGCGGGGGGGAAGGCACCGGGGCCGGATGGTTTCTCCCTGGAATACTACAGAAGATATAAAGATATCCTGGCCCCTTACTGGGTGAGGGCTTTGAATGCCCTCTGTGCGGAGGAGGGCGATCAGAAGAAACTGGGGCGGGATACATTGGTCTCACACAACTCGGTGATCCTGAAGGAGGGGAAGGATCCTGCCTCCTGCTCAGGATATAGACCTATATCCTTGATTAATATAGACTTAAAGGTGTTTGCGAAGATACTGGCAAATAGAACGTCGGGGTGCTTGGGTGACCTAGTGCATTTCGATCAGGTGGGATTCATACAGGGGAGAGAGGCACGGGATAATACGATTCGCACAGTGGATATAACCCAGTGGGTAGAATCCTCACCTGGCCCTGTTGTTTTACTATCTACAGACGCTGAAAAAGCCTTTGACAGGGTCAGGTGGGGATTCATTGAAGTAGTTTTAAGGCATATAGGCCTGGGGAAAAACATGCGCTCATGGATAATGGCGATGTATAGAGACCTTTCGGCTAGGATCAAGGTGAATGGGACACTCTCCTCCCCCATTGAAATAAAAAACGGTACCCGACAGGGCTGCCCCCTGTCTCCCCTGATTTTTGCCCTCACCCTGGAACCGTTCTTAAGAACGATTAGAAAAAATATAGACACTTCAGGGGTGAAAATAGGACAGACAGAGCACAAGGTCGCCGCTTACGCGGACGACCTCCTGTTTTATATAACAAAGCCAAGGCTGACCATACCCAACCTTTTTAAGGCCTTCGATGAATTTGGAATAGTTTCCAATCTGATAATAAATTGGGATAAGTGCGAATCTCTCGCACTTGGTGTTGAAGATGTTGAGCGGATGGGGCTAAAGGAAAATTTCCCGTTTAAATGGACGAAAAGCTCCCTGAAATACCTGGGTATAAAATTGGCCTCTAGTCTATCGGAAACAGTAAAATTGAACTATAATTCGCTTCTTGGTATCTTAAGGAAGGACTTAGAGAAGTGGGGTAAACTGAGGTTGTCCTGGTTTGGGAGAATAAATACATTGAAGATGAATGTTATGCCGAGGCTGTTGTATCTCTTTCAGGCTCTCCCTGCCCCCCTTCCCAGGGGTTATTTAGAAGAGGTTAATAAAATGTTTATGAATTTTGTGTGGCAGGCAAAAAAGGCAAGAATAAAGCGTTCTCTTCTAACCCAACCAAAAAGCAAGGGCGGGTTGGCAGTCCCGGACCCCCATAGATATTATTAAGCGGCGGTTCTTACTAGAATCATTGATTGGAACAAGAACAAGGATTCTAAGCAATGGGTCTCCCTGGAACAAGAATTCATGGAGGAGCCTATAGAAATTTCCCCATGGCTCCCTTATATCCCAAAATGCCATCCATCAGCGGGGATATTAATAGAACATACCCTTAAAGTCTCTAAAAAATTAGATAAAAAGATCTCCCCTCGCCCTTCCCCGTTGATGCCAATTCTGGGCAATCAGAAATTTGAACCTGGGAGGCAAAAGGGAAGTTATAAACAGTGGAGAGGAGGGGAAAGACTGCAGATTAACACGCTGATTACAAATAATCAGTGGAAAAGCGAAAGGGAAGTAGCACAAATCCTGCACATTGAGAGGGTAGACCTTTGGAGCTTAAATCAGTTTAGACACTTCCTCCTTGCGCTGGGCAATAAGGAACAACTCTCAAGGAGCTTAACACAATTCGAAAAACTGTGTATTGAAAAAGGTCAATCCAAAGGTACCTTGGCACGTATATATACATACTTGGCGGAAGGAATAGATGAGACCCAGACGTACAGGGATCATGGGAGCGGGATTTAGGTAAAACATTATCGGCAGCCCATTGGAATAGGATAATTAGAATGTCATGTGGAGCCTCTACGTCAACTAGAATACAAGAATCAGGCTATAAGATTATGACGCGTTGGTACTACACTCCAGCGAAACTTGGTAAGATCTGTGGTGCTGATCCCCTCTGTTGGAGATGTGGTGTGGAAGAGGGAGATCTGCTCCATTTATTATGGAGTTGTAGAAAACTCCACCCCTTCTGGAGAGTAGTCAAACATCTAATCTGGAAGGTAGCGGAGATTCCAGTCTCGGAGGAAGCCGGGGTATATCTCCTCCATCTTAACGACAGACCTAAAACAATATAGGGGCTCTTTGGGTATGCATATGATAAACGCTGCAAGGATTGTAATCTGTCGGAATTGGAAATCACGGAAGTGCCCTGCAATTCGGGAGTGGTTGAGTGAGATAGACTACATACAGAAAATGGAGGAACTCTCTTGCATAATACATGGGAGAGAGGCGTGGAGATGGGATAAATGGATTGAGTTTAAGGGCTCGG
Source organism: Hyperolius riggenbachi (assembly GCF_040937935.1). Classification (NCBI taxonomy): domain Eukaryota; kingdom Metazoa; phylum Chordata; class Amphibia; order Anura; family Hyperoliidae; genus Hyperolius; species Hyperolius riggenbachi. The sequence continues at coordinate 73,913,101 of NC_090652.1, read as the reverse complement.
TGGAATATCAGGATTTTAAAATAAGGGAAATGGAGGAGATATATAGCTTCCTGGGCCTGGACGGGGAATAGGCCTCGTGGATGAATGGGACTCATAGTGGACGATGGCACCTGACTACAAGGATTTAGGCAGAGGGGCGGGAAATCTTCCCTTTTTCCGTTACTGTGGGACGTGGTTCTTTTTCACATTTCGGATTTTTACCTTTTCTTTTTCTTCTTTTTTCTTTCTTTCTCCAGAAGCCTCGGGTGGGCCCCGGCTCCCCCCCATCATTATAGAGCATGGCTGGTTACGTCTTGGCGTGGGGCCCCGGGTATAGGGGAGAGGGGCCAAGCGTATGGTGTTGTGTGGGGGGGGAGGGAGGGATTTGGAGCCCGGGTGCTCACCTCAGTTTTTGAAATATTGTAATGTAAAGGAGTGTTGGATTTAGGTCTTTTGCACACTTGAAGGAAACTACTTTTCTATGTATCTTTTTTGACAAAAAAAACAACAAATTTGTCGTTGAACGAAAATAAAGAATAAATAAAAAAAATAAAGTCTGTGTTGGTGGTGACTTGGTGGTGACTAGTAGTAGTAGTAGTAGGCAGTAGTAGTACGCACGCAGGTTACTAAGAAACACCTAGCGAACTACGCTACAAGTAAGTTGTGCGGCAGACAGTCGGTGACAATTACAAACGGTCACACACGGTCACACGCAATCAAGCGATCAATAGGCTCGGGCAGGTGACAGACAGTCACTCACAACGGATGCTGGTAGTGGCCTGTATGTGTTGTAACTCTTATTTATTACACACACTACAGATGATAATAAAATCACACAGTAACAGTGAAAAAAAAAAAAAATAAGTGAACGGGTACTAGCAGACTAGTAGTATAGTAGTAGACACTAGTAGTAGTACGCACGCAGGTAACTAAGAAACACCAAGCATACTACGCTTCAAGTAAGTCGTGCGGCAGACAATCAATGACAATTACAATCGCTCACACGCAATCAAGCGATCAATAGGCTCGGGCAGGTGACAGACAGTCACAGGTCAGGTCACTCACAACGGATGCTGCTGGTGGCCTGTCACAGTCAGTAACTAACTAACACAGAAACCAACTACACATAAGTGTACATATTAAAGTGTGCAATACAGGTGGGTACACGCACTGGTCCAATAAACATACAAAACAAACCACAACTACTACCAGTATATGCTGTTCAACCACCTGGATTTATTACAAAATGTTAATCAATTCTCATGGGTCAATCACAATGGGACCTATTCAAGTTATACATATTGCACACACTTATAATGCACAGTTATCATTATACGGGGACTTCCCCCAAAAGGTCTCCTCAGGAAGTCCCAGACGACTGCGCACCGAACAGAGTGCCAATGTGACAAAATTAACCATATCTAATCCACACATGGGAAGAGGCAAACCCAGACACTTACAATGCCAAGAGATTGAGCATCTAATATGCCAATTGCTTGTCCAATTGTCTGCGTCATCCCATGTGCCGACAATAATGGTGGTCAACAGCAATATGAATGCACCACCCCATGCCCCCCTATGCCCACCCGCAAATCACAGAACCATGCCCCAAACACAAGCAATCTCCTAAAGATTCTGTACTAAGGGGTCGTCACCCCCAAAAGACAGGAAGTGACTATAGTGTGACCCTCACTGATAAGAAATTCCAGCTATAAAACATTTTCCTAGCAGAAAATGGCTTCTGAGAGCTGGAAAGAGGTAAAAAAGGGGAATTTCTTATCAGTGAGGGTCACACTGTAGTCACTTCCTGTCTGAGTCAGGACTGAGTCAGCCACTTGCATACCTGATATTTAACTCTTTCAGGCAGAGAAAGAAAAAAAGGAACACAGCATAGTTATTTGTGTGCTTGGCACTGTACATACACATGTCTATCTCATCATGTCACATGTCAGTTCGGGTATCCTTTAACTAGTTCAATGCTGTTCTGGTAAAAAAAAAATGATGGTAGTATATAATATGCTGTCAAAAATCTTTTAGAGCAAAGAAGAAATGCTGGGTTTCATTCCACTTTAAAGTTAGAGAAGTTACGTTATAGAGGACTGTTATAATGGAGGTGGCGCTGCACTAATAAAACAATCAAAAGGATATGTATAATCTGTGTTTTTTTTTATATCACACAAAAATATTTCCCACAAAAAGTACCTGGTTTCTTCCTGCCGCTTCCTTAATATTGGGTGGGGGTACCCAAACCATACACCCTTAAAAGAGAATAAAATCATTTTTAAGGGCATCAGTTAGCTCTTTTGAATGCATGTATGGTGCGAGTGAGTAGATTGGGTACATGAATGTATACGATTTTATTCCACTCTTTCGCATTAATAAATGTATCATTATTGATTTATGAATATTATGTCCAGAGCTCCTTATTTTGTATACTAAGTGAAAGAGGAGCTATTCCTGCTTGTGTCAGATCTTGCACTCCAGTAACAATAACTTGCATAATGCATCATGTTTAGGCCATTGGACTTAGTCTGAGTATTCCACAAGGCTTGCGACCATGCAGCATAAAGAGAAAAAAGAAAACAGTGAAGGCCTGCGACCCCTAGTGGGTGACAGACTAGCTGCAAGTGCCCAACAGGTTGCACAGCAACCCCTAGGATCGCTCCACCAGAGACAAACCGCGTTGGCCCGCTGAAGCAAAGCCAGAAGTCGAAGGACAGACTGGTGGCCACTGACAGGATGCAGGCCAGCTTCAGGAAAAGTGGTAACTGGCAGAGTCAGTTTCAAAGCAGCAGGTTACTATCCAGGCAAGAGGCCAGAGAAGGCGGTTATCAGGAAAGCTAGTTAAGCAGAAAGTAAGATTGGGCCAGGCAGAAATCAGGACGAATAGGACAAGCTGAAGTCAAGCGAACCGAAGGTCATATGAGTATTAAACACAAGGCTGACCTACAAGAGCATTATACACACTAATTTAAGCCAAAGGAGGAGACTAGCTAATTAAAGTATCGTTTTACTCACCTGCATACCGAGATGGCTGATATTCCGGCTGATGCGGAGTGAACTCAACATGAGCCTTATCACCCGGCTATCCTTACAGCAAGCTCAGTGTGCGGCTGTGATCAACCCCACCTCTACATCCTCAAGATCCTTCTGCTGCTGGGAAATTGGGTGGGGGAGCAGGGGGTGGGGGTGGAAGGTGTCGCAGGACAAGGCACCATGCCTCTGGGTGGCTGGGAGGCATGGCCACCTCTGAAAAACACTATGGGCACCACTGACTGCTGGCAGGTACTGAAAGCCAGCTATGACTGCTGGCTGATATTAGGAGCTACTTATTTATTTATTGTATTTATAAAGCGCTGCCGCCAACATTTTACGCAGCGCTGGACATTAGGTTACAGACAATATTTAGGGGTGACATACAGCAATATGACAATACAGGAATACAAGAAAACCAGATCACACAGCATAGTATGAGTACCAGGTAATGCTTAGTCAGTCATTGGATGGAGCATGGAGATTAGGCAAGTTAGGTTCACTCAGATGCATAGCATGGGTTCACAGTAATGAAGGTGCATGATCAGCTAGGACACAAAAAGGAGGACCCTGCCCAAAGGCTTACAATCTAGGGAGAGGTAAGGACACGAAAGGTAGGGGACCAGAGTTCAGCTGTGGGTTTAGAGCACTTGTGAGGGGTAGTAGGCCAGAGTGAAAAGGTAAGTTTTGGAGGGCCTTCTTGAAGATGTTGAAGGAGGGGGCTGCCCTAATGGGCGAAGGTAGGGAGTTCCATAGTGTTGGAGCAGCTCTTGAGAAGTCCTGGAGGCGTGCATGGGACTGGGTGATGCGGGGGGCAGTCAGGCGAAGTTCATTGGAGGAGCGGAGTAAGCGGCTAGATGTGTACCTCTGAGTAAGATCAGAAATGTAGGTAGGACAGGTTTTGCGGACAAATTTTTAGGTCAGACACAGTATCTTGAATCTGATCCTGGACTGGATAGGAAGCCAGTGGAGGGATTCACAGAGGAGAGCCGCCCTGGTGGAGCGATGGGTGGATAATTCTGGCTGCCGCATTCATGATGGACTGCAGCGGGGCTATTCGAGTCATAGGGAGACCAGACAGCAGGGCATTGCAGTAGTCAAGGTGGGAAATTATGAGGGCATGGATGAGGAGTTTGGTGGTGGCAGAGGTCAGGAAAGGGCGGATCGTGCAGATGTTACGAAGGTGGAAGTTGCAGGACTTTGTGAGGTTATGGATGTGGGGACAGCTTACAGATATTAAAGGAAATTTGAGGGGACTGAAAATTTTTTTTTATACATGCCTGGGGATTCGTCCAGCCCCCTTCAGGCGGTTTGCTTTGTCTTCGTCCTCCAGGGCTGCCTTGATCCTCTGCTAGCCAGCTCGTTAAGTCCTTCAGTTGGGGTGTACTGCGCATGAGCCCCCATCATGCTCCTGTCACCAGGAGCCCGTGACGGGAGCATGGTGGGGTTGAGTGCACAGCCAGACTGCACATGCACCAACTCACCCCCGACTTCAGGAATTACCAGGCTGGCTAGCGGAGGATCGAGCGGGCCCAGGAGGGTGGTGAGGGAGTCTGAAGGGAGGAAGCCCCAGCTACGTTTACATTTTTTTTTTGTCTAAGCTACACTTTAAGAGCCCCCTATGACTGCTGTGAAGGACTGAGAGTCATCTATGACTGTTGGGCAATATTAGGGGCCATCTATGACTTCTGACAAATGTTGCATTCCATCTGTTTGCTGACAGATATTGAGGGCCACCTATGACTGCTGGCAGATCTTGGGAGCAACATATATCTGCTTGCCAATTTTGTGGGCCATCTATGAATGCTGGCTGATAAAAGGAGCAGCCACTTATAACAGCTTACAGACGTTAGGAGCAACCTATGACTTTTGGTAGATATTGTGAGCCATCTATGACTGCTGACATAAAAACAAGGAACACCAAGAGCCCCAATAGTGTAATATGTACTGGTAAATGGTTACTAGATAGAGTAAATATTAATACTCACAAACCAGGGTTACCATTAGGCAACCACTGTAAAGGCAGGTGGGGAGATTTTCCTGACCCCATTCAGGAATAAGAAGTAGCTCTCTGTAGATGAGGAAAAAGGGGGTTCAACCCTCCACCCAGGGCGGACTCAATATTATGTAAAATGAAGAGCAGAGAGCGTGCATCATCCGTCCAGACTTGTGCATTTATTGCGGATAGGCAAAAACCAGTGCAGATACAATACGGTGCATAACATGATTCATCTGTATTACATGTTTGATGTGCATATCATAGTTGGCAGACTTATCTGTATTCCCGTAATTAGCCCGTCAGTGATGGAGGTGGGAGCATGGGAGTGAGATGGGCCTAGCGACGGCCGTTTCGCGTCCTCCTGGACGCTTGGTCACGCTGCGCTCTGTGGAGCGCAGCGTGACCAAGCGTCCAGGAGGACGCGAAACGGCCGTCGCTAGGCCCATCTCACTCCCATGCTCCCACCTCCATCACTGACGGGCTAATTACGGGAATACAGATAAGTCTGCCAACTATGATATGCACATCAAACATGTAATACAGATGAATCATGTTATGCACCGTATTGTATCTGCACTGGTTTTTGCCTATCCGCAATAAATGCACAAGTCTGGACGGATGATGCACGCTCTCTGCTCTTCATTTTACATTGTCCATATTTCTTCCTTCATAGTATAACAGCGGAGCACACGTCCTGCATACAGTGTTTGTATACTAATAAGACTGTCAGTATATTATTGACCACCTGTTCACGTAAAACCCGCCTGAGAGGCTGGAGTCAATAAATCCCCCATTAGAGAGGAGAAGTGCCACGCTATTCCTATTCTCTTTAGTTCAACGTTAGGACTCAATATTATGCAGGAGAACAGAGGCGCCAAAAGGATAAAAGGAAGCTAAATGAGCTTAAAAAACAAATTCTTGGTAAATAGAGGAGGTAGTGGTGGACTTTCCTCCTCCAAGTAGACACACAACGACTGTAGTAAAGACAGTCAATATATTTTATTTATGAACTCCAAATATGGAACACTATTTGGAGTTCATAAATAAAATGTATTGATTGTCTTTACTACAGTCGTTGTGTGTCTACTTGGAGGAGGTCCACCACTACCTCCTCTATTTACCAAGAATTTGTTTTTTAAGCTCATTTAGCTTCCTTTTATCCTTTTGGCGCCTCTGTTCTCCTGCATGACTGCTGACATATTGGGCATGCCTCCCAACTTTTTCAGATAAGAAAGAGGGACACTTCAGCCATGCTTCTGCCACATCCCAAGTCACGCTTACTGTAAAGTTTTCATAAGAAAAACATGCTGTAATTCAAATGACACTGGTCCTTTCTGGTCCTGACAGCGAAACTCCCGCAGATGCTGCCCAGGATGCGGACATACTCCTTGTAGAATGCGCTGAGGTTGAGGAAGGCTGATCTGTCCCCCTGGCATTATAAGCAGCTTTGATACCTCCATGTCGTCATACCTATGGGTTAACTCCGCCCCCCTGACCCCTATAGGACCCAATACAAGATTATAAATAAGGTCATGACCCTCTAACCCTCATTCTCTTTTTTGTCCTCAGACACTATAGGATCCATATGTAATGAGGGCCTTATTGGTATTATATCTTATTTTATCTTCCTAGCTATCTATCTATCTCTCTTCCCTATCATCTAGTAGATTGGCTCTTTTGAGCACCTTACCCGGGTACAGGTTTTTCTGAAATATCTTTTCCTGTACCCATAGGGCTCCTTGGGCTACTAAATGTGCCACATAAGGACCCTATATATACCCACACAGGCTGGAGAGGTTAAATACCTGAAGGGTTCGCTGTGGTCCCGTTGGGTAGTATGCTTCTTTCAATGTATCTTTCATCTTCCCTGGAGTGCTTCCTCCAGGGGGGTTTGCTGACAAGGTCTGCCCGGGTACCGATGAATAGTCCATAGCGGAGAGTTGTCCGCATGGCGCCGACTTCCGCTCGGTCTGACTGGGCGTCCGGAAGTTCGGTAGGCGCATGCGTGGCTCCTTTATGCCCTCCTCCGTGGTCGCAGCGCCCATCTTGGTTTAGGGCGAGCGTGCCCTCTTGCGGAGGAGGCAGAGTAAGGGCGCAGAGGCGCTCTATTTGAAGCGAGCAGAGGAGCAGTAGCGTCTCCCTGTCTCGCTGGAAGGACAAGCCAGGCTGGAGCAGACATGGAAAGCATAATAGTGGTGGGGGCTGGTAGGTCTCCTGCTATTACGCACATGGCATTATTCTTAAGTATATGTATACTGTATATGTACAGAGTTGTTGGTATTTATAAATAATACTAAGGTCTTTTATTTTTCTGATATTCCCACAGCGAACCCAGAAGCCAAGCGGGCTGGTACAAGTGGTCCCTCGGGGTAAGGTTCTTTATTTAAGGGGACGAAAAAAGAAAAAGTTGGGCTAAGACTAAGCGATATAAATTGTTGCATTATGTCTTGTAGCTCACAACAACAGCACAGAAGTGGATCAAGAGACAGCAGATCAAGATTCAGGTCAAGGACCAGGAAACATAAATCGAAAAAAACGACATCATAAATCTCCAGCAAGGAGAAGGCATTCATCTAAGTCGAGTCGACGGCACGGGTTAAGAGATCGACACAGATCCAGATCAAGGTCCCCTAGGCACAAGCAAATGCCGGTGGATGGACAATGTTAGGCATGTCCCAGTCAGGCAATGCCTGGCAAGACGGTGTGCGACTCATGTTTTTCGCAGCTCGCAAAAGGCCAAGGAGAGAGAGCTGAGGAAATTGAAGATGTAATCAGAAGAGTTGTAAGGGAAGAGGTACTTGCTAATACCCCTAGTACATCACAACCACAAGAGCAGGATTTGGACGCGCCTGCAGCGGAGGAAATTGACGACATTCCAGGCTTGTTTGACTTCAAACTGACAGCGCCTTTTATAACAGCAATAAAGGAGGCTCTGGATTGGTCGGATCCAGTGGAAGTTCAGGGACAGAACAAAGAATATTATGCCCATCTTAACAAGAAGTCTCCCACATTTCCCTTAATGAAGGAAATTAAAAACAGAATAATGGATGAATGGAAGAAAATTGAAAACAAGGCTTCAATTCAAAATAGTTTTTTTAAAATTATATCCTTTAAAAGATGAAGAGATTCCTTTACTTCAGAACCCGCCAGCTGTGGATTATTATTATTATTATTATTTAGTATTTATATAGCGCCGACATATTACGCAGCGATGTACAGTGTATATATATATATTGTCTTGTCACTAACTGTCCCTCAAAGGAGCTCACAATCTACTCCCTACCATTGCCATATGTCTATATTATGTAGTGTAAGTACTGTAGTCTAGAGCCAATTTTTTAGGGGGAGCCAATTAACTTATCTGTATGTTTTTGGAATGTGGGAGGAAACCGGAGTGCCTGGAGGAAACCCACGCAGACACGGAGAGAACATACAAACTCTTTGCAGATAGTGCCCTGGCTGGGATTCGAACCAGGAACCCAGCGCTGCAAGGCGAGAGAGCTAACCACTACGCCACCGTGCTGCATCTTTGTCCAGGCTGGTAAAACATGTCACGTTACCCACAGACAATGCGGTAATATTCAAAGTTGTCCTAGAAAGGAAGATAGATAACAAACTCCGAAAAATCTATCTCTCTGCAGGAGCAACCTGTAAACCAGCCATAGCCCTTACCTCGGTCGCCAAGGCCATGAGAATATGGACTTCAAATATCGAGCAAGCGATACTCAATGGAGCAGACAAGGCAGAAATTATTTCAGCATTAGAAGACATAAAGGTAACAGCAGACTTCGTAGGCGAAGCCTCAATGGACATCCTGAGGACATCCTCAAGAACTATGTCAAGCTCAGTCACCGCAAAGAGAGCCATGTGGCTAAGGCCTTGGAAGGCAGACATCAGCTCTAAACAAAACTGGATCAGAATACCCTTTGATGGCACCAATCTGTTTGGCCCAGAGATGGACAAGGCCATTTCAAGAGTCACAGGGGGAAGATCAGGACTCATCCTCCAGGATAGACCTCAGAGAAAGAACTATACGAACTACAGACCATCACAATCAAACAGATACAGGGACGCAAAATCATACTGTCCTGGGAGACAGTTTAAGAAAAACTGGAAGAGTTTGCATGCTTCATTGGCGAGATCACTAAAATCCAACACCCAGATGCCGGGACAACAGAAGTAGTCCTTTTGAAGCTACGCCCACCCAAATGGCCACTGTGAGAGCCAGACTTCAAGGACGTTTGGGTGGAAAAGATAGACGAACCACGTGTCAAGACGACAATAACATAAGGTGGCAATTCAAGAAGGAACCAAAAGACAGGTTTCTAAGGACTCGAATATCAAGAAACTCGGAAAAGAAGAAAGCCTTAAGGGAATACATACAATCTCTAATTACTCAACAGGCAGTAAGATTTGTTCTACCAGCAGAGAGGGGGCAAGGAATATACTATCAGCTTTTCCTAGTGCAGAAGAAGACCGGAGGATTACAGACCGGTAATAGATTTGAAATCCCTGAACAAGTCAATTCAATTACCAAGATTCAAGATGGAGTCACTGCAATCTATACTCCTAGCCATATTACCAAATGACTGGTTACTTTCAATAGACTTTCAGGATGCATACCTACATATTCCAATTCATTCAAAGTTGCAAAGATTTCTCAGGTTCTGCATCGACAACAAGCATCTCCAGTTTTGTTCACTGCCCTTCAGGCTTTCTACGGCACCACGTACGCTCACGAAGGTTCTCGTCTCAGCAATAGCAAAACTCAGATTACAAGGGATACGAATCCACCATTACTTAGACGACATACTGATCTTGGCAGAATCAGAGGAAAAATTAATTCTTCACAGAAATCATGTTATCAGTTTCCTAACAGACCTAGGATGGATAATTAACTGGAAGAAGAGCCAGTTGGAGCCTTCAAGAACTCTGATTTATCTGGGGGCTCACTTCAACACTCTCGAGAATACAGTGTCGTTACCACAGGAGAAAGTCTTGTATATAACAAGGACTATGAAGATACTTTTACAGTGCCAGATAATTCATTCCAGACAATGTTTACAAATTCTGGGGACAATGTCATCAGTAATTCCCATAATGAAGTGGAGCAGATGGCACATGATAAGCCATTGCAGATGGAATTCCTCAATCAATGGAATCAGTGGTCCATGAAGCAAATAATCAGATTATCAATCCAGACCAGACTTTCACTCAGATTGCGGACAAACCAGGAGATCCTTCAACAGGGACATTCATTGATGCCATATTCATGGATCACACTTACTTCAGATGCCAGATGGGATGGGGGGCTCATTGCCAACAATCTTGGGCCCAGGGAGTATGGCATCCATCCCAGAGGAACCAAGTATCGAATATACTGGAACTGAGAGCAGCCTACAGAGCGACACAGGCCTTTGCCTCCCTGATCAAGGGTTCGGGTGTTGGTATTCAAATGGACAACAGAGCAGCGGTGGCCTATGTCCAGAAGCAAGGAGGTACGAGGAGTATAGCGCTGATGAACGAGTTACTTCCGCTGATGTCATGGGCAGAAAAAAATCTGACAGCCATCAGAGCTTCATATATCCCAGGAATACAGAATATTCAAGCGGATGTGCTTTCCCGAATGAAAATACAAAACAACGAGTGGATGTTGAATCGAACAGTCTTCAAACAGTTGGTACGCCTGTGGGGTCTCCCTCAAATAGATTTTTTTGCTTCCAACAGGAACAACCAATTACCGAGGTTTTTCTCCAGACACCCGACCCAGGGGGCTGCGGGAGTAGATGCTCTGACACCATGGCAGGCCTCATTAGTATATGCTTTCCCACCAGTGCCACTCCTGTTAAGGTTTCTAAAGAAACTACAGATGGAGAAAGTGGAAGCATTGTTAAAGAGACTCCGTAACAAAAATTGCATCCTGTTTTTTATCATCCTACAAGTTCCAAAAGCTATTCTAATGTGTTCTGGCTTACTGCAGCACGTTCTACTATCACCATCTCTGTAATAAATCAATTTATCTCTCTCTTGTCAGACTTGTCAGGCCTGTGTCTGGAAGGCTGCCAAGTTCTTCAGTGTTGTGGTTCTGTGATGCATCTCCCCCCTCCAGGCCCCTCTCTGCACACTGCCTGTGTATTATTTAGATTAGGGCAGCTTCTCTCTTCTCTCTTATCTTTTACAAGCTGGATAAATCCTCCTCTGAGCTGGCTGGGCTTTCACATACTGAGGGATTACATACAGGCAGAGCTGTCTGCACTCTGCAGGAAGAAACAGCCTGACACTTCAGTGGAAGATAGCTGCAGGGGGAAAGAAACACACAAATGATCTCTTGAGATTCAAAAGGAAGGGTGTAAACAGCCTGCTTGTGTATGAATGTATTTTCTATGTGTGGACATACTGTACATCAATCTACTTCCTGTTTTGGTGGCCATTTTGTTTGTTTATAAACAAACTTTTTAAAACTGTTTTTAACCACTTTTAATGCGGCGAGGAGCGGCGAAATTGTGACAGAGGGTAATAGGAGGAGATGTCCCCTAACGCACTGGTATGTTTACTTTTGTGCGATTTTAACAATACAGATTCTCTTTAAGGGCGAGAAAGATATCTATTGGATTCTCAACACTTAGAGAGCCAGACTTCTTAAATCCCTCTATACCACAAGTTTTGGACTTTATTCAGACAGGAGTTGATTTAGGCTTAAAGGGAACCTTAACTGAACGGGTGGTAAAGAGTTTCACTTACCTGGGGCTATTACCAGCCCCCTGCAGCAGTCCTGTGCCCTCGGAGCTGCTCTGGAATCCTCCGGTCCCCCGCTGTCACTTAGTTTCGTTTTTGACGACTCACCAGTCGGCGGGCCGCCATGCGTATTATTGGACGCATTCCCTACTGCAATTAGCGCTGTTGCGGACCGCAACGCGTATAAAAATACACGTTGCCACATATCTACGCGTTGCGGTCCGCAACAGCGCTAATTGCAGTAGGGAATGCGTCCAATAATACACATGGCGGGCGGCCGACTGGTGAGTCATCAAAAACGAAACTAAGTGACAGCGGGGGACCAGAGGATTCCAGAGCGGCTCAGAGGGCACAGGACTGCTGCAGGGGGCTGGTAATAGCCCCAGGTAAGTGAAACTCTTTACCCCCCCTTTCAGTTAAGGTTCTCTTTAAGTGTGAGTACCCTTAGAGTTCAGACCTCGGCAGTTTCAGCATTAACAGGCAGGCAATTTGCTTCTGAGAGACTGGTACAGCAGTTTTTTCAAGCGCTATTAAAAATAAGACCTCCAGTGAAGAAGACATTACCCAGCTGGGATCTACCATTAGTCTTGGAGTATCTCTCCTCAACTCCGTTTGAACCAATGGAATCTTGCTCGATCTGGAATGTCATTTTAAAAGCTACCTTCTTGGTGGCCATCTCCTCAGGCAGAAGGATTTCAGAAATACAGGCATTAGGTTGCTCAGAACCCTACATCACCTTTTTTCCGGACAGAGTGGTGTTAAGGCCAATGGCTGGCTTTTTACCAAAGGTGGTGTCGGTTAAACACCTGAACCAGGAATGGACGTTACCATGCTTCACCAATAGTCCGGAATTAGAATCGGTACATCCATTGGACATTGCAAGAATTCTAAGAAATTATCTAGCAATAACAGAATCTTTTCGAAATGCTGAAAACCTGTTTATTTGCCAATCTGGTCCTAGGAAGGGTAGTGGGGTCTCATCAAGGACAATCGCAACATGGATTGTTAGGTTAATCAAAGCTGCTTATAATGCCAGGGGGACAGATCAGCATTCCTCAACCTCAGCGCATTCTACAAGGAGTATGTTCGCATCCTGGGCGGCATCTGCGGGAGTTTCGCTGTCAACAATATGCAAAGCAGCAAATTGGTCCACTCCAAACACATTTATTAGACATTATAGGATTGACCCTGCAGCATTGACTTCTGTAAATTTTGGGAAAAGTGTCCTTATGGCTAAACATAAATAAGTTATTTGCATTGAATTCCCACCTGTCTTGTCTTTTTTGTGCTAGTTATATCCCATAGGTATGACGACATGGAGGTATCAGGAAAGCCAGAAAATTTGTACTTACCTCTGTAATTTTCCTTTCCTGATACAACTCCATGTCGTCATACACCCACCCTCTTGTTGCTAGTGTCTGAGTACTGGTAACGAGGATGAGGGTTAGAGGGTCATGACCTTATTTATAATCTTGTATTGGGTCCTATAGGGGTCAGGGGGGCGGAGCTAACCCATAGGTATGACGACATGGAGTTGTATCAGGAAAGTAAAATTACAGAGGTAAGTACAAATTTTCTGGCTTTCTATCATGGCTTATTAGTAACAGTGTGGCCCTACTAGTAAATGTAGGTAACTCTCAAAGGATTATTGGGGTCTACCGTAAGAGGGGTAAACATACCTCCCAACTTTTTGAGATGGGAAAGAGGGACACTTAACCACTTGCCGACCGCGCACTCATACCACGCGTCGGCAAAGTGGCAGCTGCAGGACCAGCGACGCAGATCTGCGTCGCCGGCTGCAGGCTAATTAATCAGGAAGCAGCCGCTCGCGCGAGCGGCTGCTTCCTGTAAATTCACGGCGGGGGGCTCCGTGAATAGCCTGCGGGCCGCCGATCGCGGCTCACAGGCTAAATGTAAACACAAGCGGAAATAATCCGCTTTGTTTACATTTGTACAACGCTGCTAACAGTAGCAGCGTTGTACTGGATCAGCGATCCCCGTCCAATCAGCGGCCGGGGATCGCTGTCACATGACAGGCAGGAGCCTGCTAGAGGCTGCACAGGACAGATCCGTTCCTGTGCAGCCTCGGATCTCCGGGGAAGGGAGGGAGGAGAGGGAGAGGGGGAATCCTGCGGTAGAGGGGGCTTTGAGGTGCCCCCCGCCAGCCAAACGCAGGTAGGAGCGATCAGACCCCCCCAGCACATCACCCCCCTAGTGGGGAAAAAAGGGGGGCGATCTGGTCGCTCTGCCTGGTGTTTGATCTGTGCTGGGGGCTGTAGAGCCCACCCAGCACAGATCAGCAAATACAGCGCTGGTCCTTAAGGGGGGGGGGGGGGTAAAGGCTGGGTCATTAAGTGGTTAAGCGATGCTTCTGCCAAACCCCTGATCACGCCCCCGTCACACCCCTGGTCACGCATACCATAAAGATTTCATAAGAAAAATATGTTGTTTTATAATTCAAACCACACTGATCCTTTCTATCCTGGTTCATTTTCCTTCATATTAACATTTTAAAATTAGTAATATATCAATTTAAAGGATGGGAATAAAGTTTAGAGTCAAACACATTTTTAGTAGAGAAATATATATATATATATATATATATATATATATATATATATATATATTTACTTAGAAAGAGGGACAAAGTCCTGAAAGAGGGACAAATGAGGAGGAAAGAGGGACAGTTTGGAGCTATGCTAAAAGGGGCTAGTATTGGAAAGCATATAGGGCGATGGGTTTATCAAGACTAGAAAGGAGGTGATATGAATATTAGCGTAGCTCTGAAATAAATATATATACATCATTTTTCGTGTTTGGTTAAGGGGGGAGAGAAAAGATGCCACACCAGCCATTTTCTGCCTTCATGTCTATATTGTCAAAATCATTTTGCGTCAATAAAGTTATTGATTAGTGTTACCTCATTTCCTTTTAACTCCGCCTCTCCGCTCTCATTGGTTGCTTGTCCAAGCTCTACGCGCTGATTGGCTGTGACTCCACCCTTACTCTGCGACCACTACTTCCTTATCCTGATTCCGGGCTACACACTGCTCCTCCCTTGCACCTGATTGGTCAGCTGACAGATCTGTTGACCAATCAGCGGCTGTGTTTTCCTCGGTCTCGCGCTGGACGATGTATGGAGCGCCGTGATTGGGCTGTTTTCCTCACCTATCATTTCCTGATGCCATCTGATTAGTTAGCGGCTCCGCGGCGCTGTGCAGCGATTGGTCGGCTGTCTCCGCTGTCAGTCGGGCCGGTGTGCGCCTGAAAGCCCCGACATGGAGCGTCCGCCTGGGCCCTGCCACTCCCCCCCGGGGCCCCGGCCTGTGCCGCCTCCCCGACGGGGCTCCATGGAGCGCCGCTCCTCTCGGGACACCCCTGAGAAGAGACCGGCCGTGACCCAGACCGTTACCATCGTTATGGAGGGCCGCTCTGCTCTGGGGGGCTCAGCACCGCCTCTCGCCATGGACGGGCGCCCGTCTGCTGCTCTGGGGAGCCTAGGGCCCCCTGTGTCACCCCCGATCACCGCGGAGGGGCGCAGCCTGGTCTCTACAACGGGCCCAGTATCACCAACAACCATGGAGGGGCGCTGTGATACTACTCAGGGGAGCCAGTGGTCCCCAGTGCCAACATCCGCCTTGGAGGGGCCCTCTGTTGCTATTCGGGGCCCTAGCCAGTGGAACCCACCACCAGAGATCCAGGGGTCCCCTGTGCCACATCTTGCCACCATGCAAGGGCACTCTGCTGCTGGAACACCACAAGCCTCTGTCACCCTTACACCCATCACCACAGAGGTTCTGGGATCTGCTGGGCCACAGAAATTTCGTATGGATAACAGAGTTGCTCCTAACATACGATACATCACAGTGGAGGCCCAGGTAAACCCTCCACCTGACCTTACAAGTGTGCTAATTCCAGAGATCCCGCTATCTCCAGATACACCACACCCAAAGAGCATGCCCCCACCGTATACTACTGAAGAGACCCAGGGGACCCCAATAGAGGACACAGGGGGGCCACCAGCACCCTCACAGAAGCAATGGGGTGTAATAGCTAATGGAGACACTCCAACAAAAAGCCAAGGGAACCAGTTCTTGGAACACACTGCACCACAAGATCCGAGGACCTCTCTCCCTGGTGACACTCCAACACCAAGCCTGAGGTATTCAGTCCCTGGAGACCCGTTTACTCAAAGCCAGGAAGTGTTGCGCCGAGAGGACACCACAAGGCAAGGAAAGGAAGCATCAGTTCAAGCAGTCACTGCAGTATCATTGCCACAAGAGGAAACGATCCCAGCCAGTGAGTTGACTTCAGCTCAGGCAACTGGATCATCATCTCCAAGATCTATGGCCACAAAGAAACACCTAGAAGATGCCCCCAGCCACGATTTTACATCTCAGGGTGGAAGAACATCAGATAATACAGCAATAAAGGAGAGATTAGCACAAGATAGTACACACAAATCTCAGTCTGTAGAGGCCGCAAAACAAGAAGTGTCAGATGCCGTGCCCACCCCTCAAGATGGTAGCAACAAGGTTCATGAGGTTGTGGTGTCATCACCACCGTATAACAATTCTGAGGTTCATCTGACCACATCAGAAACTGAGAATAGTGTGGTGCCTCCTCTAGAGTCTACAACACAGTGTCCAAACAGTGGTTTGAAGTATGAGATTCAGCAGACTTCTCAACCTGCCATGTCTCAGCAACAAGGGATCATCCATAATGTGGTAATAGGAGAACCACAGCAACACTCTGCTGTCCTGAATGTGGCAGCTCCACCAGAAGACATCAACCCAGCAAAGAAAAGGGGAACCACACTTCCAGATGGTGCCTCACAGAGTTCTGCAGCACAAAATGCTGATACCTTACCACAGGAAATTATGGTGCATGGACCTGCTGCCTCACCCCAGCAACAGAAAAAGGAGCAGGATGAAACTTTGCCATCTGTTTCAGGTCCCAAACCAGGTGAACTAAATTCCAGTTCTCAAGTTCAAACGAACAATCCTTCTGCACAACAGCCTTCCCCTCAGCTTGCACCTGTGGGGACATCTGTGTCACCCATTCGCAGCCACGATCCCTCAAGTCCTCACAGGAGCATGTCTTCCAAACCTCCGCTCCCTGTTCCACCAAGATCTAGCCTCTATCCCGGGCATCCTCCTTCTATTCGAGAGCATGAACCTTCTCTCAGCTACGAAACAGCTTCTTTGTCCAGCTTCAGGTCTAAGGCCCCTGCTCCAGATACACTCAGTTACTTGGACTCTGTCAGTCTCATGTCAGGCACATTGGAGTCTCTCACACACCTTGATGATGCCAGTTCTCTGGGCTCAGACTCTGAGATTAACGGCATGCCATACCGGAAGACCGACAAGTATGGATTCCTGGGAGGAAATCAGTTCAGTGGACTTGGGTCAGTATGTCTGAGTTTTCTTTTGGAACTGTAATGCCCACTATACTAAGTATGTTATGTAGTTGGATGTAGGGATAGTCAATGAGATGCAAATAATTTTGAGTTGATGCAGCATTATGTAAATTTTGAATGCAAATGTATGCAGCTTCAAAATGAACCAATCAAATACTGTTGTGGTAAAATTTGATTGGTCCCTGTTCAAGCTGCATACATTTGCATAATCCTGCATCAACTTGAAATTATTTGTATCTCATTGACCATCCCTAGTTGGATGTACAAGGGCCATGCTATCCCTGATCAGTTTCTAGCTTTATGTCTAGATGTGAATATTTTTTTTTTTTTAACATCAGAATTCGCATGTGTGTTCTTAAACAATGTTTCTTGGTCCACTTTCAAAAGAAGTAAGTCCTACTGTCGTCATTGATCGCACATGCGAAAAGGCAAATGTGAAAACGCACATCTGGTACAGCATGCATTTTGTGGATGCGAGTTTCGCATGTAATGGGAACAGGTCCATTGGAAATCATTGTTGTGTGTTGAAAAAACGCACACATTTGCACCTAGTGAAAACAGGCCCTTAGAAGGAAAGGAGCAGGGAAGTGACGCAAATGTGGAATATTTTTCTACAGCAGCCAATCAGAATCCTTGCTTAAATGATTAGGAAAAATGTGACCATTTGCTGTGGGCTTGAGTGCAAGTTTAAAGTGGAAATGCAGTGTAAGTTGAAGTTCATGTCCGGGACACTAACTCTCTGTTATAATGAATTATGATAGCTGCAATTCTATTTATGCCCACGGTAGGCCATAAAAGGCAAGGGCCCCATAAATAGTATCAAAATTCCTTTAAAGCGTTCATGTAAAACTCTGGCCCGCGGGACAATCTTGGCCCACAAGTGGTTTTCCCACTTTGCGTTATGTATGACCACCAGGGAAGCTTTATTGGAGGAGAAGCCCTAGAACACCAGGGAAGCCATATGGGGAGGTAGGGGAAAAGCACTAAACACCAGGGAACTGTATAGGGGAGGGAGAAACCCTATAGACCAGATAACTGTATAAGGGAGGAAGGTGGCCGGTAGACATAGAGGTTGGCCTGCGACTCGGTCCCAGTGTTCAATTTGGCCCATTTTGTATTTGAGTTTGACACCCCTGCTTTAAAGGGAATCTGAGGTGAGAGGGCAGTGTTCTCCCCAGGCTCTTTTAGCCGGGTGCTCCACCTAGCTAGTTTTGGTAAGCACCCAGCTGTTATAAGCTCACCTTCTATGCTGCAAGCAGAGTTGAACACAGCACATGCCCTGCATTCTCTCATCTGGCCCCACCTGGGTACTTTTTCAGGCAATACGGCTGGAAAAAATTTCTGGGGAGACCACTGGAGGGATATAGAGGCTGCCGTATTTTTATTTCCTTCTAAACAATACAAGTTGCCTGGCAGCCCTTTTGATCTTTTGCCATAAATGGTGTCTGAGTCAAAACCTTGGAACAAGCATATGGCTAATGCCGTAAAACCTGAGTCAGCGGAGTCAGAGTAACTGATTTGCTGCATGCGCGTTCAGGGTCTATGGCTAAAAGTATTAGAGACACAGGGTCAGGAGGACTGCCAGGCTTACCGGTATTGTGCAAAAGGCAATAAATATGGCAGCCTCCATATCTCTCTCACTTCGGGTTCCCTGAAGGATCGGTGACCCCCAATGGGTTGGCATCTTCTGTGCATGTGCGCCCATGTCAACGCCTGCACAGTAGACCCGATGGGTCGGCAATCCTTCACCGGCTGCCAGTGTAACCCGGGAGAAAACACGAGCTGCGGCGAGGGACACAAATGACTTCTAGAGACTGGAAGAAGCCGCCAATACCACAGCCGACATGGATGTTGGCTGTGGAGCATGTGCAGTAGGGCCTGCAATATTTACCTTCACTGGCTCCTGCGCAGGTGCTGTAGCGGCTCGCGCCTGCACAGTACAGCCGACCTGATCAGGCTCGGTTATTTCTGCCTGAGCCCGAACAGTACTACACCAGTGATGGAGCCGGGGAAGGTTAATATTTGTGTTCTTGGGCTTCCAGAGCTGCAACTGAGGGACAAACGAGGATAGGGGAAGCCTCATTAGGATCCAGAGGCTTCCCCCTCCTGTGGTAAGTACCCCCCCCCCCCCCAGGGGATGTTATTTTTCACCTTGGAAATTATTTTATGGGGATAAGTGTCCAAAGAGGAGGAGAATCTCTTTGGCAGTATTGGCGGAATTTTCTTTCAGTAAACTTAATGTACATATGGAAGGAGGGCTGACATCTTGTTGTTATACTATTGAGAATCTCACTGTTTTTGCAGGGAGGGTGCTATTCCGGTGGAGATCGCCCGGCAGAGAGAGCTGAAGTGGCTGGACATGTTCAATCACTGGGACAAGTGGCTGACTAGACGCTTTCAGAAGGTGAGCACTGCAGCTCGGCAGGTCAGAGAGATCCATATTCCTGCTTCACAACTATGTATAGTGTTCCACTTCCTGTCATGTGACCTTAAAGGTAACCTGAGACAGAGGGGACAAGAGGATCCTTACTTACTTTGGGCTACTTTCAGCTCCTTTGGTGTCCTCATGGTTTGATTTGTTGTGCTGCAGACAAATTAAAGTCCAAGACCCAGGGGCCACGCCGCATGCGTTGTTCTCGGCAGTGCACAGCCTCAATCGCCTGGATCCTACAAAACCTTCCCTGTCCTCTTATACCCCTCGTTCTAGCGCCATCACCCTGTTTAAATATGCTGCCTTGGGAGGCTTCAGAAGATGGGCTGCTCCATATTGCGTATGCATGCATAGTAGGGAGCCGCCTATCTTCGGAAGTACTCTGGTACATGGATGGTTCCGAAGCCTCTCAAGGGTTCATGGACGTTTATTCGAACAGTCGGTGGAGTACACAAAATGTGAGCGACAACGATGGAATGAGGAAAGCGAGAAGACAGGGAAGGCTCTATAGGATCCAGAGCTTGTCTTGTCAATAGGTAATTTTTTTTTTTCCCCTTTCCTCTCTCTCCCCCCCCCCCCTCCCATTTCCCAAAGGCTTACACCCCCCCCCCCCCCCAGTGACCAGGCTATTTTTTTAAATGTATGCCACTGCAGCTGTAAAGGGATACTGTAGGGGGGTCGGGGGAAAATGAGTTGAACTTACCCGGGGCTTCTAATGGTCCCCTGCAGACATCCTGTGCCTGCGCAGCCACTCACCGATTCTCCGGCCCCGCCTCCAGTTCACTTCTGGAATTTCAGACTTTAAAGTCTGAAAACCACTGCGCCTGCGTTGCCATTGTCCTCGCTTCCCCTGATGTCACCAGGAGCACACGGCGCAGGCACAGACCATACTGGGCCTGCACAGTACACTCCTGGTGCCATCAGCGGGAGTGAGGACACGGCAATGCAGACGCAGTGGTTTTCAGACTTTAAAGTCTGAAATTCCAAAAGTGAACCAGAGGCGGGGCCGGAGCATCGGTGAGTGGCTGCGCGGGCACAGGATGTCTGCAGGGGACCATTAAAAGCCCCGGGTAAATTCAACTCATTTTCCACCGCCCGCCCCCCCGCTACAGTATCCCTTTAAGGGCTTGCTGCTGAGCCGTACAACTGTGCACACAAGTGATTTCCCCATGCCCCTTTTCTGCCCACCAACAGATTTTTCTGCTGGTGGACTCTGATCGCTCCCAGGATTTTTTAAATAAATTTACTTATTTTTATTTTTTATTATTAGAACTCCCCCCCCCCCCCCCCCCAGCCAATCACCGCAATCTGCTGTCATAGGCTTGACTATGACAGCCGATCACTCCTGATGCTCTGTAGGGGACAGCCAAGTGACACGGCTGCAGCTGCGTTCACTCCAATTGGTGTGGAGTGGTCGGCAAGCAGTTAAAGAGGACTTGTAACATAAAGTGCCCCTGGGGGGTACTTACTTCAAGAGGGGGGAGCCTCTGGACTCTATCGAGGCTTCCCCCAGTCCCTACGGTGGTCTCGCTAGATGTCCCCCTACAGCAGGCATGTAAATATTTACCTTCCCTGCTCCAGCGCAAGCGCAGTAGTGGCTCTCTAAACGGGATCAGGCAGAAATAGCTGATCCCAGTTGGGTCCGCTCTACTGTGCAGATGCAAGTGGCTTGTGCAGTAGAGCAGACCCGATTGGGATCTGCTATTTCCGCCTTAGCCTATTGGGAGCCACTAGTGTGCCTGCGCTGAAGCCGGGGAAGGTAAATATTGCAGGTGCTACTGCGCCACAGCTTGACAAATTAACGTCTTTGGCTTCGGAGGTGCCCAGCGAGTCCACCGTGGGACAGATGAGGACAAGGGAGGCCTCGATAGGATTCAGCAGCTTCCCCCTTCCAAGGTAAGTACCTCCCAGGGGAACTTTTCTTTTGTTACAGAGTCTCTTTAACAAATGTGGTGTTATCAAACATTGCAGCTGAAAGGTGGGAGGCTGAACTATCTGGCAAGTGAGCAGTTTAGCTGTCTATTGAAAAGAGGCCTTATCCTGGCCTGTTGCTTTATATTTCACAATAGTCAAGTGTGTTCAGAAGGCTTATTCATTGTTTGCTGTAAGACAAAGACAACAGGAGCAAGGACATTGATTAGAATGAGTATATGTCCTCACATATAGAGAAGAATTCTGTGTCTGACCTCACTCTGCCCTGTGTCACTTGTGTCCTACATACTCTGTACATTTACAATGTAAGTGAGAGGGTTCCTGTGTGTAATACTGACCCCCTTCCCATTCCAGGCACATCTGCTTAGTCACTTCCCTGCATAGGTTTTGGGACCACCCCCTATGGCCTCACTGTCCAATAGAATGCTTCTGTAACCTACCTCATACACTTAGCTTATAAAATGTATGTGCAAAACTGACAGCTTATTTTTAATGTAAGTGGCCTGAAAAGGATTGGAATTTTTTATAACTTATGATCCATCCACTTCTTGTTAGGGCCGGTGCACACCTAAATCGCTAGCGTAATTGCAAAACCCGCGGTGGGTTCTAAGAATCCTAATAGCAGACAGAGGCCGGCTGTGCAAATAATCACCAGCTTCTGTTGCTATATATCGTCCCTCCAGGGCCCCCCTGCGCTCTGCTCTGCCCCCCATAAATCACAGCCGCGCTGTTGACACGCAGCATGTCACCAGCTGACTGTTTACAATTGCCTATCAATCTCCGCCGCTCCCCCGCCTCCTCCATAGCTCCGGTCCCCGCCTCAGGACTTTACGCCGATCGACGTTAGGCAGTCTTGGGCATGACGTGGTCTCCAAGAGGTTAAAAAGCACTCAGAAGTGCTCCAGGTGTGTACCAGCCCTCTTTCGGATGACTTTTTGTTGTTCACAATCTGGTCAGAATTCCAGACATGCCGATAATGGGCAGTCATTGCAGAAACCAAGGGAGATGGAATTTTCTGTTTCCTTCTGGGACTGCCTTAGTTTTTGGAAAAATGATCAAGAGGAAAGCAAGGTGCTTCCTGACACCTTGTGGGTACAGTGATAGGAGTAGACCTTGGTGGCAGTGGCACAGTGATGAGAGAAGTTATGAGGACAGTGGCACAGTGATGGTAGAAGATACAGGGATAGTGGCACGTTCAAGGCACGAAACATGACGACAGTGGCACAGTGTTTGGAAACAGCATAAAGACAGTGGCACAGTGATGGGAATAGAAATTAGAATGGTGGCACCATGGCATGTGATGGGAAGAGAAATGAGGATAGTGGCCCAGTGATGGGAGCAGACAGGAGCCTAGTGGCCCAGTAAATGCAAGAGAAATAGACAGTGGCCCAATGATTGGAGCAAACAGGAGCCTAGTGGCCCAGTAAATGCAAGAGAAATAGACAGTGGCCCAATGATTGGAGCAGACAGGAGCCTAGTTGCCCAGTAAATGCAAGAGAAATAGACAGTGGCCCAATGATTGGAGCAGACAGGAGCCTAGTGGCCCAGTGAATGCAAGAGAAATAGACAGTGGCACAGTGATTGAAGAGGGATAGTAGAACAGCGGCACAATGATGGGAGAGATGAAGACAGTGGCACGATAGATGGGAAGACTTTGACACTGTGAGAGGAGAGGGCAATATCACAGTGATGGGATAAGATAGGCGGATAATGACACAGCCATTGCAAGAGAAATTAAGACGGTGGCACAGTGACGGGAGGATACATGAATACAGTAGCACTGTGGTGGGAGGAGACATAAGGACAGTGGTGGAATGATGGCAAGAGACCTATGGATAATGACATTGTGATAGCAGGGGATGTGAGAGTACATAGAGACTGTTGTCCAGTGAAGGCATGGTAAAGTGACAATGGGACTGTGACAGGAGTCTTAAGCTGTGTGAATAAGATGCTAATATCTCTTCCTGTGTCTGTCTCTAGGTAAAGCTGCGATGTAGGAAGGGCATCCCCTCATCTCTGCGCGCCAGGGCCTGGCAGTTCCTCTCCAACAGTCATGACCTTTTGAGCAGAAACCCTGGGAAATTTGAGGTATGTACAGCAGCTGCACAGAGGACAAATTATTACCAACAGAATGACTTTTGTATGTTACTTCCTTATCCATCTTCTCCTCCATGTCGGAAAGACTTCTGGTGTAACGCAAGACTTTAAAGCTATTTCTGCCCAGTGCCTTGCCCATTGCAGAGCATGGGGACTCAAATCTGTACAATCTGGCTTTTATAGCTGCTTGTGTTTCTGAGTGGGTGATGGTTGTCCCTTCCACCTATTTTATATGTTGTACAAAGTGATTGACCAGAAACGCTGAGCAGCTATAATGGTTGGGGGATTTGAAGGTTCCTAAAACAT
This sequence comes from Hyperolius riggenbachi, assembly GCF_040937935.1. Classification (NCBI taxonomy): domain Eukaryota; kingdom Metazoa; phylum Chordata; class Amphibia; order Anura; family Hyperoliidae; genus Hyperolius; species Hyperolius riggenbachi. The sequence continues at coordinate 73,889,170 of NC_090652.1, read as the reverse complement.
CCTCCTTACATGCAGGTCGAGGAATGTCTCTGTTTTGTATCATCTTGTTGAGTGTGCATAATTCTTGTCTCATTCCTCATCTTTCAGGAGATGGAGAGGCAACCAGGGGACCCAAAGTGGCTGGATGTGATAGAGAAAGACCTGCATCGCCAGTTCCCCTTCCATGAGATGTTTGCTGCACGTGGAGGGCATGGGTAAGACGGACAGTGATGGAAGCGATTGGGGGGGGGGGGGGGTTGATGGGCATCTTGTGTGATATTAGGAGTGCTGGTGATTCTAATGTGACTATTGGAGATGTTGTACATTGCCTACAATGTTTCCTCTGCAGATTAAGTGTTGCTGCACATTGAAATCAGCTGGACACACAATTGGGGCAACAGGGGCACCTGCCATTAACATTGGTCAGATTTGCCGCAGTTCAGTTTGGATTCAGATTTACTGACTTTAATTCACACTACAATGTGTGAAATCCAAACCAGACCATCATCTGGTGCAGGTACAGCTCCGGGGGTGGTCACACTTCATCTGGAGCAGATGCATTCCACAGATCAATAGTCTAAAACAGCCTTTCTCAACCTGTTTACCCTGGAGGAACCCTGCAAATAACTTTTGGATCTCAAAGAACTGCAAACAATTTTTTGATCTCGAGGAACCCCTGCATTTATTTTGCAGCAGGCATGGTCTTAAAAAGTAGGCGTGGCTGTTTATTTCACTACCCCTGGTTACAGTGCCACTCATTATACTGTCTCCTTATCCTAGTACTTTTTATTAATGTGCTTCTTATTATTCTGATCCCCCCCAATTTAGTGCTTCTTTTTACAGTACCCCTTATTATAGTGTGCTCTATTATACTTCCCCTTTGATGGGGGAAAATGCCAAGGAACCCCTGCAGAGTACTCAAGGAACCCTGGTTGAGAAAGCCTGGTCTAGGAAGTATCCGTACCAGGGGATTATTGTGCAGTTCGGGACTTTGCGGATCTGCTGGCAAAGGACTGATTTGAACAAATGCCAGGATTAACTTAGGATCCGTTGACATCTCAACTTTTTGTGTTGGCTCCAATCAGGCAAAACGGACAAAATGGTTCTGCGTTTTGTAAAACGTAGCCATTAGGTTGCCATACACTTATAGATTTTCAGCAGATTTGAACATCAGATGGATTTCTGCCAGATGTCAGGTCGAATCTGACAGTAATCTGGTGTGTGCCATACACTAGGAACAGATTTCCAATAGTTTTCAGAATTAAATCTATTGAAAATCGATTGAAATGCATTATTGCACCGTTTGATCCAATGCAACTCTATGGGCCATTGATCTGGTGCCTGCAGCCAATTGACCTCGATTTTATGTCCGGACCAATCAAGCAAATCATTTGAAATTGGACAGAAATCGATCAATCGGCCGATTGATCACGCTTCCTGCTGCACCGATTTCCAACCAATTCGGTCACAGCGCTCAATCGGCCGTCCATCGATGGCTGAAATCGACCAGTGTCCGGGCCCCTTTAGTCCAAATGCGTGGGTTATGATATGAGTTTGAATTCTATTGGGGGGGCTTTAGAACTTGTTTTGGGGTTTGTTGCCATCAGCTTTTCATCCTTTTCCATGCTTCCATTAAAGTAAGACTGGAGACAAACTGAACAAAAAAAAGTTACTCGCCTATAGAGTGGGAAGGCTCTGGATTCCATAGATCCCTCTTGGTCCTCTTTTTGTGCCATTGATCCAATGTTGTTCCCCTGTGAAAGATATTTGACCATCTGGTTGGACTCTCCTTTGAGAGTCCACGTCATGGTTTTGGAAGTATTCCCCGAGTCCCTGAGTGCTTCCCCAAGTCCGTGTTGTATGCAGCAGGGTGGGGGTTTCTGACAATATTGTCAGAACTAACAAGATTAGCTGCATGCTTGTTTCTGGTGTAATTCAGCTCACTACTGTAGCCAAATAGATCAGTAGGACTGCCCAGCAACTAGTATTGTTTAACCTCCTGAGCGTTACGCCGCTCAGGATGTTTTGCAGCCTAAAGTCCCCCAGGATAAATTTAACAGATCGCATGCCTGTAAAAGCTTTAGCTAGCACGTACAGGTGTCCGGCACCCCCCGATCCAGCCAGTTTATACATTACCCAGCCTGGATCCAGCGATCGGTGCTGCCTCCCCGCACAGCTCCAGTCTTCACAATGGGAGGATCGCACATGACGTCGCCGACATCATACAGAAACCCGATTCTCCCCATAGAGAGACCGGAGCTGTGCGGGGAGGCTGCGCTGATCGCTGGACCCAGGCTGGGTCATGTATTAGTGGGGGGATCAGCAGCAATCGGGGGGGGGGGGGGGGGTTGGGGGTGTCGGCCAACTGTGCTAGCTAAAGCTTTTACAGGCATGCAATCTGTTAAATTTTACTGGGGCACTCCTGGGGCCAGTGAGTGGTATGCCCGACACAGTGTCGGGCATACCGCTAAGGAGGTTAAAAGGAAATAAATATGGCAGCCTCCACATCGCTCTCACCTCAGGTTCACTTTAACCACTTGCCGACCGCGCACTCTTAACGCTCGTCGGCAAAGTGGCAGCTGCAGGACCAGCGATGCACATCTGTGTCGCCGGCTGCAGGCTAATTAATCAGGAGACAGCCGCTCGCGCGAGCGGCTGCTTCCTGTCAATTCACGGCGGGGGGCTCCGTGAATAGCCTGCGGGCCGCCGATCGCGGCTCGCAGGCTAAATGTAAACACAAGCGGAAATAATAGGCCTGAACGATTTTAGGAAAAAATTGAATTGAGCGATTTCTGTCTGAAATTGCGATTTCAATTCGATGCACGGTTTCCTTCCAATCAAGCTTTGTTCCCCCTCTTTGCCTAGTTGTTCCCTCCTCTGTCTCTCTTTGTGCCCCCTTTGCCTCTTTATGCCTCCTCCTGGGTCTCTCTCTTGCCCCCTTTGTGTCTCTGTGCCCGCTCTTTCTCTCTGTGTCTCTCTGTGCCTCCTCTGTCCCCCAAGCTGCATCAGTTCTGGACATAGCTTCTAATGCACGGAATACTTCCTGTATGTCATGTGACGTACAGGAACCCGGAGTTTTGCCAAGCTTCAAACTTCCCCCATGTGAAAATGATGTGATCGCGATAATTGCCGCTTTGACGATTCCGAAATTGTGATCTTGGTGATCACGATTTCGATTTAAATTCAATTTATCTTTCAGGCCTAGGAAATAATCCGCTTTGTTTACATTTGTACAACGCTGCTAACAGTAGCAGCGTTGTACTAGATCAGCGATCCCCGGCCAATCAGCGGCCGGGGATCGCTGTCACATGACAGGCAGGGGCCTGTTAGAGGCTGCACAGGACAGATCCGTTCCTGTGCAGCCTCCGATCTCCGGGGCAGGGAGGGAGGAGAGGGAGAGGGGGAATCCTGCGGTGTAGGGGGCTTTGAGGTGCCCCCCCCCCCCCCTCCCTGCCAGCCACACGCAGGCAGGAGCGATCAGACCCCCCCAGTGTTCTCCCCAGGGCTAATTAAGTGGGCGGGCCGCCCGGCTGATTTGAAGCCCCGCCCGCCTGTTGTCATGTGCTTGCCTGGAGCTTCTAGTAAACTTCACATAGGAGCGCTCCATTGCCTGCTTTCAGTCAGCGCCAGCCTCGCACAATAGCAAAGGCTGACACTACACTGCAGGAGCGCTCCTCTGCCTGTCAGCTCGTGTTCTGGTGAGACAGGGAGGGATTGGCTGGGCGGGTTGTAAGGGGCGGGACTCCTGTTCCGATTCTCCCTTCTGCTCTCCGAGTATTAGGATCTATTTTATTACGGTGCCTCTCACTCTCGTGAATGAAAACAGAGAGAGCAGTAAAGCAACAAAAAAAACAAAAACCCGATACAGCAGCAGCTTCCAGGAGTGAGATAAGAGCCACGTGGGTCTCCGGGACAGCCTCAGAGCGGCTCATGTAGTCTCTCCTTCTCCTCCAGACTGCAGGTAAACAACATGCCTGTGTAGTTGAAAACGGCAGCTGCACGTTTAATCTGGCTGGAGGGAGACACGGAGATCAGGAGAAGTGATGCCCCTTCACACCTCTGCATGTTTATTTATTTGCTGTGGGGGCAGAGGAGACACAGCCATGCAGAGCATCTGTCTGTAAAAAGGCAGCCCCTGCTGTGTGTGTTTCCCCCTGGCCCCAGCTTTGTATCGTGTCTGTAGTGCTGCCCCTCCCCCTGCACACTGGGGACACTTAGTGGAGCTGAACTCTTGCACAGGACAGAAGGAAACAGAGAAATGCACCCTGTATTTACACAGTTTAGCCTGTCTAATTTGATCTTTCTGTGTCACATGACTGCAGAGAAGCTCATTTGAAAAGCACTAAATGTTAACATGTCTGCTTACAAGAAAGCAGGAAGTACACACTGCAGATTTATTGCAGCATTTGTATCAGCTGTAACAAAGAAATGTTGTTCTTTAAAGGACAACTGAAGTGAAACGGATATGGAAGCTACCATAATTATTTACTTATAAGCAATGCCAGTTGCCTGGCTGTCCTGCTGATCCCCTGCCTCTAATAATTTTACCCTAGCCTCTGAACAAGCATGCAGCATATCCGATGTCTCTGATCATATTGACAGATCTGACAAGATTAGCTGCATGCTTGTTTCTGGTGTGATTCAGACACTACTGCAGCCAAATATATCAACAGGGCTGCCAGGCAATTGGTATTGTTTAAGAAGAAATAAATATGGCAGTCTCCATATTCTTCTCACTACAGTTGTCCTTTAAAGGTTATGCTGTTGTGCATCTTTTAGAGCAGAGAGCAAGTTCTCTGTTCAGGTCTGCTTAAAAAGGGACCTGAGCGCCTTAATCTGAAACAATCTGCTAGGTACACACAATGCAATTTTCTGACAGATCTACTGTCAGATCGATTATTCCCAACATGTCCTATCTGATTTCTGCACGATTTCCTATAGAAGTGAACTGAAAATCAGATCAGGCATGTTGAAAATTGTCGATCTGACAATAAATCTGTCCGGAAATTGCATTGTGTGTACTTAGCAGGTACATCGGCTTGCCTCCTCATCCTCTTTTTATCCTGTAAGCAGAGTTGCATTCCCCCCTCGCACGCCACCCGGCTACTTTTTCATGCCACCCGGCTGGAAAAAAATTCTGGGGAGAACACTGCCCCCCCCAGCACATCATCCCCCTAGTGGGGAAAAAAGGGGGGCGATCTGGTCGCTCTGCCTGGTATTTGATCTGTGTTGGGGCTGTAGAGCCCACCCAGCACAGATCAGCGAAATCAGCGCTGGTCCTTAAGGGGGGGGGGGGGGGGGGGTAAAGGCTGAGTCCTGAAGTGGTTAAAGTGAACCTAAAGGGAAGTAAAAAAAAATGAGATTAACTCACCTGGGGCTTCCCTCAGCCCCCTGCAGCCGATCGGTGCCCTCGCAGCCCCGCTCCGATGGTCCAGGACCTGCCGGCGAACACTTCCTGTTTGGCCGCTGTTGCTATACTGTCGCCCCCCCTGCGCTCTGCTGTGACCCCATAAATCATAGGCTGCGCTAAGCGACACGCAGCCAGTTAATAGCCGGCTGTTTGTCTGTACTGTCATTCTCGCCGCTCCTCCACCTCCTCTCTGTTGCCGCTCCCCGCCCAGCGACACAGAGGCGTAGGAGCAGCGAGACTGACATTACAGACATAAACAGCCGGCTATCACCGCGCTGCCTGTCGCTTAGCACGGCCTATGATTTATGGGGTCAGAGCAGAGCGCAGGGGGGCCTGTGGGGGGAACTGTATAGCAACAGAGGCTGGGTATTATATGCAGACCCAGCCTCTGTGTGCAATTAGGATTCTTAGAATCCACCTCAGGTTCCCTTTAAAAGCAAACATGAAGCCATCTTAAAAAAGATACTCACCCATGGAGAGGGAAAGCTCTGGATTCCATAGAGCAACTTTTCTTAACCTTTTCCCTGGAGGACCCCCTATAAATACTTTATCTCAAGGAACCCCTGATTTTATTTAGCAGGTGGTATGGTCTTCAAGGTAGACGCACACTCGCACGCACGCACACTCGCACGCGCGCACACTTACACACACTCACACGCACACTCGCGCGCACACGCACACTCGCGCACACACACACTCACACAAACACACACGCACACACACTCACACGCACGCACACTCACACGCACACACTCACACGCACGCACACTCGCGCACCCGCGCACGCGCACACTCACACGCGCACACACTCACACGCACACTAGCGCACACACTCGCGCACACTCACACGCACTCACACATGCACACTACAATAAACCCTTTTTTCTGATAAAAAACAATCCGTTGTAAGAAAAAATGTAATGTAACTTTTTGGGCTGAGAATTTTGATTGACTTTCCTGCCCCCCTCTAATATTTTTTTCAGAAAATTGAATGGTGGCAGGATAGATTGTAAAGGATTTGATTTTTTAAAGACAAGTAATTTTTTGGGAAGTTTTTAATAATTTTTTTTTTTTTTTTAAATCCGGGAACACGAGTGTGATACATTCAGGGCTGTGGAGTCTGAGTCGGAGCAATTTTGAGTCAGTTGGATGATTTTTGAACCAAATCCATAGCCTTTGTAAAAATGAGTCGGAATCTGAGCAATTTTGGGAACCTGCAGTCAGTCGGAGGTTTCATAAACTGAGGAGTCGGAGTCTGATGATTTTTGTACCGACTCCACAGCCCTGGATACATTAGTCAGCTTTTGCAAACTTCATCAAAGAAATGGAAAAGACCATCAGAATTCTCAAAATGGGAAAAAAATATATACAGTATGTTACAGCCAGAACCTGGAGTCTGTCCACTTTGGGTTCTGGGCAGCCAATATGCAAAGTTACCGAGCTACTGCTGCCAGAGTCTGAAACAAATCGCATTTTACACGTTTCGATTTCCCTTGTTCCTCCAGGATATTCCGCAGCTCCTCTTCCTGCTCCAATCCCTGCCCCTTGTGTCCTTTTCTCACCTCTGCATGCAGGGAGGAAATACTGTATACAGATTAGCCTGTCCAGTGCGCCTGTGCTCTCTCCCTCCCTGCTGTGTATGGTGTCTCTGGCTTGTATTGCAGCCTGTATCCGCCTGTATTGCTGCTATAACACAGGCTACAATGAAAGCCGGAGACACGACACAGCCTGAAGGGAGAGAGTGCAGGCACAAGCTGCCTTGTATATTTCTTCCCTGCAGACAGTGGTGAGAAGATGGACACAGGCTTCTTACATTAGCTGCACGAGCCCACCCACTTTGTGCATTGGCCGGCCAGATCCCGAAGTGGCCAACTTTGGGATTTGGCCATAACCTATATAAAAAATTGTATCATGTGTGGCCACTTTGAGGCAGACAAAATTTCAATGGATGAAAATGTATGGTTAAATAGACATTCAAACACACACTAGGGTACATATCGGGATGTGGTAGCAGTATAAGAGGTAGGTTCTTAGTGTTGCAGTAGCTGGGGTAGCTTGCGGGTTGTGGCGGTGCGTACATGTACTTAAGGTGCCGGGAAATTTGGGCACAGGGTGAAGCAGAAATACAGCTTACCCTGCTCCTGCAAAACTCCCAGCGGCGTTCATTACTATGACTTCAGACTGCCATGGACTCAAGGGTAAGATGTAATTCAGTTTCCAGCTATTGCTGGTAGCCAAATTACGCTGTTTTTATCATAATTTGGGCTCAATCTTTTGACAGCGCCCAAATTACTGACTGAGCGCCTCTATAGCCATTATTCACGTTACAGCCTATGGTGGTGGCAGCCAAATTTCCTGCACCGCTTTTGCCTAAATCGTGGCGGCAGCTGTGAAGTTTTACTAGTATGGATATTTTCCAGAGAATGTTTCTGAAACAGTCCTCTTGTTTCTTCCCTATTGCTTGCTCGTCACTCTTGCTGTGGCTGGACTCGGCATACAGGCAGCAGGATTTGTACCGGATACTGAAGGCATACACCGTGTACCGGCCAGAGGAAGGATACTGCCAGGCACAGGCTCCGGTGGCAGCGGTGCTCCTCATGCACATGCCTGCAGAGGTGATACATAATCCATTCTGCTTTATCACTGAACTGTGGTTGAGATGTGTGTTGGGGATATAACATTGTCTTTTCTTAACATTAATATTTATCTCATTTCATAGCAAGCCTTCTGGTGTTTGGTCCAGATTTGTGACAAGTATCTGCCGGGGTATTATAGTGCTGGCCTGGTGAGAAGCCTTACTGACTGTTTTACCTAGCTGTGACTGTCCCTGAAATCTCCACCCCACTGTGATCCACTGCTCCACCTGTCTTCTGCTCTCCTCGCTGTCCTCTCTCCTGGTAGTGTGTGTCCTCTGCTCCTCACTGTCCTTTTTCATAGTAGTGTTTTGTAATCTCTACCTGCTCCCCACTGTCCACTCTCCTGGTAGAATGCATGTTCTCTGCTCCTCGCTGTCCTCTCTCCTGGTAGTGTGTGTCCTCACTGTCCTCTGTCCTGGTGATTTGTGTCTTCTGCCTCACTGTCCTCTCTCTCCTGGTAGTGTGTGTCATCTGATCCTCACTGGCCTCTCTCCTGATAACTCATGTCCTTTGATCCTCCTTGCATCTGTTCAGTCTCTCTCTATCGCTCATGGTTATTGGGTTTTTGCCTCTTGGTAGGAAGCCATACAGCTGGATGGAGAGATCTTCTTTGCGCTCTTGCGCAGGGTTTGCCCCAATGCCTACAGACACCTGAAGAAGTTCAAAATTGACCCCATCTTATATATGACAGAATGGTTTATGTGCATCTTCTCCCGGACTCTTCCCTGGTCCTCGGTCTTGCGCGTATGGGACATGTTCTTCTGTGAAGGTAGGTGTATGACTCTATGCGTTGTGGTATGCTGGCTTGTTAGAAAAGATGCTGAGCTTTATATCTCTCTTGTAGGGGTGAAGATCGTTTTCCGAGTTGGTCTTGTCTTGCTCCGCCACACTCTGGGGACGGTGGACAAGCTTCGAAGCTGCCAAGGCATGTATGAGACTATGGAGAAGCTGCGTAGCCTTCCACCTCACTGTATGCAGGAAGAAGTCCTCTTACCAGAGGTGAGAATTTGGCTTTGTTCCTTTTAGATGTTTTGATACGCCAATATATATATTTTTTTTTTATTCTGGACCTCAGTCTTCCTTAGCTTTTTTCAATTTTTTAGAGCATGTTCTAGTCTTTCGGGGCTTAGATTTTGCCCCACCTTGCACAATGAATTGCCGAGCTTATGTCTTACCTCTAAGGGCTCTTTCACATTAGAGCTTGCGTTGGAGAACGCTCAAAGCATACGTTTTGTTGTATGCCTTTTACTGCGTTTTGATATGCGTTGCACTGCAGTGAGTGTGCGTTTTTAATCCGTTTTCAATGCGTTACTGCACATAGAAAAACGCAGGTAATTTTTTTTTCTTTTAGTTGTCAACTTTCTACATTGTTCCTCTGTTGCATTCTGGGACTGATTGCCTGCGTTAACGGATTAAAAACGCGCACAGTGTGCGTTTTACATTGATTAACATTGTAACGCATAAAGCTAGCGTTGGCCGAAAAACTGCGCCTGGGTGCAGTGGAACGCAACGCACAAAAAGGCTGCGTTATATGTGAAAGCTAAAATGAAAGTCTATGGACTTTCATTTCACCTTGGGTAACGCAAACTTTATCCTTTGCGTTGAAACGCAGAAAATCTGCCCTAATGTGAAAGAGCCCTTAGAATTTTTACTTACTTGATTTTTGTATCAACTCCACAGCCATGCTTGCTATTACCTCAAATCTGGTTGTAGTTGTAGTTCTTTCAGATCTTGTGATAAAGAAACTCCAGTGCAGCATCTTAACAATCCCAGAAGACATGTTCAGAAGCAGTCTAGGGATTTGACAGCTTCATTTAGCTGCTAAAACCTATTGGAGGGTATCTGATTTTTTTTTTTTTTTTTTTTTAGACGGTCACAGCAAGGTTTGGGTTGAGCTAAAGACAAACACTTATATAGCGCTTTTCTCCTGGCGGACTCAAAGCGCCAGAGCTGCAGCCACTAGGGGGCGCTCTATAGGCAGTAGCAGTGTTAGGGAGACTTGCCTAGGGTCTACTGCTGAATAAGTGCTGGCTTACTGAACAGGCAGAGCCGAGATTCGAACCCTGGTCTCCTATGTCAGAGGCAGTGCCCTTAACCATCACACTATCCAGCCACTAGGGCAGTTGGTCAGCATACACTGATGAGGAACGTTGTGGTAATTTGGGTGCCAGGGATGGCAGCTAGTAGTATATCGGTAAATTACAAATATATTCTACTTTTGGGCTCTAGCCAATTCCGATACAGTAGAATCCCTTTATAGTAAACTCTAAGGGACCAGGCAAAGTAGTTTGCTATATCAGACATTGTCCTACTCAAGTGCATAAAGTTTACTATAGTATTGCATATTATGTCAAGGCAATAATTGGGAGTCATTTTTTTTTTTCCTTTAAATGCTACAGCAATCGAGCACAGTGTCTAAGCTAGATCAAAATGCACAGTGCGCAATATGCAGGGATTAGCATGTTATAATCGCACAACAGCTTTCACAGGAAGCATAGGTCTCACTAGTTAATGCAGGTACAATACTGATAGTGTGCTCTTCTGTCCACATTTCTGTGCAGCCTGGATGATACTAGTGTTGCAGCCATGCACAAGCAAGTCACAGATGACAGGCAAGTAATCAGGCATTAGCTTACACAGGAAGCAGAGGTCTCACCGGCTGGTGCTTTTGAGGAAATCCACACAGGCCCAGAGTAGTGTGCAGACAGCAAGCAGGCTACGAGTGGTATCCATTCCCCACAATGAGTGTCATTGCGGTTAAGTTTTGGGAGAGAAGTGTTGAGATGTTGAAGGGTAACAATGGTGATGTCTTGTGAAGAGTGGGCACCAACATTTTTGTCACATAATGGCATGGTGCACAAAGCAATGGTTAAGTTTTCCACGCAAAGGCAGCTCACCGCAATTTTACTGTTACTAACACCAAAGGAGCAGCACGTGCACAAAGCAATGGTTAAGTTTTCCACCATAGCAACATGTGCATTACTCAGGTAATGAGCCTTGCACTGCTAGTGTAATGTGCACTGCTCCCCTAGCGTTAGTGCCAGTGCAATGCCAGATTTTGCTGCCTGTCACATAGATTGCTATGTATCTGAGAGAGTGGTTTTGTTGGGTTATAAATGTATAAAGTTCAAGCTTGTAGTAAAAAAAAAAAAAAAGTCATGTTCTGTAAAATGTCTGTAGCCATTTTGCCTTCAAAATTCGAGTATATTTAATTACTTTGTTTTATATATTTCTATTCTTACTTTTCCAGGTAAGTTCCCTTCCTGTCACTGATGCGCTAATCGAAAGGGAGAGCAATACGCAGCTCCGGAAGTGGCGAGAAAATCGCGGAGAGCTCCAATATCGTCCCTCGCGCCGCCTACACGGAGCCCGTCAAATTTTTGAGGAAAGGGTGCGCCTAAACCCCACACTGAGTGGCAGCCGTCTTAGCATAAGCAGCCTCCGAAAGCCCTCTCCCCCCAGCACTCCCTCCCTCACCTTGAAACCAGAATCCGTGGTAGTATCTGAGGGGCTTCGGCCTGCATTGCCTTCTCCTACCGCCAATAAAGCTCCTCTGGGACCACCAAAAGAATTGCCGAAGAAAGTCAAAGAAAAGCAAAAGGAGCAGGACAAAAAAAAGGAAAGGGAAGACAGGGAACGGGAGAAGAAGAAGGAAAAGGAAGAGAGAGAGAAGAGGGAACGTGAACAGAGGAAGGATAAAGAGAGGGAGAAACAAAAAGAAAAAGAGGACAAACGCATGCAGAAAGAGAAGGAAAAGGCAGAATCAAAACAGAAGAAAGAGAGAAAGTTCTCCTTCCGGCGCAAAGAGACGTCTTCCTCCGCAACTGAATCTCCACGCAAGAGTGGCAGCGGCCCTACAGACAGTTCAGTGGCGCATGATACCTATTTCTGAAAGGCCGCATTCCCCAGTGGAGAGCAGGTGGAACTATGTGTCAGTTGCTGGATAGTCTTACAGAGTGAGGTCCTCCAACTGGGAAAGTCCTGCAAGACGGGACATGTTTATGTTCAGTGTTACCTCTAGCAGGGCACTCTTGGATATATTCCTGAAGACAGACATTGTTCAGGCTGGAGAATCCTGATACTCTGGCCTGCTTGGTGTCATACCCTTCATTCAAGGTCACAGTGACATTACAGCTGCACCTAGTCATAGGAATCGGGAAACCTGGAACTGGAAGCACTTTGCTTCAATGCTCTTCCCACCCCACCCACCCATTCACCCATGTGCTCTATCCAGCAGCCCTTAGAGATTCTCCAGTATTTCTTTGCATAATGCCAACAAGTAGTGATTTCAGGTGTTTCCTGTGTGAGGATTGGGAGGGCAGTCACTTGGCTAGACATTAGGTGGATTTATGTGCATGGGATTTCATTTTGATGACATGAGTGCTTAGGCCGGAGAACTCAGCCCTGTATGATAAAACCGCACTTAATTCCCCTAAGTGTTGCTACCTACTTTCTGTCTTTCTGAAGGCCAACACTCAGCAGTCTTCCCTAGATTATAATACTTATCCATTCCCTCCCCAGGTGAGCCTTGTACTATGGGCTGGTGTCCATGGGGGTGCCTTGTGCACAGGCAGGAAGTTGGAAGGTATGCCAATGGCGGTGCCTTGTATGTAAGCAGGAAGTTGTAAGGTATGCCCATGGTGGTGCCTTTTGTACAGGCAGGAAGTTGTAAGGTATGCCCATGATGGTGCCTTGTGTGTAAGCAGGAAGTTGTAAGGTATGCCCATGGTGGTGCCTTTTGTACAGGCAGGAAGTTGTAAGGTATACCTATGGCGGTGCCTTGAGTGCAGGCAGGAAGTTGGGGGCTGTGATCCATGCTCATGGCGGTGCCGTGTTTACAGGCAGGAAGTTGAGGGCTGTTCTGCGTGTCCATGGCAGTGCCTTGTGTACAGGCAGGAAGTTACCTGAAGTGTTATATGCACTCTGCATTGCGTTAAGGAAACTGTTCATGTTTACAACCCTGAGAAGATTGCACTTTTGCTCCTATATCATCCCAAGTTGTCCCGCTCCCTTCCCCCTCTTCCCCATTCTGTGCATGCCCCTCTCCTACCTGCATTTCAGGTATTCATTTTTATTTGTATATATTTTGGTTGCATTGTTTTTAATGAATAATTTTGTGAGCGTGTTGTATACATAAGAGACTGCAGTAACTGGATTCTGATTATGATCCTTCACAGTTAATTTTGGAACAATGCAGAGCATTGACATGTAGCGTATGCAGTGGCCATATGACTACATGGACTTTGTATTTGTATGTACATATATGTATATTGCTTTATTTGTTATGTGAGGAGAAGCCAGTGTCCTCTGCTAAGAGTCTGAAGTTGCACTGCTGCAAGTAAAATGTGCTCCTTATCATGCTTTGTGTTCTGTTCTGCTCTGCTGCACCTGTTGATCTCAGTGCTTTGCTGTTTCTATTGATCTCAGTGCTTTGCTGTTTCTATTGATCTCAGTGCTTTTCTGTATCTACTAGTGTCTTGGTTCTTCCCCATTCTTTGACCTCAGTGCTCTGCTTCACTTGCTGAACCTACTGCTCTTCTTTATTCTTTAATCCTTACTGCTTTGCCTCATCACCCAACCAATCCTCTCTGCTCCCTCCTTTGACCTCTCCATTCTGCTCTGCTCTTTCCTTTCTGCTCTGCTCCCTCCTTTGACCTTGCCGCTCTGGTCTGCTTCCTCCTTTGACCTTGGCGCTCTGGTCTGCTTCCTCCTTTGACCTTGGCGCTCTGGTCTGCTTCCTCCTTTGACCTTGGCGCTCTGGTCTGCTTCCTCCTTTGACCTTGGCGCTCTGGTCTGCTTCCTCCTTTGACCTTGGCGCTCTGGTCTGCTTCCTCCTTTGACCTTGGCGCTCTGGTCTGCTTCCTCCTTTGACCTTGGCGCTCTGGTCTGCTTCCTCCTTTGACCTTGGCGCTTTGGTTTGCTTCCTCCTTTAACCTTGCCACTCTGGTCTGCTTCCTCCTTTGCCCTCTCCTTTCTGCTCTGCTCCCGCCTTTGCCCTCTCCTTTCTGCTCTGCTCCCGCCTTTGCCCTCTCCTTTCTGCTCTGCTCCCACCTTTGCCCTCTCCTTTCTGCTCTGCTCCCACCTTTGCCCTCTCCTTTCTCATTTGCCCTCTCCTTTCTGCTCTGCTCCCTCGTTTGCCCTCTCTTTCTACTCTTCTCCCCCTGTTGACCTCTTCTTTCTGCTCTTCTCCCCCTGTTGACCTCTTCTTTCTGCTCTTTTTCCCCCCTGTAGACCTCTCCCTTGTGCTCTGCTCCATTTCTTGACCACTCCTTTGCTCTGCTCCAAATGTAACCTCTCCTGCCCTACATCATTATTTTACCACTCCTCTTTGCTTTGCTCACTCATTTTACCTTCTTGATTGGTTAGGGATTCCCAGACAACTAATATTTTTACATTTTATCTTCACAAAGACTAATATTAAACATAGAACTTCATTCAGTTCCATTTGTCAGAGTGGGTAGAGTATGTGATGTATACTCGACAGGGAGATGATGGACGCTTCATGATCACTTGCTGCATATTATATTCAAATTTACGGGAGCCTTTAGTCTATTGATTAAATAAACCAGAGGCAATCCACAAATCAGCTGTGTAGTGGATGTGTATGCAATGGGTAGGACCTCATATTTGCAAATTTCTGCATCCAGTGACCGCTCTCTGTTTTGTGAATATGCATCGCACATTTCCACAGTCCATTCCACCCTTTCTGCTGAATGGCACTGGATGGAGTTCTGAGGATTAGGGAGCCCATAATAAAACGTGTTGAGGCCAGAATTTGTGGGCTGTGGTATGTTCCCATTGCTGTTCCTCTTCTATAGGTATGACTTTGCAGGCTGTTTGCATTCCCATGACAGAGCCATGTGTAGAGTCGAAATGTCATCTGTAGTGTGTGCCCATAACAGCATCTTGTGTACAAGCAGGAAGTATTGGCCTTTCACATATTCACAGGGCCTCGTGTACAAGCTGCATAGTATTGGGATGTGGTGCTTGCCCATGGCAGTGCCTTCTGCTCAGACAGGAAGTTACACGGGTCACCTGTATACACAATAACTCCAGCATTTAGAACAGCTTCTCAGATATTTCTCCGTTTGTCTCACAGTTGTGCTTTGCATCTTGATCTGATATCACTGCTCTGTAGTCCAATCTGTTTTTCTAGTTCTTCTCCCTTTTCTGATTGACTTGCTCTATTACGCTGTTTGACCCCGCCTCACAGCTCCGTTATTTCTGCTCTCCGATCTGTTGTAACTGTTGCATTATGACTGCGCCTTTCCTCACTCCAGCCTCGTGTCTCTCCAATACTCCCATTTTGGCTCCCTCTGAGCCCTTGCACTGTCCGATGTCCATTTTGTGGCCCTCAACGTTTTGCATGAAACATTTCATTTGGACCCTGCCACTATTTGGCAGTCTTTCCTGCACTGAAGACTGGAACTGGATCATATTTAATATAATGGATTTGTGAGGATTTGGGGTACGGTGTGGACGTTTGGGGGGAGGGGGGAATGTTATTCATTGCTGTTACTCCTCATCCTCTGCTACAACATTACAGTGATCTAACCTAAACTCTGCGATCTCTACTTTGTCATGTTATTTTATGTGCTGCCTGAGCGTTTTTAAGTGGAGTTGTTGTTAAATGTAAGATATTTAAAGTGTACCTGAGAAGGGAAGGATATAAAAAAAAAATGTATACATACCTGGGGCTTCCTCCAGGCTGATCGCTCCATCGCTGTCCTCCTGCACCACCTGGATCCTCCACAATTCGTCCTGTAAAGCCCTGTAGTTGGGGCCTGTCGGAGCATACGCAGTCCAGCTCCTTGCTCCCCCCCCCCCCCCCCCCCATTGTGCAGGTGCAGAATGATCCCACTGATGGGAGCACGATGGGGGTGCGTGGCCACGCACGGGCAGTACGCCCCAGACCAAAAGACTTTACGGGCAAATTATGGAGGATCCAGGTGGTGCAGGAGGACGGCAAGGTAGTGATTACCCTAGAGGGGGCTGGAGGAAGCCCCAGGTATGTATCATTTTTTGATACCCCTCCCCTCCGTCTCATGTTCTCTTTAAAGAATATCCTCAGCGTAAATTACACATTCAATTGATCATCTTCTACTATAAAGTAAGACCCGTCAGGTCTTTTTTTTTTTTGAATGCCTCCTGGATCCCCAGGTCTACAGGTGTCTGCCATGTAGTCCCACCCCCTTGGAAAAAAATAAGGTTGAGACCCTTTTCTGTAAGGGGGTGGGGCTGGGTGGTGGTAACCGGCGGACCAGGGGCTCTGGGTGGGATTCGGAAGAAAAAGACCCAGCAGGTTCTTATAATGTTTATATTAGAGGACTAATTCAAGGAAGAGACTGTCACGCTAAGTCCATATAAACTTTATTAAAGCACAGTGAAGCTGTTACAACGGAGAAAAAGGGTTGCCTGTGTTGACAGCTGGTTTATATGTTTTCACGCCTCCTCAGGACACCAAGACACACCCCTTCATGTCCTAGCTTACCTTATATACCTGGCAGGTACAAACTCCCATCCGCAGGTAATATCACACATTAACCCTGTATGAAAGGGGTGTTCAATACAGTAACAATTTGAATGAAAACACATAGAAATCTATATACAAAAAGCTAAAATTTTGTTTCTATCACTAAAACCCACACTGCCTAGGACTGCTGTCCAACTTCATGGTTAGAAGGTGTTTCTAGCACCATATTTTTTTTGCTGGAGGCGGCAAAGCATTCATGTTGTGGCTTTGAGGGGGTGGAGCCAAGCACAAACAAGAGGTGGGCCTGCCAGAGGAAGTGGACTGACTCAAAAAATAGTCCGGACAAGGGAGTGCAGCCAGGGGGCCACATCCAGGACACGGGCCGCCAGTTGAATCTATCCTTGAGTGCCTGGGTGGTCTTACCCATGTAGAATCTCCCTGAAGGGCACCAAATGCAATGCACCACGTACCTGGAACTATAATTAATGAACTTTCTGATACACCACGTGTCAATTGAATATGTAATTTACACTGAAGGTGCTCTTTAAAGTGTACCAGACACGAATATTACTCAAAGTTTTATACATACCTGGGGCTTCCTCCAGCCCCACTGTTCTCAGCATTCTCCAGCTCCGGTCCCATAACTTTGGCCAGTCGCGGCCAGTCTGAGCATGCGCAGTGCGCTCTCTCCGTTGGAGTATAGTACTGCGCATGCTCAGACTGGCCAAAGTTACGGGCTGGAGAAGGCTGAGGACGGTGGCGTGGGAGAGATCGGTGCAAATGGGGCTGGAGGAAGCCCCAGGGATGTATAAAATGTTAACTATTATTCGTCTCTGGTTTACTTTGAAGGTAGTCTGAAGCCTAAATTAAAACAAAAACAGGTACTTGCTTAAAGGGGCACTACAGTGAAAAACTGTAAAATGTAAAATATGTGCAAACATATACAAATAAGAAGTACATTTTTTCCAGAGTAAAATGAGCCATAAATTACGTTTCTCCTATGTTGCTGTCACTTACAGTAGGTAGTAGTGACAGGTTTTGGACTAGTCCATCTCTTCATAGGGGGTTCTCAGCAAGGTTTTTATTCTTTATAAAGACATTCCCTAAAAAGGATTTAAACAATGATGCTGGCCAGCTTCCCTGCTCGCTACAGTTTTTTGGCAGTTGGGCAGAGCAACTGCCATTCACTAAGTGCTTTTGAAAATAAATATATCCCTGAGAATCCCCTATAAAGAGATGGACTAGTCCAAAACCTGTCACTTCTGTCAGATTTCTACTACCTACTGTAAGTGACAGCATTATAGGAGAAAAGTAATTTATGGCTCATTTTACCCTGGAAAAAATGTACTTCTTATTTGTATATATTTGCACATATTTTACATTTTACAGTTTTTAGCTGTAGTGCCCCTTTAAGGATCATGAGCCTTCCCGTTCTCGCGGTCTCTGCGTTCCCCCGCAGGCTCTCCCATTAGTTTGTGACCCATGGGTTGCAGACTGCTTTCTTCAGGGTTGGGCTGGCTTCTGAAGTCTTCGGAAACACTCTGGCTTCCAAAGACAGGCTGCTGCGCATGTGCAAGCGCAGAGCCACCGGTCTCTGGGAGCCCGTGTTTCTGAAGTCTCCCGCAGCAGGAGATTCAAACGGAGGAGCCTGCGGGGGAAGGTGAGACCAGGAAGGCTCTGTAGGACCCAGAGCCTTCCCTCTCCTTAGGTAAGTATCTTTTTGTTTTAAATTAGGCTTCAGATTTACTTTAATGTAATCTAAAACTGGCCATACGATATTCAGTTATCGCTCTATTTTCTTTTATTCATATGAAGGACTAAAATCAATCCATCTGCAGTGTTGGTTTTTAGTTGGTGGTAAAATAATTGATTGCAGAGTGGATTATTACAATCAAGTTACCCAAAAGTCGGGGCGTTGTGTAAAATGCACGTCAAACTAAATGCAATGATGCAAAATGTTTTAAACCCTATATTTAATTGAAAGTGATACAAAGGCCATTTGTCAGATGTTTAAAGTGGGAAATGTTTTTTTTTTTAATGAAAAATGTGTGCTGATTTTAGTTTCAAATATAGTAGATTCCCTTTGTAGTAAGCTCCAAGGGACTGGGAAAAGTAGTTTTCCATATCAGAAGATTACGACAGTGGGTTGCAAAAGTATTCGGCCCCCTTGAAGTTTTCCACATTTTGTCACATTACTGCCACAAACATGCATCAATTTTATTGGAATTCCACGTAACAGACCAATGCAAAGTGGTGTACATGTGAGAAGTGGAACGAAAATCATACATTATTCCAAACATTTTTTTACAAATAAATAACTGCAAAGTGGTGTGTGCATAATTATTCGGCCCTCTTTGATCTAAGTGCAGTCAGTTGCCCATAGACATTACCTGATGAGTGCTAATGACTAGAGTACATCTGTGTGTAATCTAATGTCAGTACAAATACAGCTGCTCTGTGAGGGCCTCAGAGGTTGTCTAAGAGAATCTTGGGAGCAACAACACCATAAAGTCCAAAGAACACACCAGACAGGTCAGGGATCAAGTTATTGAGAAATTTAAAGCCGGCTTAGGCTACAAAAAGATTTCCAAAGCCTTGAACATCGAACAGAGCATTGTTCAAGCGATCATTCAGAAATGGAAGGAGTATGGCACAACTGTAAACCTACCAAGACAAGGCCATCCACCTAAAATCACAGGCCGAACAAGGAGAGCGCTGATCAGAAATGCAGTCAAGAGGCACATGGTGACTCTGGACGAGCTGCAGAGATCTACAGCTCAGGTGGGAGACTCTGTCCATAGGACAACTATTAGTCATGCACTGTACAAAGTTGGCCTTTATGGAAGAGTGGCAAGAAGAAAGGCATTGTTAACAGAAAGCATAAGAAGTCTGCCACAAGCCATGTGGGGGACACAGCAACCATGTGGAAGAAGGTGCTCTGGTCAGATGAGATCAAAATGGAACTTTTTGGCCAAAATGCAAAACGCTATGTGTGGCGGAAAACTAACACTGCACATTACTCTGAACACACCATCCCCACTGTCAAATATGGTAGCGGCAGCATCATGCTCGGGGGGGGTGCATCTCTTCAGCAGGGACAGGGAAGTTGGTCAGAATTGATGGGAAGATGGATGGAGCCAAATACAGGGCAAACTTGGAAGAAAACCTCTTGGAGACTGCAAAAGACTTAAGTCTGGGGTGGAGGTTCACCTTCCAGCAGGACAATGACCCTAAACATAAAGCCAGGGCAACAATGGAATTGTTTAAAACAAAACATATCTTTGTGTTAGAATGGCCCAGTCAAAGTCCAGATCTAAATCCAATCGAGAATCTGTGGCAAGATCTGAAAACTGCTGTTCACAAACGCTGTCCATCTAATCTGACTGAGCTGGAGCTGTTTGCAAAGAAGAATGGGCAAGGATTTCAGTCTCTAGATGTGCAAAGCTGGTAGAGACTTACCCTAAAAGACTGGCAGCTGTAATTGCAGCAAAAGGTGGTTCTACAAAGTATTGACTCAGGGGGCTGAATAATTACGCACACCCCACTGTGCAGTTATTTATTTGTAAAAAATGTTTGGAATGATGTATGATTTTCGATCCACTTCTCACATGTACACCACTTTGCATTGGTCTTTCATATGGAATTCCAATAAAATTGATGCATGTTTGTGGCAGTAATGTGACAAAATTTGGAAAACTTCAAAGGGGCCGAATACTTTTGCAACCCACTGTATATTAGAAATGGTCATACTCAAGCACATAAAGCATACTATAGTACTGTATCTTAATTCAGCCAATAATTGGGAGTCGTGTTTTCTTTTTAATGCTTCAGACAGCAAGCATGGACAAACTAGATCAAAATGCACAGTGCTCAATAGCAGGGATTTGCATGCAACAGCTTGCACAGGAAGCATATGTCTCACCAGTAAATACAGATACAGCACTGATAGTGTGCTCCTCTGTCCACATGTCTGTGCAGCATGAGGATACTGTAGCATTGCAGCCATGCACAAGCAAGTCACAGATGACAGGCCATTCCCTCAGTAATTAGGGAGCATCTTACACAGGAAGCACAAGTCTCACCAGCTGGTGCTTTTGAGGTAATTCACACAGGCCCAGAGTAGCATGCATGTAGCAAGTAGGCTACAAGTGGCTGCCAGCCCGCCCAATGACCATGGGTCTCTGACTGACGTATGACGCATGCACCCACCCACTTTCCACTATAGCCGAATACAACAGGGGCCAAAAAACCAGGTTTACTATAACAGAATTTCTAATATCAGTTCTATATACTTATTATTGTGCTTGCCTGGAACCTGGACATTTAGTTTACTATATCCAAATGTTTACTATAGCAGAGTTTACAGTAGAATCTCATAGTGTACTCTGATATAGTAATCCTCTGGATATCGTAAACTCAGTCCTCAGATTCCAGCAAATGCATCTGTGTAGACAAAACACGACACAGAACATTTATACCAAGCTTTTCTCCTGGTGGTCTTAAAGTGAACCGGAGATGGAGATAAACAATTGGATCTTTCCTTCTACTCCTAAAATGACTCTCTTAGATATTGCAAGGTTTTATTTTATGTATAAACATTTACAAAGCAGATTTCATGTTTCATGGTCTCTGCTCAATTGCGGTGTGTCAAGAGTCCCAGAGTGAAAATAGGTAAACTATTGACCTTTTTATCTTTTCCTCTCACAGGAAAAAGCCCAGGTATCTGCTTAGGAAAGTGTTTTATAGCTGTAATTTGTTATCAATGAGCTGACTTAGTCCTGACTGGAGAAAAACAGTCAGTTCCTCAGCTAATTATAAACTCTCTCAGGCAGGGAAACAAAAAAAGGAGCACAGCATAAGTGTTTTATATGCTTGCCACTGTATATGCACGTGCCTATCTCACTATGTCACATTTCATCTCTGGTAAACCTTAAAGCACCAGAGCTAGAGCCACTAGGGTGCACGCAGTAGGCAGTAGCAATGTTAGGGAGTCTTGCCCAAGGCCTCCTCACTGAATAGGTGTTGGCTTACTAAACAGGAGGATGAAGAGTATAAATCTACAATGTGTGGCCAATTCTGATCTAGTAAACTTCTGATACAGTAAACTACTTTCCTGGCCCCTTGAAGTTTACTGTAAAATGATTCTACTGTAAAATGAGAGTATACTGCAGTTTATTGGACATGAAGTCGGTTTCAAATGTTACAAACATGGGATTATACATCCTGAAGGGGCAGAGCAATATTATTGCTTGTATAGACATATAAACAACTTTAAACAATCTAATCAAAACAGAACAGCGGTCACACAGTACTTTACTATCAACTAAAGAAAACACAGACTTACCGTTCTGCTACTCGGACAGAACCACATTGCAGGACATAGAAAATCACAGCCTAATGTTCAAGGGCACATTGGCATAAGGCCCGGTTCACATTAGTGGTTTGTTTTTTTCCGGATCAGAACCGGAACGTATACTGTACAAACGGAACGGATGTGAAAATATCTAATGTTAACCTATGGATTCATTCACATGCGTCCGGATACGTTCCAGTCCCCGGACCTAAAAATTGCTGCAGACCCTAATTTTCCAGACTGTTCTGCTTAGCAGAGCGGAACTGGACAAAAAATACTACAGCATTGGGGCAATGGAAAACGGACCATTCCACAGGGGATAAGGTCATGGGCCGACGCAAACCTGAGCGACAGGCGGGTGCAGCAGCCAGGCGGGTGGGTGAGGGAGGGTTTATACATCCCTAATCTTCTGTAGAAGCCGGCGGTAGAGGCTTCTGTCGTCTTCCGCGTCATGTGACGTGCTGTGTAGGCACAGCGGAAGAAGAAGCCTCTACCGCCGGCTGCTACGGAAGATTATGTATTGCTGAGTGAAAACTGATCAGATTAATCATTGATCAGATCTGTTTTCAATATGTGAACTGGGCCACGGACAGAGCCATCCGGATGCGGAGACCGGATCCGCTCACCCGGATCCTTTTGACTAGAAAACGCAATGTGATCCGGGCCTTAGGAAAATAAAGCATGGAGTTACTGTATACTGATAAGTAGGTCAGTACAGAAGAGCCAAGGCTGCCAGGTCCTGGTAAACACCTCCATTGTATAGCTAATAATTGCTAATAACATTTCTGATGTAAGTATATCTGTGAGGATAATGACCATGAGGTCCGGAGAGAAGGAAGTTTGAAGAGATTGTCTAGCAATGTGCAGCCTTGGCAATGTGTTGAGCTAACCCTTTTGGGGGTATTTCCACCTCCAGGGTTTATCTCCCAAAAGGAGTAGTGAGTGATCTGGGGAAATGGATTTCCCGTGGCAGTATGCAAGGGCCACTCCAGTGGAAAAAAGTAAGGAGTAAGAGGGAACCTAAACTGAGGATATTGATCTTTCCTTTTTAAATAATCCCAGTTGCCTGACTCTCCTGCTGATCCTGTGTCGAATACTTTTAGCCACAGCCCCGGAACAAGCATGCAGATCAGGTGCTCTGACTGAAGTCGGACTGGATTAGCTGTATGCTTGTTTCAGGTGTGTGATTCAGCCATTGCTGCAACCAGCGAGATCAAGAGGACTGCCAAGCAACTGGTATTGGAAGGAAACATCCATATCCCTCTGTTAAGGTGCACTTTAAAATCTGACAGAACGGATAGGTTCTGGTCTAGTCCATCTCCTTATGGGGGTTTCTCAGGGTTTTCTTTTTTTTTCAAAGGCAGTTACTGAACGGCAGTTTAAGATCTATGCCGGCCTCCCTGCTCGCACACTGTTTTGTCAGACTTCCCTACTGCCATTCAGAAAATTCCTTTGAAAACAAAGTAAACCATGAGAATACCCCATGAGGAGATGACTAGTCCAAAACATGTTAGATTTTACTGCTTACTTTTTTCACTGGAGTGGTCCTCCTGGATTTGGGGTCTAAAAGTGGTGCAAATTTTTCACAAGCTTTAAGACCCTAAAAATGGGGAAACAAACATACCACAGAGAGATCTGCTGCAGTTCCTACATGTGACTCACTCAGGCTTGGGATTACCGTTCTGAGCAGCAGATTTTCTTTAGAGCCTGACTTGGAGTTACCGCTAAGGAGGTTAATAGGTGAGGTGCTCTGTGCCCAATAACCGTAGGGCAAAACCACCATGTGTGAACAAATGTGGCAACCCGACCACAACCCCTGAAGCATACATTTGAAGAGATGGCATGGAGCCTGTCTGGGATGAGGTAGGTACAGTGGAGAACCTTCTAATTAGCCTTCATGTGTGAGAAATAGTTACTGCCCGTTGCTAGTGTAAGAGAACACTTGGACCAATGTTCAGGAGAGAGTGTAAGGCCCAGGGCCTCCTCCCACGCCACCATAGGTTGGAGTTTTGACAGCTCAAGTGGATGGGAGTGTGCTGATTTTAAATCTGATGCTAGCCAGTGGTTTCAAAAAAGTTGAGAGAGGGCAACAGAAAACTACTGTAATGCTAAAGAAAAAAAAATAATCTGGGGGAACTACTAATACAGTAAATTAGCAACACGTAAGTAAAAAGAATTGATTGTGTTATAAAGCATCACAGATGTGAAATGAGGAATATGGAGGCTTACATGTTTATTTCCTTTTTAAATAATGCAGATCAAATGTTTCTGGCTGAAGTTCGACTTAATCTAGTCTGACTTAAATTGCAAGCCGTATGCTTGTTTCAGCTGTGTGATCCAGATACTACTGCAGCTGAAGAGATCAGCAAGACTCCCGGGCAGCTGAAATGGCTTATAAGGAAATAAATATAGCAACCTCCATATCCCTCTCACTTCAGATTCCCTTTAACCCTGACTGGATTAGGTGCATGTTTGTTTCAGGTGTGTGATTCAGACACTACTGCTGCCCCAGAAATCAGTAGGACTGTCAGGCAACTGATATTGTTCAAAAGGAAATAAATATGGCAGCCTCTATCCCTCTCACTTCAGGTGTTCTTAACCACTTCATGACCAGAGGTTGATACCCCCCTAGTGACCAGGCGATTTTTTACAATTCGGCAGTTTATTGCTGGGTCATACAACTTAGCACCCATATAAATGTTTACCTCTTCACAAATAGAGCTTTCTTTAGGTGCTATTTGATTTCTGCTGTGATTTTGTAAATTGTATTATTTTAAGTTAAAAAAAAGGAAATGTTATAAAAAATACATACAGATTAGTTAATTGTTTTCCCCTTTAATTGGCCATAGACTAAGATACATGCACTACACAATACATCCATATGCCCATGGTAGGGATTAGACTGTGAGCTTCTCCGAGGGAAAGTTAGGTGACTAGACTATATACTCTGTGCAGTGCAGCTGCATAAGATGTCAGCGCTATATACATATATACTTAGTAAATACTGAAAAACAGCCTGCCAGCTTCGGTTGCTGGCTGGCAGGCTGATCGCTGGAGTCTCCTGCATGCAGTGAAGGGGGAGAGTGCTTGTGCGAGTGCAAGCTTCCTTCAAATCTCGCTCCTCGTGAGATGACACCATATGGCGTCGCTGAGAGAGCTCCTGTCCCGCCGCCATCTTGTCTTAGGTGGATGGGAAGTGGTTAACGACCACGGTCAGCCGATCGGCGGACCTAGGTGTTAAGTGGTTTTACATGGAAACGGCCTTTCCATGTCAGTTAACGGAGGGTGTCTCCGTGAACTGCCTCCGATCACGGCTCGCAGGCGAAATGTAAACACGCGGGGAAGAAATCCCCGCTGTTTACATCAATACGGTGCTGAGCGAGAGGGAGGGAAGGAGAGGAAGGTAGGAAAATTGCTGCGGTGGGGGGCTTTGAGGAGCCCCCCCGCTCGGCCACACAGAGCGGCGGCGATCAGACCCCCCCAGCAGGACATCCCCCTAGTGGGGAAAAAAGGGGGGGGGGGGGGGGAAGTCTGATCGCCCTGCCTTTTACTCGATCTGTGCTGCGGGCTGGAGAACCCACGCAGCACAGATCATCCAAAAATCCCCTGGTCCTTAAGTGGTTAAGGTTCTTACACGTGGACAGTGTTGCCTGCAGGGATCAGCACTCATTCCAACAGTTTGGGGCCCAGTGCTGTACAGATGCAGCTGGTGTGCTTTTTTTTATGTGTTTCCTAGGTGCGCAATTTGCTATATGTTTGTTCAGTTTCAATGAAAACTAAGAGACTTTTTGTGGAAATGGGGTTGTTGCATGATAATACTGAACTTCTGGTTTTATAATAAAGGGCTTGAGGGATGATAATAAAAGTCCCAAATGTGACAAGCTAGCTGGAAAGCTTACAGAACAGGAAGGGAAGTGAATCTGGGCTCACCTCAGACATGCAGTAGTGCTGGGGAAGTTCCTCTTACCGTAGCTGTGATACATGACTTCATGTTCAGCGTGACCACAGCTTCTACCCACTCTCCATGGATATCAGTAGTCACGGGGGTGAGGTATAAATATCCTCACAGGAGTGACGTATGAATATCCTCCCAAGGGCAATGTATGAATATGCTCACAGATGACTATAATATCAGAATTTGATTCCTTTGCCAAGTACAAAGGGGGTTCATACATGGAATTTTTGCTGACCCAGACAAGCTCAATAACAGTTAACAGACAGTGGTAAGCATAACTAAACTGAACATGGATGCATACACCTACAGAGAGGGAAAGAAGAATTTGATCTGTTGACTTTGCTTGTTTGCCATCTGACCAAGAAATGACCAGTCTATAATTGTATTGGTGGCTCAAGAAGAAGTACATGACTGTCCTGGAGTGGCCTAGCCAATCTCCAAAACTTAATCCAAAGGAAAAATCTGTGGAGGGAGCTGAAGGTTCGAGTTGCCATACATCACCGTGGGAATCTAACTGACTTGTAGAGGATCTGCAAAGACGAGTGGGCCAAAATCCCTCCTGAAATGTGTGCAAACCAGGTGGTCAAATACAAGAAATGGCCAACAAGGGTTTTGCCACCAAGTAATGTCATCTTTTAATAAAGGATCAAATACGTATTTCACTCATTACAGTGTATATCAAGCTCTAACTGTGGTACATAACGGTTTTGAGGGTTATTTTCTTGTTCTCGCTCACAGCTACAATAAGCCTACCATTACAATTTTAGGCTGGTCATTTCTTGACCAGAGGGACACTTCTGTCCCTCACTGTATACACGGGTGGGTGGGCTACTGGGGTTTGGTGATGTGGAGGCCTGAGGTGAGAAGCTGGATTGCTTGGGGGAAGAAAGAGTTCCTGTGTTTGATGGTTCTGGTGGAGATTGATCCCTAGCAGTGGCTCGATGGAAGAAGGTTGAGGTAACTGTTGCCAGGGTGGGAGGGGTCTGGATGAGAAGAGGGGGTAGGGGTGATGATCCTCTGAGGTTTGTACTGTACCTTTCGCTCACAGAAGCACCAGGGTGTACCATACGATGATGGAGTAGTATAGGATTGACTTAATGTTGGCAATGTAGTAAAATAGAGCAGTGTTCCCAACCCTGTCCTCCAGGCCCACCAACCGTGCATGTTTTGTGGAAATCCACAGAGGTAGTTAATCAGCTCTGCTGAGATACTAATTACTGCATCTGTGAATGTTTGATGTTTCCTGCAAAACAAGTACTGTTGGTGGGCCTTGAGGATAGGGCTGGGAAACTGCTGTATAGGGCAGTCACGGTACACATGGCTCCTGCACTTGATGACATTTAAATATCCTCAAAGGGATGACGTATAAATATGTTCATATGGGCTACATGTTAATATTCTCATGAGTGACTAGAATATACTTATCCTCACCGGAATAATGTATAAATGACCTTACTGGAGTAACACATAATTATCTCCGCAGGGTAATATACAGGCCCGGATTTCCCTAACAGAAGCCTATAGACACAAATGCTCTGGCTCTCCTTGAACCCACACACCCCTGCCGAACCACACTGCAAGTGTGCTGGCTGGCCCAGCTGTTACATCATGCGCAGTAGCCCAGACTGATCCCGACCGAGCCTATTACCGGGGCTGATCGCGGATGAACGACATCCCGTGGGAAGACGGTGAGGGACTCACGTACTTATGGTGCTGGAGGAAGCTTCGTGTGAGTATAAAATCTTTAGGGTCCCTCAGCTCTGGTACACTTTAAGTAGCTAGAATGTTAGCTAGAGGTGCCCCCAGGCTGACGGGAGATCTCTTCAGTGGAATGCCAAGATAGAGTGAGTAACCGCTCATTTAGGCTCTGCTTGGGATTTTGCATAGAGAAGGAGGGAAGCACCAGGGGAGGGAAGTAAGCCACATTTCCCTCATCAGGCGCCTGTAGGCATGAGCCTACATTGCCTTATGGAAAATCTGGCCCTGGTAATATATAAATATACTTACAGGGGTGACATGAATATTTTCACAGTGTGACAAA
Source organism: Hyperolius riggenbachi (assembly GCF_040937935.1). Taxonomy (NCBI): domain Eukaryota; kingdom Metazoa; phylum Chordata; class Amphibia; order Anura; family Hyperoliidae; genus Hyperolius; species Hyperolius riggenbachi. Next base: position 73,861,323 of record NC_090652.1, on the reverse strand, counting down.
TATCGTCACAGGGTTGACATGAAATATTCTCACGGGATATACATACGGATCTCAATAAATACATCATCAACAAGTTAATTTTATTTCAGTAATTCAATTCAGAAAGTTAATATACAGTAGAATGTCATTATGCAATAGAATCATGTTATAGTAAACTCCAATATAGTAATCCTCTGGCTATACCAAACTCAGGCCTTTGGGTCCCAGCAAATGCATCTGTAAATACAATGAATGACCAATTCTGATATAGTAAACTTCTGACATGATAAACTACTTTTCCTGGCCCCTTGGAGTTTACTAAAAAGGGATTCTACTGTAGTAAACTCCAAGGGACCAGGGAAAGTGGTTTTACTATATCGGAAGTTTACTATGTAAGAAATTGTCCTAGAAATGTCCCAGCATGCCCTGGTACATTCTCTGCTGCAAATGACCAGCTCTGTCCTCCCATTGGAGGTACAGTACAAGCACTTGCACATTTGGTGGACCACTAGGTTAAGTATACCTTAGGGCTGCATAGCGAGGCTGGACAAATTGCTGGTACAGTATCCAAGGATTGCAGCTATCACTAAATAGAGGCACCCACTCGCTTCCTGTGAGTGGCTCCGACATCTCCGCAGGCAGGACTTGCAGCACGCGTCCTGCAAAACTTTCTGCCAACACTTCAGCCAATCATGAAGCCTCTCTTCAAAAGGCAGCCAATCATGATAAGCCACTCGCATCTGTAATGCTCTAATACCTCTGTGGGTGGGACTTAGCACTCTCCTCTCCACTCTCCTTAGTTTCGCAGTAAGTTAGCCCACTCTGATCTGCATTACAAGTGAGAGTAGCCTGTACTGCATTACAGTACACTTATTAGGCAACCCACATAGTGTGAACCCTTATATACCCACCTGCAGAAGAAAACCTGTGTTAAGGAACTGAAGGTGTGCTGTATTTAGAGGTGTAACTGCTTGGAGGGGTACCTGCACGCAGAGATCTGCCAGCCTGGTCAGAGGACCTGTTCTGCCGCTGGAAGTAGGTAATATATAAAGTTCTGCTGCTGTTCTGCATTATGTACAGGACAGGGCCGCCCTACCTACCCCTTTCCCCCATGGGCTATTGTTACGCCCCTGGTGGTCACCAGTGTTGCCAACTCATCCCTTTAATTACTGACACACATGAATTATACAGGTTTCATGGCTAGGTAGACGCAGTTAAGGCACTGATTATGTGTAAGTAGCCCCAGAACCTGTATAACTTAGATGTGTCAGTAATTAAAGGGATGAGTTGGCAACACTGGTGGTCACACTTGGCATGCGTGTGGGGAGTAGTGATGGCCACACTGTTTTGTGGTCGGGTCATGTCATATGACTACCGGTAGACAGGTCCCCAAGAAGTGGGGTCATAAAAGAGGAAGACACTGTTTACGCTGCAATGCACATTAGTACCTTTTTGCCCATTTTACCGATTCAGAGAGGAATGAAAAAAGAGGACGGTAAATGGATCTTATATTATTAATAGCAATCGGAACGCAATGCAAAGTCCCAGCCCATGCGATTTCTCTGGCTAGCGGATGCATCTCCCATAGAAACTTATGGTGGAAACACATTTGCTTCAAATGTGAACCGGAAACAAGATTCAATGGGAGCGGACACTGAACAGTCTGCTCCGCTCTGAATGGCCGTTCTGTCTGCGGCTTGATGTGAAAAGAGAGGGGGCGGGAGGGGGTGTGAAGTTGGGGGATTTGTAGCTACACCCCTGATTGTATACCAGGCAACTGCAGCCAAGCTACCTTCCCAAATCTCTAATAAACATCTGTATCCATGTGACCATCAGGAGCAGCAGTGTTGTGTTATTTTTGAGTCCATTTTGAATATCCTCCCCTAACTGAAATATTTCTATTAATTTCTATTTAATGGGCAATTTTGATTATTTACACTGTTTACACTTTACTACTGACAGCAATCATTAGTTGTGATTAGACAAAGCTCTTTATCAAGAGACACAGAAGAACAAGAGAAAAATAAGAAATACTTACCTAATGCTAGGTACACACCATACAATTTTTCTGTTAGATTTCCTGTTACCTGCCAGATAGATTTTTCTCCAACATGTTGGAAAAAAATCTATCTGGCAGGTAACTATAACAGAAAATTGGATGGTGTGTACATATTATAAGGAGAGGGAAGGCTCTGGGTCCCACAGAGCCTTCCCATTCCTTTCATGTTCCCCTCGTTCCAGCGCTGGTTCCCTTTTAAACCTTCCTCTGCAGCAGGCTTCGGTACCCTGAGTGCTCCCGAAGACGGGCGGCTTCGCACTGCGCAGGTGCGAGACAGCGTGCTTGCACATGCGCAGTACGGAGTGGCCCATCTATGGGAGCACTCGGGCTCCCAAACACTTCTAAAGCCTCCCGCAACGATAGAGAGCAATCTCCGACTCATCAGTCGAAGACTGCTAACGGGGGAGCCGGCGCTGGAACAAGGGGACCAGGAGAGAAACTGGAAGGCCTTCCCAAAGCCTTCTCTCTCTCCTTAGGTAAGTATCTTTTTTTTTTTTTCTTAGCTTCAGGAACCTGAGGTGAGAGACATATGGAGGCTGCCATATTTAATTTTAAACTATGCCGGTTGCCTGGCAGCCCTGCTGAACTGCAGTATTTGGCTGCAGTAGAGTCTGAATTACATACACCTGACACAAACATGCAGCTAATGTCAGAACTCTAAAACACCTGATCTGCTTCATGCTTGTTCAGGGTCTATGGCTAAAGGTATTAGAGAGAGCGGAACAGCAGAACTGCCGGGCAACTGCATTAACGTCCTCATTTTGTTTTTTTAAATATGCGCTGTGGCGCCACTTAACTGTTTGCCTCTCGCAGCTTAAAGCAGACCCAAACCAAATATTTTTTTTTTTATTCAAAATATGTAGTTGCACCACTCTGACACATACAAAGATAAATAAACACTCTTTCAAGCCTATGAGCATTTCAGTGCATGCTATTCACCCTTCTCTTTGCATAACTAGGGTTATACAGGTGGCATCCATTAGCAATTCCTCCATTGCCGGACACCACCTACTCCATCAATTTGCCGGATGCTGTCCCGGCAATATGAAAGGAAGGGAGGCGTTCCTCCAATAAATGTAAAATATTTTATATTTGTCATCATGCAACTGAAAAAAGGCTGCTATTTATTATTATAATTTAGAAAATAGATTTTATTTCTGATATTTTGTATTTTTAATTTGGGTCCACTCTAATGCAGAGTGGTGCAGGGAGCGCTTGACATTTGCCTGATCCAGAAGCAAGGTCGGCTCTCCTCTTCCACCACCGAGTGGCACTGTAACACTGACATTAGGCATTAGGGAGGCAGCCTGAGTATAGCCGGCTGCAGCAGTGCTGCCCGAGTTATCGAAAATGAGATAACTTTGGAAGAGCAAGCAAAAAATTTAAAGAAAATAAATATGGCACCCTCCATATATCTCTCACTGCAGGTTCCCTTTAATCACAAGTCATCTGAACACCACTGATAGTGGAAAACTGGGACTTTTGCCATATAACTTTATTACTATTTAACAAACAACATCTAGTTCAGAATTCAATGAGATTGGTGTCCCTCAGCGCCAGGATGTCCTCGCCCAACCATCGATGTAAAATCTCAAAGTTTGCTCTCCACTCTGGTTCCTCAGGGGTGGAGTCTCCTGGCTTTTTGGGTAGCGGTTCAGCGTGGCCTTGTGTGAGTCCCAGATACTGCCCATGCAGTTCCCCGAGCAGAGCCTTTGTGTATCCAAGATTGGCACTGAGCAAGGCCTTCACCCATAACTCCAGGTCCCTCCGGCTCTCGGCAGCCATTTTATATACACGAGACACCGAGCAAATGGAGAAGGCGTATTCCATTTTGGAGTTCCTCAGAGTGACCGTGCTCCCTTCTAGCACTATCAGACCGAGGGGCTGCGGATCTCCCTGCCTCTCCCAGTACAAGAGTAAGTTTCCACAAAGCAGGAACCAGCGCCGGTGATAAGAAGCATGTCGGCTCCCTTTCTTCAGCAGATAGCCTTCCTTCTGTGCCGGGGAACAAGCCAGCCGAGAACTGGTATCCAGCTTCATTGAGGCCCTACAAGAGAAAACACGAGAAACCATGATATGACAGGTGTATAGATCTCTCGTACATGCTCCTTACAATGTATAGGGTAAGAGAATGGCTATCCTAGGACTTCTCATACTCCTTCCTTACACTGCAACAAGTGATGACTGACCTATAACCCCTTATTCACATGTCTTATAATGTACAGGATAAGGTGATGGCTGACCTATAACCCCTTATTCACATGTCTTATAATGTACAGGATAAGGTGATGGCTGACCTAGGACCTCTCATGCACTTTCTTCAGTGTAGAGGGGAAGGTGACCTCTTATACATACTCCTCCTTCCGATTGGAAACAGGCATTTCCTATAGAAGGACAGAAATCGGATTACCACAACTTGGTAATTGTAGCCCAATGACAGAACTCGAAAGCACTGAAGCAATCAGAGAATGCAGAATTATTCCACCAAAAAATCAAGACTCAGGTACTACCAAATATTCCTGAGTCTTGTGATTCGCCAAAAATTTCCATGGTATTCAGATTACCGCGGTAAAATTCAACATTCTCTGATTGGTCCAATACTTTTAAATGTAAGTATTTGGCCAATCAGAGAAAGCAAAAAAAGACAAAATTTGGCATTAGAAATCGGCATTTCTGACCATCCCTACTTACAAGGTAGGGGGTAACGTGATTCCTCACCTATGAATTCTCATACATGCTACAGATATATGTAGAATTGAAAAACCCCCACAGAATCCAGGCTCATCGCCTCAAGTCAGGACGTTTACATAAGTTATAAGGGAGATGCCAAAGGGGGTGCAGCCAACAACAGCAACATCAGTTAACCCTTTGCACACGCCCATACAAATGCTTTCATGAAAATCAATCACGCAGGAACCAATGCTATTCCTACAGCTAAGTTGAAAGCCGTGGTCTTCCTTACAAAAGATTACATTCTTTTGTGTAGTGACATATGTCGCCATAGAAGCTCCCCCTAATTCCCAATGTGTCCCAACTCTGGCCCTGTAACATGCATAGTGCATCAAACTAATCCCACAAGGGAGCTAACAAACATCCAGCCTCTTCCAGGTCGGCCGAGTTGAGCATTAATGCGCTGGCCCGGCTGTGTGCGTCCTGCATTGCGCGGCCAGGAGCGCTCTGCACATGACATCACGGCTACATCATGCGCAGAGCACTCCCGGCCACGGTCACGCGCAGCCAGGCCAGAGCCTGCACACTAGTGCCCAACCCAGTTGACCCGGAAGAGGCTGCCAGGGGGCATGTAGCTGGTAAAAGAGAGGGGCGGAGGAGAACGGGGGAAGCAGTGGGCATCAGGACAGCTCCCAGTTCATGCCTGCTCCCGCCCCCCAAAGCCCCCCCCCCCCCTCATTTCTCCTACTCTTTTCAGCTCTGGTATCCTTTAACCTCAGCCTCCATCCTAACATAATCCATGCCTAGAACAGTTCTCCAGAATATAATCCCTCTACTAACCTCCAAACTAGAAGAGCTAATTACTGTCTCTCTATCCTCTAACACTATGGCCCGGTTCACATTGCGCCCCCCCCCCCCCCCCCCAAAAAAAATGGTCCAGTACCGGAACTAATCCAGTTTGGCCTGTTCCGCCGAATGGACTGCAAATTTGGGGAGTGAGCGATTTCTCCGGATCGCATTGAGCGGAGTGGAGGGTTTTCAATCCGTCCAGTGTGAACCAGGCCTACGTTATACACTGAAAAACACTTGCTCCTTAGTGCATCGTGAAAAAGCTTTCGTTTTTTCATCCTACGGTGTGAAAGAGGCCATAGAGAGACATGGACATTACCTTGCACATCAGTTGTACTTCCAGTGCCTTTCAGTTATAACTGAAAATAACTGATGTAATGTAATAATAGCCTACCCCTTTCAATATTTGTGCCTAACCCGCTAAAGCTGAGTGGCTAACTCTGTTACTTCCGCCGTGTTATTTCTACATGTCTGCAGCCAAAAAGTGGCACCCAAATTAACGTTTTTAGATGTAGAATAGCTGCGCCAAACTGAATTGAGCCTTAATGGCTTAGCCCTGTTCACACTAAAAATAGCAAAACCTGATCACAATTCCCTTCCTCTCTCTGTGCCCTGCCCTCTCTCTGTCTCCTGCACTCTCCCTCTCTCTGTCCCCTGGGCTCACCCTCTGTCTCCTGCACTCTCCCTCTCTCTCTATCCTGAGTCCTCTCTCTCTCTCTCTGTCCCCTGTGCTCTCCCTCTCTCTGTCCCTTGCACTCTCCCTATCTATGTGCCCTGCCCTCTCCCTCTGTGTTCTCCCTCTTTCTGTCCCCTGTGCTCTCCATCTCTCTGTCTCCTGCGCTCTCCCTCTCTCTTTCCCCTGTGCTCTCCCTCTCTCTCTGTCCCTGTGCTCTCCCCTCTCTATCCCCAGTGCTCTTCCTCTCTCTGTCCCCTGCGCTCTCCTTCTCTCTGTCCCCTGCGCTCTCCCTCTCTCTGTCCCCTGTGCTCTCCCCCTCTCTCTGTCCCCTGCGCTCTCCCTCTCTCTGTCCCCTGCATTCTCCCTCTCTCTGTCCCCTGCGCTCTCCCTCTCTCTGTCCCCTGCGCTCTCCCTCTCTCTGTCCCCTGTGCTCTCCCTGTCTCTCTGTCCCCTGTGCTCTCCCTCTCTCTGTCCCACTGCCCTCTCCCTCTCTCTTTCCCCTGTGCTCTCCCTCTCTCTGCCGCCTGCGCTCTCCCTCTCTCTGTCCTCTGCGCTCTCCCTCTCTCTCTGTCCCCATGCGCTCTCTCTCTCTCTGTCCCTGCGCTCTCCCTCTCTCTGTCCCCTGCGCACTCTCTCTGTCCCCTGCGCTCTCCCTCTCTCTCTGTCCCCATGCGCTCTCCCTCTCTCTGTCCCCTGCCCTCTCCTTCTTTCTGTCCCCTGCACTCTCTCTCTGTCCCCTGTGCTCTCCCTCTCTCTGTCCCCTGTGCTCTCCCTCTCTCTGTCCCCTGTGCTCTCCCTCTCTTTGTCCCCTGTGCTCTCCCTCTCTTTGTCCCCTGTGCTCTCCCTCTCTCTGTCCCCTGTGCTCTCCCTCTCTCTGTCCCCTGTGCTCTCCCTCTCTCTGTCCCCTGCACTCTCCCTTGCTCTGTCCCTTGTGCTCTCCCTCTCTCTGTCCCTTGTGCTCTCCCTCTCTGTGTCCCCTGTGCTCTCCCTCTCTCTGTCCCCTGTGCTCTCCCTCTCTCTTTGTCCCCTGTGCTCTCCCTCTCTCTTTGTCCCCTGTGCTCTCCCTCTCTCTGTCCCCCGTGCTCTCCCTCTCTCTGTCCCCTGTGCTCTCCCTCTCTCTTTGTCCCCTGTGCTCTCCCTCTCTCTGCCCCTTGTGCTCTCCCTCTCTGTGCACCCTGCCCTCTCTCTGTCCCCTGTTCTCTCCCTCTCTGTCCCCTGTACTCTCCCTCTCACTGTCCCCTGTGCTCTCCCTCTCTCTGTCCCCTGTGCTCTCCCCCTCTCTGTCCCCTATGCTCTCCCTCTCTCTGTCCCCGGCGCTCTCCCTCTCTCTGTCCCCGGCGCTCTCCCTCTCTCTGTCCCCTGCGCTCCCCCTCTCTCTGTCCCCTGCGCTCCCCCTCTCTCTGTCCCCTGCGCTCTCCCTCTCTCTGTCCCCTGCGCTCTCCCTCTCTCTGTCCCCTGCGCTCTCCCTCTCTCTGTCCCCTGCGCTCTCCCTCTCTCTGTCCCCTGCGCTCTCCCTCTCTCTGTCCTCTGTACTCTCTCTTTGTCCCCTGTGCTCTCCCTCTCTCTGTCCCCTGCGCTCTCCCTCTCTCTGTTCCCTGCGCTCTCCCTCTGTCTGTCCCCTGCGCTCTCCCCCTGTCTGTCCCCTGCGCTCTGCCTCTCTCTGTCCCCTGTGCTCTTCCTCTCTCTGTCCCCTGTACTCTCTTTTTGTCCCCTGTGCTCCAAATCCAAATAAGCTTTATTGTCAGGACTGAATACATTATACATTGCCAAAACAAAACATTGACATGGGGGGGAGATTGTGGGAATAAGGGAAGGATATAGGTATACAGTCCATAGGAGTGTGGAGGATGTAATGGACGGTATGGAGAGATGAGATATATAGTCCATAGGGGAGGGGGGTATATATATATATATACAGTCCATATGGAATGGGAGGTATGGGGTTATACAGTCCATGTGGTATCATGTTCCTCTCAGTTGGTGGCAGGCAGTGATATATTGGGCTGCTATTTGCTCTCCCTCTCTCTGTCCCCTGTGCTCTCCCTCTCTCTGTCCCCTGTGTTCCCTCTCTGTCCCCTGTGCTCTCCCTCTCTCTGTCCCCTGTGTTCTCTCTCTGTCCCCTGTGCTCTCCCTCTCTCTCTGTCCCCTGTGCCCTCCCTCTCTCTGTCCCCTGCCCTCTCTCTGTCCACGTCCTCCCTCTCTCTCTCTGTCCCCTGCCCTCTCTCTGTCCACGTCCTCTCTCTCTCTCTGTCCCCTGTCCTCTCTCTGTCCACATCCTCTCTCTCTCTTCTCTGTCCCCTGTCCTCTCCCTCTCTCTCAGTCCCCTGCCCTCTCCCTGTCCTCTCCTCTCTCAGTCCCCTGCCCTATCTCCCTGTACCGTCCCTCTCCCTGTCCCCTCTCTCTCTCTCTCTCTCTGTACCCTGTGCTCTCCCTCTCTGTCCCCTCCCTCTCTCTCAGTCCCCTGCCCTATCTCCCTGTACCGTCCCTCTCTTTGTCCCCTGTTGTCCCTCTCTGTCCTCTCTCAGTAATCTTGTGCTTTCTTTGGGTCCTTTGAGCTCCCTCAGCCCCCAGTTCTTTCTCTCTCATGATTACCTGTAATCTCTCTGTTTCGGTGTGGCACTTCCTGCACAGGGTGGGGGAGGGTCTTACCTGGTCAGCACACCTGAGGCTGCAGTGCACTCTGGGAGGTGAGTGGAAGTATGAGGTGTCTGTAGTGTGCACTGTGCACAGTAGAGTTCAGGCTTTGTGTACAGTGTGATATAATCAAGTGAAAGGAGAAGCGGGACAGTTATCTCAGTTAGATCTTCCTCTTCCTCTGTGACTAACAGCAAGGCAGTTCTGCTCTACACAACTTCTTTCAGCACACATATTCTGTATCTAATAAATGGATACAGAAAATCAACATGGGTGCTCCTGCATACAAAGATATAAACCTCTGCAAATATGAAGTAGTAGACAGGACTTTGCACACCCTTCACCTACCTCACCCACAATAGCTTCCCCTCCACCCTTCCATGTACTGCTGTTAGAGGTCAGTGTACATTATGGTGTAGCAGCATTAACAAGGATGCAGAGGATGCGACCGCACCGGGGACCCTGGTTCACAGGGGCCCTTCCTCATCCATCTTATTAGCTTTTCATTGACACTATGCTGGTCATGAACACCTCTATATGTGCATTGCATAGTGGTAATCCTTAAACGACAACTGAAGTCAGAAGACTATGGAGGCTGCCATATTTATTTCCTGTTAAACAATACCAGTTGCCTGGCAGCCCTGCTGATCTATTTGGCTGCAGTAGTGTCTGAATAACACCAGAAACAAGCATGCAGCTAATCTTGTTAGATCTGATAATAATGTCTGAAACATCTGATCTGCTGCATGCTTGTTCAGGGCCTATGGCTAGAAGTATTAGAGGCAGATGATCAGCAGGGCTGCCAGGCAACTGGTATTGCTTAAAAGGAAATAAACATGGCAGCTTCCATTTCCCTCTCACTTCAGTTGTCCTTTAACAAACCGTTTCCTTACTTTAAATACACCTCTCCGGCAATGCAGCTGTCCTTGGTAGGTTTTGGGGCTCCATATCAAAAGAGTGCTTGTGGATCCATATAAATCTCACACTGGAACCCCAAGCTCTTTAGTTACGCCACTGCACAGCACAACCAGGAGGGATATTATAGTCGATAATATTTAACAGAAGCACAAACCCCCTTCTCCCCAGGTGGTGCTAGCAGTAGCACCAGGAATGTTGTTGCTTTATGACCTGCCATACCTTACCAGGAGCACATGGCCCCTCTTCTAACCACTTTCTCCCCAGGCACTGCTTGCAGTAACTGCAGGACTGCTGCTGTCCTATGGCCTGCCATATCCCCTAACAGCACCACAACCCCTCTCCTCTTTACACTGTGCTAGCAGTAAATGCAGGACTGCTGCTGCCCTATGGCCTGCTGTATCCCCTAAAGCCTGGTACACGCCATGCAATTTCCCATCAGATAGATGGGTCGAATAGATAATTTCCAACAGGTCGGATCTGATTTCCGTCGTTTTTCCGATCAATTTCCATAGACGTGATCAGAAAATCAATCAGAAAAACGATCTGTCGGAAATTATTGACCCATCTATCTGATGGTAAATTGCATGGTGTGTACCAGGCATAAATGCATTACAGGCACGCATGGCCCTGCCCCTCTTTAAGGAGAGTAGGAGTGCTGTGCCCATCTAACTAAACAAAAGTGGTTCCCAAAACTTTACCAAACCAGGACACAGAATGATGATTGGTTAAATGTCATCTGTTGGTGACGCACAGCATTACACACTGCTCTTGGGACCTCCCATCATAACAGTTTGAAGTTGTGCATTTATTTGCTGGTTGTAACAGAACTGACAGAGCTTGTGCAAGCCTGGCATGGGTCACACACAGGAAGGGATGGCTCATACACAGGAGAGACAAGAGGCATTGTTCACACTCAGAAGTGGAGGAGAAACATTGGTAAAACACAGGAGAGACAAAGGCATGGTTCACACACAGGAGGCATGGCTGTCAAAGGAGGGACAGGAGACAAGGCTCACACACAGGAGAGATGGATGGGGATGACTCACACACAGGTGGGACAGGAGGTGTAGCCCACACACAGGAGGGATGGATGGGGATGACTCACACACAGGTGGGACAGGAGGCATGGCTCACATGGAGGGGAGGGGGCAAGAGGTGCGGCTAACACACAGGATGAATAGGCATGGCATAGGAGTGACAGGAGGCAAGGCCCAAGCAAAGGAGGAAAGGAAGGGGATGGCTCTCACACAAGCAGGATAGGGGGCATGGTTCACACACAGGAGGAATGGATGGGCATGGCATAGGAGGGACAGAAGGTGTAGCCCACACACAGGTGGGACAGGAGGCATGGTTCACACACAGGAGGGATGGGTGGGGATGGCTCACATGTAGGAGGGACGGGAGTCGTAGCCCACACACAGGAGGGAGGGATCACACAGAGGCGCCACAGGAGGCTTGGTTAACACACAGGAGGGCCAAGAGGTGTGACTCACAGAAAGGAGGGATGACACACACGAGGTCCAAGAGGTGTAGCCCACACACAGGAGGGATGGATGGGCATTGCTCACAGGGGCAGGAGGCATAGCTCCCACAAAGGAGGAACAGGAGGGCCATGGGTCACACACAGGCGGGCCCAGAGATATGTTCCGCATACAGAATGGACAGGAGCATTGCTTGTAAACACGAAAGAAGGAGTTAGGGCTTGTTCGCATTAAGGGTTTTTTTAAGCGCCGGCAATTTTGATTCCCTATGAAAGTGTTCACATGAGCGGTTTGATTCTGATCCGCTCACCAAAGTGCTGACTGTACCATTTTTAGGGCGATTTGCCTATCATGGCAGGTATATGGAAATCGCAAAGCGCTTGTAAAAACCGCTTTGTATAGTGATTTCCCGAGCGCTTTTAAGAATAAATACATTTATTCTTTGTATTTTATTAATTGTATTTATTGACGTCAGGAAGTGTAAAAAAGAATTGCTCTGCGAAAAGCACTTAGAAAAACTCTAGCATAAATGCTAAAGCGGAGGTAAGCGCCTCGAGGCGCTAAAAAAAACGCCCACAAAAACGAAAACCGCTGGCGTCAGCGTTTTTTATGTTGTGAACAAGGCCTTCCAGCTCTCAAATAGGGATGAAAGAGGGGTAGGTCACATACAGAAAGATGTGGCTCACACATTTGAGGTAAGGAGGGTGTGGCTCACACACAAGAGAGTTGGAGGGGCGTGGTTCACACTATAGGTATTGAGGAAGGAATGTTTACGGTTTTTGTTCCAATATTTGTGCTGCTTGAGACACTGCTGTACATTTTTTGGTTGTACAACAACAACAACAACAACAACAACAAATAACATTTGTAAAGCGCTTTTCTCCCGTGGGACTCAAAGCGCATAAGCATGGCTCCGACCATCGTGGTACAGGGGAAGAATTTTATAAATCTGGAAATGCCAGGCTAAACAGGTGGCTTTTCAGTCTGGATTTGAATGGCTCCAGGGATGGTGCTGTCTTTACTGGGTGTGGTAGGGAGTTCCAAAGAGTAGGGGCAGCATGACAGAAGGCTCTGTCTCCAGATTTTTTGAGGTGCACTCTGGGAGTGACCAAGTTTATAGAACTTGCTGATCTGAGGTTGTGAGAGGTGTGGTGCAGCTTCAGCAAGTCCTTCATGTATCCAGGGCCCAGATTGTGCAGGGATTTGAATGTCAGCAGTCCAATCTTGAAGAGTATTCTCCATTCTACTGGTAGCCAGTGCAGTGAGCGAAGGATCGGTGTAATGTGACAGTGGCGAGGCTGGTTTGTTAGCAATCTGGCAGCAGCATTCTGCACTAATTGCAGGCGACGCAGGTCTTTTTTGGGGAGGCCAGCATAAAGGGCATTGCAGTAGTCCAGCCGTGATGTGATGAAGGCGTGGACTAGGGTTTGAAGATCCTCTGGGGGAATCAGATGTTTAATCTTTGCAATGTTCTTCAGATGAAAGAAGGAAGATTTAACTACAGATGAAATTTGGTTTCTGAAACTCAATTCCCCATCGATTAGTACGCCAAGGCTGCGCACAAGGTTGGAGCTGTTTATGTCTGAATTCCCAATCCTGATTGGTGTTGCTTTAGGATAGAGCTGTTTTGATGGCGAGCACTGGCTTTGGACAAACAGGACCTCAGTTTTGTCAGCATTCAGTTTTAACCAGTTATCATTCATCCATGCCTGAAGCTCAGCTAAGCAAGAGTTTGTTTTTGGGGTAGGGTCTGTTCCACCAGGTTTGAAGGACAGGTATAGCTGTGTGTCATCGGCGTAGCAGTGGTACGTCAGGCCATGTCGTTGGATAAGTGTACCGAGTGGCAACATGTAGATTGCAAACAGCAGAGGGGATAGGATTGATCCTTGTGGCACTCCGAATTGTAGAGGTGCAGGTTTGGACATTATAGGTCCTAGGGATACTCTCTGTGTTCTGTCAGTCAGGAATGATCTGAACCACTGAAGGACTGATCCACTGATGCCACAGTACTCCTGCAGTCTGTTAAGCAGGATTTCATGGTCAACTGTATCAAAAGCAGCTGAGAGATCCAACAGGATTAGGATGGAGCATTCCCCTCTGTCCCTTGCCATGAGCAGATCGTTGCAGACTTGGATGAGGGCTGTTTCACAGCTGTGGTGTTTCTTAAAGCCAGATTGTAGAGGGTCCAGGATGTTGTTTACTGACAGCCTGGTTTCAAGTTGCAGATAGACAGCCTTTTCAATAACTTTACCTAAGAAGGGGAGGTTGGAGACAGGTCTGTAGCTGCTCATAGCATCTGGATCCATGGAAGGTTTTTTGAGAAGGGGCTTGATGATTCCTTCTTTTAGAGAGGTAGGAAACCTCCCTGCTTGCAGAGAGCAATTTACTATTTTGTGAAATGCTGGACCAAGCAGGTCAGGGCATTTCAGCATATGTTTAGTTGGCCCAGGGTCCAGGTCGCAGGTTGTCTGGCGGAGACGACAGAGGGTGTCTGAGATCTCTTCCTCGCTAATACTTTTGAAATCAGTCCAGGGTGTTAGGTTGTTTTTGCAGCTATTTCCATTAGTTGCATGAGTCTTGGGTGCTGTGGACTGAATGAGAGACCGAATAGAAGATACTTTGTCAGCAAAGTAGCAGGCAAATTTCTCACATAGCTCCTTTGAGGGAGTTATAGTGGGTTTTAGACAGGATGGATTACATAGTCTATCAACTGTGCGGAATAGTTGGGCTGGTCTGTTGGCGGCCTTTGCGATCTCCTGTGATAGGTAGGAGGATTTTTTCTTGGTGATCGCATTTTGGTAGCTTTCCCGGTGAGAGACAAGGGTGTGTTTATCTTTTGAATTCTGAGATCTGGTTGTAACTATGTTCCGTGTTGTCATACTGTATTTTGTAAAGCGCTGCGGAATATGTTGGTGCTATATAAATAAATAATAATAATAATAAGATGGCTCAGGTGCTCCAACGTCAGAGGGGCGTGGTTCAGAAACAGTAGATTTGAAGCATGGCCATGGGAGGGGCACATAGAACGTCTCCAGCAAGGTACATAAAAGGATTGGTGTATTTGTCTTCTTAAAACAGAAGGAAATCTGCAATAATTCAGCTATAGCTGCTTGTTTTTTCTGTCATAAAATGATTATCCTTCCTTCCGCTGTGTGGTGGGACCGGTGTTGTGTCTGATTACGCTGCCTGTGAATTTGCGCTGCCCCGCATGCGCAGTAGGAGACTGTGCGGCCACATTTCCTATAGAATGATGCTGCTGGAGGTAAAATACTAAATATCTCCGCTCCCACACCTCTTACACTCCCCAAATTTTCAGGGTAGGGAGGGGACCCTCAGAACGACCTCTATGCCAAATTGCAGCCCCTGAGACCTGCTGGTTCCCGAGATAGGTTTCTGTAATCTATCTCCTGAACCAGCAGGTCTCAGGGGCTGCAATTTGGCATAGAGGTCGTTCGGGGGTTCCCCTCCCTACCCTGAAAATTTGGGGAGTGTAAGAGGTGTGGGAGCGGAGATATTTCGTATTTTATCTCCAGCAACATCATTAACTTCACACTGAGCAAGTGACCATGCGTGCTACTCAGTATGGAAGGGAGCTTCCGGGCAGCGCAATCAAACATTACACCGGTATTACAGGTGTTGTGTCTGATTGCGCTGCCTGTTAATTTGCGCTGCCCCGCATGCGCAGTAGGAGACTGTGCGGCCAGCCGGCCACTGGTCCTATTGAATGATGCTGCTGGTGGTAAAATACTAAATATCTCCGCTCCCACACATCCTACACTCCCCAAATTCTCAGGATATGGAGGGGACCCCCTGAACTACCTCTATGCCAAATTGCAGCCCCCGAGCTCCACTGGTTCCTGAGATAGGTTTCTGTAATCAGCCTCGGGAACCAGCGGGTCTCGGGGGCTGCAATTTGGCATATAGGGCGTTCGGGGGATCCTCTGTCTACCCTGAAAATTTGGGGCATGCGTGCTACTCAGTGTGGAAGGGAGCTTTCGGGCACTAGCGCAATCAGACATTACACCGGGCGGTGCTTCTGTGTCCATGGAAACTGCTGTGAGTCAAGGGTGGAGCCAGCCTTCTGTATCTCTAGGAGAATCTCCCAACCCGCTTCGTGACGTCACCTCACGGCTCCCAACAACTCCTCCTTGTAGCGCGCAGATCCTGTGCGACACTTCCGGCGCCGCCTTGACGTCAGTTACGTCATCATAGTGAGCTCTGAACCGATTACCGAAACCCGGGAAGATGATGAAGAGGAAGGTGACGTTCCAGGAGGAGGAGCAGCCTGAGGAGGGGGGAGGAGCACCCAAGAAGAGGGTAAGGAGGAGACGGGAGGTGTACTCCTGATATTAGTGACACTTGTAGTATTTTAGCCATGCATACAGTTGTACAGTTGTTCTATTATTATATATGTAATATATGCATACATCTGGCGTCTTCCATGAGTTACATAAGTGCTTCCTGCATGATTTCTGCCTTTACATAGTCCCTATTATATCCCACTGATCAGACACCCTGCTTATTGCCTGATCTCTTCCCTTACTTTGCAACTACTGTATGATGTTCCAGTGCTCAGACATCCCTCCTATTGCCTGATCTCTGCCTTTACATTGTCACTATGATGTCTCAGTCCTCTTACATCCAGCCTATTGCCTGACCTCTGCCTTTACATAGTTATTATGATGTCCCAGTCCTCTGACATCCCACCTATTGCCTCATATCTGCCTTTACATCATCACTATGATGTCCCAGTCCCCTGACATCCTGCCTATTGCCTGATCTCTGCCTTTACTTTGCAACTACTGTATGATGTTCCAGTCCTCAGACATCCCTCCTATTGCCTGATCTCTGCCTTTACATTGTCACTATGATGTCCTAGTCCTCTTACATCCTGCCTATTGCATGATCTCTGCCTTTACTTTGTCACTATGTTGCCCCAGTCCTCAGACATCTCACCTATTGCCTGAGCCCCATACTTCTCAACTTTTTGAGAACAGAAAAAGGGGCTTGCCCCTGCCACACCTTTAACAATGCTCCCACCACATCCATTGCCATGCATATCACAAAGAATGCAAAACCAGATGTTGTTTTATCATTCAAACCACACTGGTCCTTTCTATCATCATTAGTTTTTCTTAATTTTAATATTTGAAAATAGGAAATATATCAATTTAATTGATGGAACAAAGTTTAGAGTCAGGTTATCCACATTTTTCAGTAGAAAGGACAAGTAAGTATGAAAGAGGGACACAGGGGTTTGGTTCCCATAGAGGGATTTTTCATCCAAAAGATGGACAGTTGCAAGTGCTAAATGTATTATGCATGCACCTTTAAAGGAATACTGTAGGGGGGTCGGGGGAAAATGAGTTGAACTTACCCGGGGCTTCTAATGGTCCCCTGAAGACATCCCGTGCCTGTGCAGCCACTCACTGCTGCTCCAGCCCCGCCTCCAGTTCACGTCTGGAATTTCAAACTTTAAAGTCTGGAAACCACTGCGCCTGCGTTCCAGTGTCCTCACTCCCGCTGATGTCACCAAGAGCGTACTGCGCAGACACAGACCATACTGGGATTGCGCAGTACGCTCCTGGTGACATCAGTGAGGGCACGGTTGTGCAGGTGGAGTGGTTTTCAGACTTTAAAGTCTGCAATTCCAGGAGTGAACCGGAGGTGGGGCCAGAGCATCGGTGAGTGGCTGTGTGGGCACAGGATGTCTGTGGGGGACCATTAGAAGCCCCGGGTAAGTTCAACTCCTTTTCCCCCGACCCCCTATAGTATTCCTTTAAAGTCACATGGGCCGTTGTCAACACTCACCACAAAAGGACACTGAACCACTTGTGCAAGTAGTAAGGATACACCATGCAAAGAGCCATCACCGCCACACATGTCTTCACCCAGGTCTGGTGGCAGGCTTGTTCCTTCTACTGGTTTTGGCTCTTTGCACACTGTATCCTTTCTACTTGCACAAGCGGGTCAGTGTCTTTTTGTGGGGTGTGTTGACCACTGCCCATGCACCTTTAAAATGGGCAAGCACAGTACTTTTAGCATTTTCTTTCTGACCCATTTGCACATAAGCACATTGCACATTCTTCTTAAAGCGGAACTGAAACGAAAAAAAAAATATATGTCTGACCCAATACTCCAGTTTTCTGGCCTTTGGAGAGGTCTGCCACGTCCAGGGAAGAGTGGCACCAATTTTACAATGAATGTAGCACTTCGAGGAGACAAGATTCCTTGATGTCTAGCTAGGAATTCAGAGGTTTAGCGTGGCAATTTTGAAATACCATTTTAATTAAAAAAAAAAGCAAGA
Source organism: Hyperolius riggenbachi (assembly GCF_040937935.1). NCBI lineage: Eukaryota > Metazoa > Chordata > Amphibia > Anura > Hyperoliidae > Hyperolius > Hyperolius riggenbachi. The sequence continues at coordinate 73,843,750 of NC_090652.1, read as the reverse complement.
ACAGTGCAGAAGTATTTGCAAGATCAGTCAGCAGCAGCTTTAGGCTAAGTAATGTGGTGGGTCTACTTTGTTTCTGCAGTTCCCAGAGACTGTTGGGGGTCCTGGCAGCCGTTTCAAAGAGAAGCATTCTCTGGACAGTGATGAGGAAGATGATGGAGAAGAGGGACCTGGAGACTCGGCCAAGTACAACATGCTGGCCCCAGAGGATGTGGAGGGTGAGTGCCGGGCCTGTACCAGCTGTGTCGGATTAATGTACCAGTACTTTTATCTGCAGTGCTTTGCTGTGTATCATGTGGCATGGAAAGGGCAGAAGTTGAAAGGCAAATGAAAATATATGAAGGAATCCAATACTTAGGTCACAGAGGCAGAGAACTCTCCCATCCTGGCCTATAGTGTACCCGAGGCAATATGTGACATGATGAGATAAACATGCATATGCACAGTACAAAACATATGAATAACCAAGCTGTTTTACTTGATTTATTTTGCTGCCTGTTAATTTCTAGACATGGAAGTGGCAGCTTCTGTCTTTACAGCCATAAAAGTTTTCCTGGCAGAATAAAACTTCTGAAGGTAGGGAGAGATATAATACATGAACTATTGACCTTTTTCTAACTCTGGGGCACCTAATAGGCTGCCACTGATTAGAGACCATAAAACATTTAACCTACTTTGTAACTGTTTAAATATAAAATAAAAACATGGGGTACTTAGTAATTGTTAGGAGTAGGAGAATACATCTAATTGTTTATCTCAGCAGTTTATTTTCGCCTCGGGTTCACTTTAAGACTGGAGTTACCAGTCTGGATGTTTCCCAAACGGACCAATGCTGTAAAATACAATATTCAGCCTTCATAAAGGAACCAGAAGTATTTTTCCATGTTAAAAAATATCAGATCTGTACAAGAGGCCTTAGTATACCACAACGCATGACATTTTGGAGCTCATTTCCGTACTCCATCTCCCAACACACTGCAGTCACTGTGGTTACTGGAAAGTGACATCACATAGTGATGTCATGAAATGGTCCATCACGCCAGGCCTGCTGCAGTTTATTAAATTAAGCCTAATGTGTAATACTAGGAAGACACCATGGAATTTCCCTTTCGATTGACAGGGGATCAGACAGGAAGTTGTACTGTGTGTACATGTCCAAACTGCTCCCGATCGATAAAGGGAAGTGTTTTCTTAAAGAGACTCCGTAACAAAAATTGCATCTTGTTTTTTATCATCCTACAAGTTCCAAAAGCTATTCTAATGTGTTCTGGCTTACTGCAGCACTTTCTACTATCACAGTCTCTGTAATAAATCAATGTATCTTTCCCCTGTCAGACTTGTCAGCCTGTGTCTGGAAGGCTTCCAAGTTCTTCAGTGTTGTGGTTCTGCTATGAACTCCCCCTTCCAGGCCCCTCTATGCACACTGCCTGTGTATTATTTAGATTAGAGCAGCTTCTCTCTTCTCTCTTATCTTTTACAAGCTGGATAAATCGTCCTCTGAGCTGGCTGGGCTTTCACATACTGAGGAATTACAGACACAAAGGCAAAGCTGTTTGCAGGAAGAAAAGAGCAGCCTGAAACTTCAGTGCATGAGAACTGCAGGGGGAAAGAAACACACAAATGATCTCTTGAGATTCAAAAGGAAGGGTGTATACAGCCTGCTTGTGTATGGATGTATTTTCTATGTGTGGACATACTGTACATCAACCTACTTCCTGTTTTGGTGGCCATTTTGTTTGCTTATAAACAAACTTTTTAAAACTGTTTTAAAGAGGAGCTGTTAGGTATAAAGTCTCAGAGAAAATAAACACATATATCAGTAGCTAAAGATTGGCTGTACTTACATTACATATGCATTTCACTGTCCACGTTTGGATTTCACAGAATTTGTATATAGTATATGCAGAGATAGATGCTCCTGGCAGGCTCCATGTTTTTCTGTCAAATGTGTCGCCATGTCCTGCCTGCTTCCTGATCACAGATAAGCTTGTACTAAATAACACAGTGTGCAGTGAATATTAATGAGCCATGTGGCTAGGAACAATAGCTGACTCCTGCAGTGTAGTCTGCCCGAGATTTATCAGTGCTACGCGATTACAAGCTGCTGTAACGTCTCATTAGCAGCCAAGGGGAGAGCCCCAGAATGCTTTGCAGTATGGTATGCGTCTTGCGTCTTCTTAAGAATAACAGACTTGCTGATAAGCACACATCAAAGGTAACTGAGATTTTTATCTTCACTAATTGCTTTTGGGCTTCCTTCTAAACTGTTTAACACAGGAGAATAGAGGTTTAAATTAGCTTCTGCAGCCTGACAGTTACTCTTTAACCACTTTTAATGCGGCGAGGAGCGGCGAAATTGTGTCAAAGGGTAATAGGAGATATCCCCTAACGCACTGGTATGTTTACTTTTGTGCGATTTTAACAATACAGATTCTCTTTAAAGCTTCGCAAAATCGATCCCTTTCTTGATCGGAAATGGATCAGACATGTCGGAAATAATTCCCCAATTCCCGTCGATTGGGTGGGAAATTGCATAGAGTCTGCATCATTGCTTGTGTTTCTCTGTGTTCTCCAACCTTAGTAACACAACCTATTGTCTCTGATCTTTATAATATTACTGCAGGCTGAGCTATCGTCTGTGCCCCGCTGTGCACCCACCTAGGCTTGCATATGTGCAGGTCAGCTACACAAGTCATTGGAGGATGTCAGGAGGCACTTCATACATGCTCAACCATGGTTATTGTTTTTCCAATTAGGTCAGGAGAACGCCACCTTGCTGTCAGAAGGGGGAATTCAGATCACACCCTTCAATCTGAACGAGGAAATGGAGGAAGGACACTTTGATTCGGAAGGAAATTACTTCCTGAAAAAGGAGGCTCTGATCCGAGACCACTGGTTGGACAACATTGATTGGGTAAGCTGGGCCTGGCTGTCACTCACAGCATGCTACACTCTGTCTATATTGTGCTTTCCAAAAGTGCCCATGCATCAGGAGGTGTATGGGCAAACCTATCATGAGACAGCTACCTGCCCATGCTCTCTAAAATCTCACCTGTCTACTGACTCCATTCTTAGCCATGTTGTGTCCGCTGTCACTACAATAGCTTTTGCCACATGGCACCAGGCACGTGTGTGATATCACACATGCCTGGTGCTACAGGCTATCGCGGAGGAGGCGACAACTGTGCTGTGCAGGTGAGATTATAAAATGCAGCACATGGGCACTTTACACTTAGGGAGACATTACCTGGGGGGCACGTCTGTCGTCACTATATCAAAAGCAGTTATCGCCGTGTACTTTATCGAGCACTTTGGATAGAGATTTTCTAGCATGTCCGGTTGATCCTATGACCGATTTAGGGCCGAAATCGATCAGAACATCGAACAGGGGGACATGTTGCAACACTGGTTTTCCTCTTATTTGATAAAATTATCAAATCGGATGGTCAATCGGCCCACAAAATCACCTGATGTATGAGCACCTTAAAGTGAACCTTAAGTCATAAAAAAAAATGAGATGAACTCACCTGCGGCTTCCCTCAGCCCCCTGCAGCCGATCGGTGCCCTCGCAGCCCCGCTCCGATGCTCCAAGACATGCCGGCGACGACTTCCGGTTTCGCTGTCACCGGCCGACAGGCATGGGAACGCGAGTGATTGTTCGCGTTTCCAGCCTGTATATCGCCCCCTATGCTGCTATTGTGGTGAAACCGGAAGTCGTCGCCGGCGGGTCCAGAGGCATCAGAGCGACTCTATGTGGGCACCGATCGGCTGCAGGGGGCTGAGGGAAGCCCCAGGTGAGTTCATCTCATATTTTTTTTTTTTTTTTATGACTTAAGGTTATCTTTAAAAGCCAATAGGTGGAGCCAGGAGTCAAACTCGCAAGGGCAGAAGCAGTACCCCTGCACCATCTCACCTGGCTAATATCAATAGGAGCAAATAATCCTTATGGCATGGTTTAGCCAGCTGATCATAGTTACATAGTTATTTGGGTTGAAAAAAGACATACGTCCATCGAGTTCAACCAGAGAACAAAGTACAACACCAGCCAGCTCCCTCACATATCCCTGTTGATCCAGAGGAAGGAGAAAAACCCTTAGGGCTGGAACCCACAAGAGCATTTTTTTGAGCATTTTGGCAGCGCTGCGATACGCTAGCGTTTTGCCAAAACGCTCAGCTGATAATGGATGGGGCAACTTCCACAGGAGCGTTTGCGTTTCCCAGAAACGCAAACGCAGGACCTGCAGCATTTTGGGAGCGTTAGCGCTTCAATGTAAAGTATTGAAACGCTAGCAGAAACGCTCAGCAAAACCTAAACTGAGCGGTTTTGCGGTTCAGTACACTGTAACAAAATTAAAAATAATTCACAGGACCAATCAGGATAAAAACGCAAAACGCTACACAACCGCTGAGCAAAAAAATACACTGTTGCAAAACGCGACCGAAAACGCGCATGAATCCGCTTGCAAACCGCTCAGACAAAACGCTAGCGGTTGCGTTTGTGGATTTCAGTGGGTTCCAGGCCTTGCAAGGCATTGTCCAATTAGCCCCAAAAGGGAAAAAAATTCCTTCCCGACTCCAGATGGCAATCAGATAAAATCCCTGGATCAACATCATTGGGCATTACCTAGTAATTGTAGCCATGGATGTCTTTCAACGCAAGGAAAGCATCTAAGAACCCTTTAAATGCAGGTATAGAATTTGCCATAACTACTTCCTGTGGCAATGCATTCCACATCGTAATCACTCTTACTGTAAAGAACCCTTTCCTAAATAAATGGCTAAAACATTTTTCCTCCATGTTCAGATCATGTCCTCTAGTCCTTTGAGCAGGCCTAGGGACAAAAAGCTTATCCTCCAAGCTTTTATATTGTCCTCTGATGTATTTATACATATTAATTAGATCTCCTCTACGTCGTCTTTTCTCTAGACTAAATAAACCCAGTTTATCTAACCTTTCTTGGTAAGTGAGACCTTCCATCCCAGTATCAATTTTGTTGCTCGTCTCTGCACCTGCTCTAAAACTGCAATATCTTTAATGTGGTGCCTAGAACTGAATTCCATATTCAAAATGTGGCCTTACGAGAGTTAAACAGAGGCAATATTATGCTAGCATCTCAAGTTTTTTTTTTTTTTTTTTTTTCCTTTTTAACCACTTGAGGACCACAGTCTTTCTACCCCTTAAGGACCAGGCACTTTTTTTCCATTCAGACCACTGCAGCTTTCACGGTTTATTGCTCGCTCATACAACCTACCACCTAAATGAATTTTGGCTCCTTTTCTTGTCACTAATAAAGCTTTCTTTTGGTGCTATTTGATTGCTCCTGCGATTTTTACTTTTTATTATATTCAGCAAAAAAGACATGAATTTTGGCAAAAAAATGATTTTTTTAACTTTCTGTGCTGACATTTTTCAAATAAAGTAAAATTTCTGTATACATGCAGCGCGAAAAATGTGGACAAACATGTTTTTGATTAAAAAAAAAACCCATTCAGTGTATATTTATTGGTTTGGGTAAAAGTTATAGCGTTTACAAACTATGGTGCAAAAAGTGAATTTTCCCATTTTCAAGCATCTATGACTTTTCTGACCCCCTGTCATGTTTCATGAGGGGCTAGAATTCCAGGATAGTATAAATACCCCCCAAATGACCCCATTTTGGAAAGAAGACATCCCAAAGTATTCACTGAGAGGCATAGTGAGTTCATAGAAGATATTATTTTTTGTCACAAGTAAGCGGAAAATGACACTTTGTGACAAAAAAAAAAGGTTTCCATTTCTGCTAACGTGCGACAAAAAAAAATGAAATCTGCCACGGACTCACCATGCCCCTCTCTGAATACCTTGAAGTGTCTACTTTCCAAAATGGGGTCATTTGTGGGGTGTGTTCACTGTCCTGGCATTTTGGGGGGTGCTAAATTGTAAGCACCCCTGTAAAGCCTAAAGGTGCTTATTGGACTTTGGACCCCTTAGCGCAGTTAGGCTGCAAAAAAGTGCCACACATGTGGTATTGCCATACTCAGTAGAAGTACTATAATGTGTTTTGGGGTGTATTTTTACACATACCCATGCTGGGTGGGAGAAATATCTCTGTGAATGACAATGTTTTCATTTTTTTTACACACAATTGTCCATTTACAGAGTTATTTCTCCCACCCAGCATGGGTATGTGTAAAAATACACCACAAAACACATTATACTACTTCTCCTGAGTACGGCGATACCACATGTGTGGCACTTTTTTGCACCCTAACTGCGCTAAAGGGCCCAAAGTCCAATGAGTACCTTTAGGATTTCACAGGTCATTTTGCGACATTTGGTTTCAAGACTACTCCTCATGGTTTAGGGCCCCTAAAATGCCAGGGCAGTATAGGAACCCCACAAATGACCCCATTTTAGAAAGAAGACACCCCAAGGTATTCCGTTAGGAGTATGGTGAGTTCATAGAAGATTTTATTTTTTGTCACAAGTTAGCGGAACATGACACTTTGTGAAAAAAACAATTAAAATCAATTTCCGCTAACTTGTGACAAAAAAATAAAAACTTCTATGAACTCACCATACTCCTAACGGAATACCTTTGGGGGGGGGGGGGGGGTCTGAGGGCAATCTGAGCGTGTGGGCGGGTGATTGGGTGCCCGCAAGGGGCAGATTAGGGTCTGATCTGATAGGTAACAGTGACAGGTGGTGATAGGGGGTGATTGATGGGTGATTAGTGGGTGTTTAGAGGAGAGAATAGATGTAAACAATGGATTTGGGAGGTGATCTGATGTCGGATCTGCGGGCGATCTATTGGTGTGGGTGAGTGATCAGATTGCCCGCAAGGGGCAGGTTAGGGGCTGATTGATGGGTGGCAGTGACAGGGGGTGATTGATGGGTGATTGATGGGTGATTGACAGGTGATTGACAGGTTATCAGGGGGGATAGATGCATACAGTACACAGGGGGGGGGGTCTGGGGGGGTCCTGGGGAGAATCTGAGGGGTGGGGGGTGATCAGGAGGGGGCAGGGGGGGGGGGATAAAAAAAAATAGCGTTGACAGATAGTGACAGGGAGTGATTGATGGGTTATTAGGGGGGTGATTTGGTGCAAACAGGGGTCTGGGGGGTGGGCAGGGGGGGGTCTGAGGGGTGCTGTGGGCGGGGGGGGGGGCAGATCAGTGTGTTTGGGTGCAGACTAGGGTGGCTGCAGCCTGCCCTGGTGGTCCCTCGGACACTGGGACCACCAGGGCAGGAGGCAGCCTGTATAATACACTTTGTATACATTACAAAGTGTATTATACACTTTGTAGCGGCGATCGCGGGGTTAACATCCCGCCGGCGCTTCCGTATGGCCGGCGGGATGTTACGGCGGGTGGGCGGAGCCAGTTGCCGGGGGAAGCGTGCGTCATCAATGACGCGATCGCTCCCCCGGCATAGGAAAAGGACGCAACGCCCTAAGGCGTATTGCGGTCCTTAAGGCATCCACTTTGCCGCCGCCCATGGGCTGTGGGCGGTCGGCAAGTGGTTAATGCATCCCAATTTTTTTTTGTTCGCTTTAGCTGCAGCGGCTTGGCATTGAGTACGATTGTTTAACTTGTTGTCGATGAGCACTCCTAAGTCCTTCTCCAATGCCATCCGGGCCAGGTGCCTTGTCTATTTTTAATTTATTTAGTCTTGCCTTCACTTCTTCCTGCGTTAAGTATTTAATATTACAGTTGGAAGATTGAGACTCTTCTGCATCTGTAATTTGCAACAGTGCTGTTTCCCTTGTGAAGAAGCAAAGAAAGCATTTAATAACTTTGCCTTACCTTGGTCATCTACCATTGAGTTCCGTTCCCCCCCCCCTCCTCCTCATCCTTTAGGAGTCCAATACAGTCAACCTTTCTTTTTTTAGAGTTGATGTACTTGTAAAACTTCTTTGGGTTAGATTTGATATCCCTAGTGATCAAGCAGGTTCTATTAGCCTGCCGATTAATACCAATGTATAACAGAAGGCAAAATTCTTCACGTAATACCCTTCTGTAGCTTTGTCATTTTGTCATGAGCTTACCAGTCATGAGATTACACCAGTAGAAACAGAAATGGTAGTGCATCTAACCTAGATGCACCTGATATACACTCGCTGCATAGAGCTAAGAAGCCTCTTGAAGGCACAATTGTGCTAATTGCAGCTGATAGGGGTGCAATTAGAACTAATGCAGCTCACATTACTAACAATGGCTGCAAACTTATGCAACTCACATTAACACAACTTATTAGGGGACCTCACCCTTCACTTTTTAGGAAAGACATCAGTTCCACGCTGCATAGCACATTAGCAGGGACGCTTCTCTCAGGTCCCCAAATACCAGTCATGAGAGTCCTGTGTTGTTCATGTCCAGATTTTGGTGCAAAATTAAACAGTCTGAAGTGAGAATAAATAGTTATTTTTACCTGCTAGTTTTCTTAAGAAGTATAAGAGGTGAAACGCTGCATTCCAGCGGCAAAACGAGGGGTTTAAACCCCCCCCCCCCCAAGTCCCCGGGGGAAAATCTGGGCAACGCTTCCTGAAAGAGGCAGAGCTCAGTGCTGCAGCTCTGCCTCTAAAGAAGTCAATCGCCGCCTCTCCCCGCCCCTCTCAATCTTCCTTCACAGAGAGGCGGAGATCCGCGGGCAGATTGACTGCAGTGAGGCAGAGCTACAGCTCAAAGCTCTACCTCCCCAGGGCAGCAAAATCCACGACTTTGAAAGTCTTTGAAAAATAAATAACAATTTATTCTTGCTTCAGAGTCTCTTTAACATACTGGTATGTGTTTGCATTTGCGTTTTTGCTTGCTTTTGATAACTGCCACACATGCCTTTTTCAGAAAAAGGCATTCCGCACTGGTTTTAAAGTGAACCCAAGGTGAGAGCTAAATGGAGGCTGCCATATTTATTCCCTTTAAAGCAATACCGGTTGCCTGGATGTCCTGCTGATCCTCTGCCTTTAATACTTTTAGCCCTAGACCCTGAACAAGCATGCAGGAGATCAGGTGTTAATGACATTGTCAGATCTGACAAGATTAGCTGCATGCTTGTTTCTGGTGTGATTCAGACACTACTGCAGCCAAATATATCAGCAGGACAGCCAGGCAACTGGTATTGTTTAAAAGGAAACATATGGCAGCTTCCATATCGTTCTCACCTCTGATTCACTTTAAATGCACCAAGGCGGGCTCGTAGCAAGCAAAAATACAAAAGAGCGCAGTGGAGAACGTGTGTTTTGCACACCCAACTGTGTTCGTAAGCTGAAGCATTAAAACTACACATCAGAAAAGACTATTTCAAATGGGTATTTAACAAACTAAGGCTACTCACATTTCAATTTTCACCATGGAAATTGGTTGCAAAGTAACATACGTTGCACATTATCAAACGTGAATGTGTCTTGTGTTTACATTTGATAACTGCCGTTATCAAATGAGGAAAGCTGCACAGTGGATCTCTAGCCTAACACTGCATCTTCTCTTCTCTGCCAGGTTCGAATCAAGGAGAGGGAATTTCCCCCTCCTGACACTGGTGCAGATTCAGACACTGATGAGGGCCGGGCCCCTCTGGAGATGAAGACATTACTGGAGGATATCCTAAAGGTGATGTTGCCTGGTGAAACAGTAGCAAAAGGCATCCAGCGTTTGGGAGGGGCTAACAAGAGGCCACGGATCAAGAAGATTCGGCGTGCCAAAGGGGACAACAGATCTAATAGACAGAAAGACAAATCAGAGTCTCTGGACAGAAAGCTTCCATCACCAGCACCTGAAGAGCTAGATGGGGAACAGAAGGAGGTTGATGCAGCAGAAGAGCACAAGATGGAGGATGAGAGGACGGCAATGACGGACAAGGAAAAAGGCAAGAGTCCTCAGGAAGACGTGGAGAAGGAGCCTCAGCCTCTGGACCATCTTATCTCTCTGGCTGATCAGATGGTGGCACTGGGATTCTATGAGGTGTATCAGGAGACCTATGAGAAACTAGCATATCGGCTACGAGGTATGACCGCTCCACCCGCCCTGGACATGTTCGCTGATGAGGTGGAAGATGAGAAGCTTCAGAAAAAGCAAGGTGATGCCCAGCAAATTACCTGTAAGGCCCATGGCAATGGATTAATGGAGGGAAGACCCAGTTATTTCACATAATAGATGTTCATATTCACTGATTAATTATATGATGGCAAAAATATTTCTGCAACCTTCTGTGCTGAAATTCTATGCTGAAATTTGAAGGGTGGGGATCCAGGGGTTAGGGGCTTGAATGTCATTTTTGTTGGATTAGGGGGTTGATTGCGGTTTGGTTGAAGATTGAAGCTTTCTGGAGGAATTGGGCTGTGTGTTTGCTTGAGGGTTAGAATCCAGATTTTGGTACTTGATTGTAGTTGAGAGGTTTGATGATTGAAAGCTAATGGTTTAGTGGAGGCTGAATGCTTTGGTCTTTAGCTGAAAGTTTAGTATGGGATCAGAGATCTGGTTGAGGATGGGGTTTGGGCTGTGAATAAAGAGTGTGGGTTACAATGTGAGTTCGCCTGAGAACATTTTGTTGCAAGTTTGCTTGAGGGCTTGCTTGTATTTATGAATTTCATTGACAGTCTGGTATAGAATCAACAGTTTTTTGTTTGCATATTTGAATGTAGTTTGATTAAAGACTAACAGTGTGAGTGGGAGTTTTGTTGAGAATTGGGGGGTTTGGGATGTACAGCAAGTGTGTGTGCGTTTGAGGGTTCATTATATTTTGGCGTTCCTGCATGAGGAAACCCCAGTTGTTGAGTTCCTGTATGTGGTAACCCCGATTGTTGTGTTCTTGGATGGGGTAATTAGGGTTGTTGTGTTCCTGCATGTAGCAACCCTGGTTAGTGTGTTCCTGCGTGTGGTAACCCTGGTTAGTGTGTTCCTGCATGTGATAACCTTGGTTAGTGTGTTCCTGCGTGTGGTAACCCCCGGTTAGTGTGTTCCTGCGTGTGGTAACCCCCGGTTAGTGTGTTCCTGCGTGTGGTAACCCCTGGTTAGTGTGTTCCTGCGTGTGGTAACCCCCGGTTAGTGTGTTCCTGCATGTGGTAACCCCCGGTTAGTGTGTTCCTGCATGTGGTAACCCCCGGTTAGTGTGTTCCTGCATGTGGTAACCCCCGGTTAGTGTGTTCCTGCATGTGGTAACCCCCGGTTAGTGTGTTCCTGCATGTGGTAACCCCCGGTTAGTGTGTTCCTGCATGTGGTAACCCCCGGTTAGTGTGTTTCTGCATCTAGTAACACACCAGTTAGGCCCCGTTCACACTTCCGTTTTGGCATGCAAACGGACCGGATCCGGGTCAGGACCTGATCCGGATCGGAACCGTACGGTTTCGATCCGGATCCGGTCCGTTTGCATCAGGCATGCATCAGGCTGCCATCCGGATCCGTGGGGTAAAAAATAAACAAAATTACCATAAAATTGTTGGGGTCTGCAGAAGGTGCACCTGGTGCACCTGTAGAATCAGGTCCTCCGCTGTAGGCCTCACCTCCACCTCCGACATACTGCCAAACAGCTCCAGCACGTGTGTCACTGCTGCTCCACTCCAGACATGCTGGGCCCATGTGCCCCCATCCGAAATGGCCGCTATAAATACGCATAGGAAGTGGGGTAGAACGTCCGGTGTTGTCTCCAGTGTGTTCTGTGCTTTCCGTTCCCCATTGGTTTCTATATCCGGATGGTGCAGTCAGGATCCGGTCCGGGTGCGTGGGCCGGATGATCCGGACCCAAAAATTAGCGCATGTTGGAAAAGCCTCCGGAGTCCTGATCCGATCCGGCTCCGTTCTGTACGGAACGTACGCATGTGAACGTCCGCATAGACTTTGCATTGCTATGCGGAACGTACGTTCCGTTTGTACAGTATGCGGTCCGGATCAGATCCGGAAAATCCGGATAGCGAACGCTAATGTGAACCAGGCCTTACTGTGTTTCTACATGTGGCAACCGCGGTTAGTGTGTTTCTACATGTGTTAACTGCGGTTAGTGTGTTTCTACATGTGGTAACCGCGGTTAGTGTGTTTCTACATGTGGTAACCGCGGTTAGTGTGTTCCAGCAAGTGGTAACCGCGGTTAGTGTGTTCCAGCAAGTGGTAACCCTAGTTAGTGTGTTCCTCGATGTGGTAATCCCAGTTGTATTATTGCTGGAATGCAGTAACCCTCTTTCTTCCCTCTTTCTGGCAGAAGCAGCAATAATTGAGGAGGTGATGTGGGAATATAAATGGGAGAATAAAGATAATGCGGAGATGTACGGACCATTCACCAGCACTCAGATGCAGGTAAAACTCGCTCATTTGTGCTGTGATGCCATCTACAGTATTTAAAGTGTGTGAGATATGTGTTTGTTTTTCTTTGTAGATTTGTTTATTGTAGTCACTGCTAAGAAAAGATTTAAAGAGGAACTGTAGTGAAAAAAACGTAATTAATAAAAATTGCTTATTTTTTACAATATTCATTTATTAATTATTTAGTCAGTGTTTGCCCATTGTAAAATATTTCCTCACTCCGATTTACATTCTGAAATGTATCACTGGTAGCGACCTCTTTAGTCCAGTCAGGTGATCTCTGCAGAATGTTTGTTTGTTGAGAGTTCTGAAGCCAGTAGAAAATATTTCTGAACTCCCAGAATGCTCTAGGATGAGAATTTAGCATCGAAGCAGGTGGTTTCGGCACACCGTGCTCAGCGTGGAAACAAGGCGCCGCCATAGCAGTAATGTTATACTACGCTGGGTGCATAAGGGTTGCCGGACCCCGAATTACTCCTACTTCAGAGTTGCTACAACTCGGGGGGAATAGTATTTAACGCCGCCGGAGATTTGAGCAGCAGCAGGGAGAGGCGTCCTTCGGCTCACCCTGCGCCTAGCTCACCCACTGCGTACTGATACATACGCTTTAGTATAGCTAAACAGCCTAGGCTAAACATCACTGAGAGGGGTTACATATAATATATACCTATAGGAAGTGTATCTGAGGCTTAAACCAGGAAAATTGCTGTAAAAGTTGGTACAGTATCCTGAATAATTTACTGGGTTCTGCTTTACTGTATGTCACTATAGTGCGATTAAACTCCATCTTAACTGGGAAAAATAAAAATCAATAAAAATATAAAATAAATCATCCAATAAGAAATGTAGTTTACCTATCCTGTTTTCAGCATTCACTGTTAGATTTAAGAGAAATGTGATATAAAAAAAAAAGAAAACCATATTTCTGCTGGTTTCCACCTTTACTATCTCTCTGTGATGCCAAAAGTTACATCACTTCTGCCCTTTTCATTTTTTAAACCCAGCTCAGTATTAAAGAACAAGCGACACCCATGCTAACCTAGAAATAAAAAAAACACATATGTAAGTAGATAAATACTACTTCGACTTACATAACAGATGTATTGTGCTATCCACGTAATGATTCCTGAGAATTTTATAAAGGAAAAGCAAAAAATCCTATTCTAGGCAGTGGCCATTTTGCCAAGCTAATGCTGACATCATATCCTCCCTGACTCTTGTTTTCCCCCCTCCCTTCTCTTGCTCATTGTGTATTCATTAGCTGCCCTCCTCCCAGAGTCTTCAGACACTCCCACTGAGGTGTATACTAAGTGCACTGTCTATATTTTTTATTTACACATCCAATCACTGAGTCACCTCAGCCTTGCTTGTAAACACAAGTAATCAGAGGGTGTTTCTGATAAGCAGCTAGGCAGGGAAATAAATGGAAGAGGAGGAATATATTATAGATAAAAAGAACTCCCAGCATTCAACTCTTTGGCACTGTTTGGCACTAGGGCCAGTGCTCCTGAAGTATGTGATAACTCCAAACCATAACAGCAGAAAAAGTTTTGAATGCAGAATTAGCATCTTTATCACTTAATACACTCAGACCAGTTGATGTTGAAAATTAGATTTTTATGGTGACAATACCGCTTTAATTTACTGCTTATTTTACAGCTTGCCGACCCTCACACAGCAAATAACAGATAACAGGCTTATATCTTTGTGTAAACTTTTCAATGGGGGATGGGTAGGGTCGGTTCAATTACCTTCTGGTCATAGTGTCCTTATCGTATCTGAAATAGGAAGTTTCTGTTATTTTGCATTTTGAGATAGGTTTGTTACTGTAGTTAAAAGAATAATAAAAAAAAAAAAACTTCCTACAATCCTGTTGATCTCAAACAAACTGAATGAGACTGTGCTGTAGATTTGATCAATGAGATGCAAATTTAATGCAGCTTTAGCTCAATCAGAATCAGCAGGAAGTGGATCTGATTGATCCAATTCCCAGGTGCAAACAATTTTCATGAAAACTGTGTGGAAGCTGGAAATATAAGCATCTCATTGACCATTTTTACTCAGCAGAATGACTCACACAGGAGAGGGCATGCATCACACAAGCTGAGACTAGGGTTCCTACAGACCTGCCAGCTGTACTGGGTTTTTTATTTTGTAAGCCAGTATGCTTTGCAAACTGTCATGCTTTCTGCATCTTGTAAATATTTGTAAAATAGTGTTTCATGCAAATAAGGAACTTGCATAAAACTCCCATTTATAAATGCCCCCATACATTTAATGGTGCTTCCCTGCTGTGTATTAAAGCGGACCCAAACCAAACTTTTTTTTTTTTTTTTTTTAATTCAAAATATTTAGTTGCATCACTCTGACACATACAAAGATAAATATACACTCCTTCAAGCCTATGAGCATTTCAGTGCCTGCTTTTCACCCTCCTCTTTCCACAACTAGGGTTAGACAGGTGGCAGCCATTACTTCTGAGCTTAGTAGGAGGTTTTAGATCATGGATGTGTTTGCCATCAGCTCCTCTCCCTCACAGGGGCGTCTATGTGAAATCTCACACAAGCTGAGATCACCTCCCCTGTGACATCATCAGTAGCAGCCTGTGTTTTGTTTTTTATCTCCTCCACCAGTTTGCTGGATTCTGTCCCGGCAATATGAAAGGAAGGGAGGGGTTCCTCCAATAAATGTAAAATATTTTATATTTGTCATCATGCAGCTGAAAAAATGCTATTTACGATTATAAGTTAGAAAATAGATATTATTTCTGAAATCTTGTATTTATTTGGCTCAACTTTAACTGTGCATCCTCTTTCCCAGGACTGGGTGGATCAGGGTTACTTTGCAGACGGGGTGTACTGTCGGCGTATCAACAGCTCTGGTGGGCAGTTCTACAACTCCCAGCGCATAGACTTTGATCTATACATGTGAAGACGCGGTGTGCGGCTATCTCTGCTGGATGTGGGCCGTCCTTCACTTCCCCCCTACCCAGAAGCCTCTGCTCTTCCCCCTGGATTGGTCTTCCTGCTTGAACGGACATTTGTGTGACTATTGTAGGAGATGACGGGACTCTGCAGTGTGTTTGCTGCTATATGTGTGAGCTCAGATGTTATGGCATAAAAGGGTTTTGTACTAAAACATCTTGTTATCTTCTGTACTTGGGATGTTCCCGGAATGCTGTCCTAAGAAAAGAGAATGACTTGAGCTTAGCTATTACAGTATAATCTCATTATAGTGAACTTCAAGGGACAGGGAAAAATGGTTTACTATATCAGGAATTGTCTTAGAAATGCCCTGGTACAGTCTTTGCTGCAAAAGAGCAACTCTGTCTTCCCATTGGAGGTACAGTACAAGCACTTGCACATTTGGTGGACTACAAGGTTAAGTATACCTTAAGGCTACATAACCAGGCTGGACATATTGCTGGTACAGTATCCAGGGACTGCAGCCATCACTGAATAGAGGCAGCCACTCTCTTCCTGTGAGTGGCTCCGATACCTCCGCGGGCGGGACTTGCAGCACGTGCCTTACAGCACCAGCCTAAAGAGTGCAGCAGACTATGGGTTTCACACTGACTCATGCCGCCCACTTTTTACTATATCCAAAGTCCGTGTCACATTTGGGCCAAAAAAATGTTTACTATAACTGAAATTTTATTATATTAGAGTTTACTATGCCAGGCGTTGCTCCCATAAACTTATAATGGACATGGGCCAGGACCTGGAGAGGTAGTTTACTATATTCAAATGTTTACCAGAGTTCATTATAACGAGATTATACTGTATTTGCATAATAAAAGGAAAACGTTCTAATTGTTGGTTGACACCAGTCATTATCTTCTCTCGTGGTTCTGGACAGGAGTGATTGATGACCCTGATGGACTCTGGTGCTCCCACATTTCACACACTCTACTCCTCTAGACTGCGGTGTCTCTGCACATTCCAGAATGGTGTCATCACAGCTGCCTAATTGCAGTCTTCAGAAATTCGAAGCTCAGCAAAATCGTATCTAACGTGTGTGTGTGTGTGTGTGTGTGTGTGTGTGTGTCAGAGGAGAAGAACATGGTGGCTCGTGTGATGATATTACAGGTCTATGGAAGGAGAACAGTCAACAAGCAGAACAAGTGGTATGTTCTGAGAGTTAGAAGGTTGCGGGAGTTAGAAGTGGTATGATCTGAGAGTTAGAAGGTTGTGTGATTCAGGAGTTGTTAGTGGTATGATCTGAGAGTTAGAAGGTTGCGTGATGCAGGAGTTGTTAGTGGTATGATCTGAGCAGGGCCGGATTTACCATAAGGCACACTAGGCACGTGCCTACAGGCGCCTGATTGGCCAAAGGCGGCATCTCTTTCATGTCCCCTTTAAATTTAAAAGAGTGAGAAACAATAGCGGCCGCTCGCGTCCTTATTTACATAATAATACAGTGGACAGCGGGCGGCCACAACTACAGACAGGGGCGGGCAGCTAGTGACAGCGCACACACACATAGAGAACGCCGCTCTCCCCACCCACCGGCCGCCGTTTCCATGGCTGCACGCAGCGCTGCAAACAGCTGCGTGCATAGGCGGCAGGGGGCGGAACGATTGTCCGTTTTCTGCCGGCTGGGAGTTTGAACTTTGAAGAATCACGTGGGTGGCCAAGGCGAGGCGGGCATGGCATCACTTACTGCCGGCAAGTCACACAGCGTGATTAGCCTGCCCTGCCTGCGCCAGTGCACCCAGCACCAGAGCCCCCTGATGGAGTGGGAGAATTGGAGAGAAGGTGGAGGAGGAATCAAGCGGCGGAGCCATACAGCACAGGTAGGCAAAAAGGTCCGCCCCGACCCCTCTCCTGTCCTGTTCTAAATCAGCAAACCAGCATGTGTAGAAGCGACAGGCGGGGAGGGGTGGGCGAAACAGCTCTGCCCCTTTAGGTCATGCACTGCACTGCACTGTCATGCACTGCACTGTTTATTTGTTACAGCTCCGCCTCCCGCCCCTTGTGTATTCTATTGTTTCCTGCTCATTAGGGGGTCTGGGGCTGTTACTGTGTGTGTGTATAGCGTGTGTGTGTATAGCGTGTGTGTGTATAGCGTGTGTGTGTATAGCGTGTGTGTGTGTATAGTGTGTGTGTGTGTAGCGTGTGTGTGTGTAGCGTGTGTGTGTATAGCGTGTGTGTGTATAGCGTGTGTGTGTGTATAGTGTGTGTGTGTGTAGCGTGTGTGTGTGTGTTTAGAGGGTGCTTTGTGGCTGTTTTCATTGCTTTTTTTGATGGGAAAGGGGGGTTCTATAATTAAAGGGAATCTGTGTACTTAACTCTGCTCCTTAGGGGGGCTGGGGATGTTACAATGGCTGAGTATTTGGTATGTGTGTTTGTGTTGTGTACAGTGTGTGTGTTTATAGGGTGCGCGGTGGTTGTTTTCATTGCTTTTTTGATGGGGAAGGGGGATTCTATGGTTAAAGGGAATCTGTGTCCTTAACGCTGCAAAAAAAGTTTCACTTACTTGGGGCATCTACCAGCCTCCTGCAGCCATCCTGTGCCCTCTACGTCGTCTTCTCTGGTGCCCCGCTGTCAGCTAGTTTCGATTTTGCCGACTCACGTACCTTTACAGGCATTCCCGCTGGTGCAGATCAGTAGCGCAACACGTATCTTTATACGCGTTGCGCCTGTAAAGATACGTGTTCCCACTGCACCGTGTTCCCTGCACCAGTGGGAACGTGTGCAAAGATACGCGTGGCAGCCTGCCTACTTCAAGGCGGCAAAATCAAAGCTGACAGTGGGGGACCAGAGGAGACGTGACTGACGTAAAGGGCACAGGATGGCTGCAGGGGGCTGGTAGATGCCCCAGGTAAGTGAAACTTTTTTTTGCGTTAAGTTTCCCTTTAAATGGAACCTGGGACAAGAAGCGTCTCAGGTTCCATACTTACCTGGAGCTTTCTTAAGGCCGTTCGTCCCTCGCCATCTCCCTGGGTGGCTCCGGTCCCTGCCAATTCAGCCCGCAGGTGCAGATTGCTCCCAGGGACGGGAGCTTGCCAGGCCACGCATGCGTGGTGAAGTGCGACTCAGCCAGGATTTTGGGCTGAATTGCCAGGGAGACGGCGAAGGTTGTGCAGCCTTAAGGGGGCTTAAGGAAGCACCATGTAAGTATGGTATCCGAGACTCTTCTTGTCTCAGGTACACTTTACAGGGAGAAAAAAAAAGTGCACCGTGGGGTACTTATCTTGGGGAGAGGGAAGCCTAAAGAGGCTTCCAGAATCCAGTCTTCCTCAGTCTCCTGGATCCAGCGCTGGCACCCTCAAAAGTCCGCTTCTTGGTGTTGCACGTAGGCACAGTAATGGCTTTCCCCTCAGGCTCTGGCAGGAATAGCTGGGCCTGATCGTGTTCGCTGTTCGCTCTACTGCACAGTCATCTCACGTCTGCACTGTAAAGTGGACCCGATCAGGTTCAGTTATTTCCACCCAAGCGGGAAGCCGCTATTGTGCCTACGCGCACTGACCACTTGTTGTTGTATTTTGGGGGCTGCCAGCACTGGATCCCCTCTGCTGAGAAAGACAGGGGAAGTCTCATTAGGATGCAGAGGCTTCCCCTTCCCAAGGTATGTATCTGATCCTTTTTTTATTCTTAATTTTTGTGTGGCATGGAGGTGTGGCCTGTAGTGAGGGGCGGGGCTTAAGGCGCCAAGACTTCTGTGCCTATAGGCTCCTGAGTTGTAAATCCGGCCCTGGATCTGAGAGTTAGAAGGTAGCATAATGTGGGAGTTGGAAGTGGTATGATCTGAGAGTTAGAAGGTAGCATAATGCGGGAGTTGGAAGTGGTATGATCTGAGAGTTAGAAGGTTGCGTGATGCGGGAGTTAGAAGTGGTATGATCTGAGAGATAGAAGGTTGCGTGACGCGGGAGTTAGAAGTGGTATGATCTGAGTTAGAAGGTAGCATGATGCGGGAGTTAGAAGGAATATGATCTGAGAGCTAGAAGGTAGCATGATGTGGTAGTTAGAAGTGGTATGATCTGTTAGAAGTGGTATGAATTGAGAATTAGAAGGTTGCATGATGCAGGAGTTAGAAGGAATATGATCTGAGAGCTAGAAGGTAGCATGATGTGGTAGTTAGAAGTGGTATGATCTGAGAGTTAGAAGGTAGCATGATGCGGGAGTTAGAAGTGGTATGGTCTGAATTTTAGAAGGTTGCATGATGTGATGTGGGAGTCAGAAGTCAGCAAAACGTGGAAGCCAGAGGGCAGAATGACCTGGGAGTTAGGCTTCTTTTGCATGGACATCTGAACTGTTTGTTGATCTAGCATTTCAGGGTCCTGTCTGCTGTCCATGATTGCCATTCGGGTGCAACTTAGATGTAGCCAAATGGCAGGGGGTTTAACACCACGCGAGTCAAGTGCTGACACGCGGTGGTGTTACTGGGTGGCAGAGGACCACAACATGTCTAGTCTGAGCAGGGATGGGACACCTTTCCAGTGCCAATACCAAGTACTAACAAGCACCTGGCTGGTGCTGGAGAGCAGCTGACAGGTGGTGAATCCACCGCCTGCCTGCTGCTCATCTGAAAGAGACTTTAGAAGGCAGCATGATCCAAAAACAAGAAGGCACCATGATTGAGAAGGTAGTATGACCTGGAATTCAAACAACGGGAGTTAGGAGGCAGCATGACCCCTGAATTACAAAGCACCGTGAACTGAGAGTTTTGTATGGGCCTTTACACAGATTAGCAGAAAACTTGCAATAAGGCCCTGGTATTACAATATAGTTACAGTACCATTCAGGCAGAACAAGTCTCTCAGGGAGTTGCAAATTCTTTGCTTAGTAGTATTCATTTTTTTTTATTATTTCATGTTCCAAAAATTTGAAACGGTTCAATAATCTATACCGAAGTAACATTTACACAAAGGAAGAAAGAAAAAAATAACATACAGAAAGGTGAACTTTTTGTTACAAAATAAAATCGGAAGGATAAAGAGAAGTCCTCTCTACAAGAATAACTGTGTTGTTCAAAACAAGTCCCTGACAGGTGTGTGTGTGTGTGTGTGTGTGTGTGTGTGTGTGTGTGTGTGTGTGTGTGTGTGTGTGTGTGTGTGTGTGTGTGTGTGTGTGTGTGTGTGTGTGTGTGTGTGTGTGTGTGTGTGTGTGTGTGTGTGTGTGTGTGTGTGTGTGTGTGTGTGTGTGTGTGTGTGTCTAGGCACTATTCCTGTCTTCTGATCCAACATGAGTCGTGATGACGGGAGGAGGGGCATGGGTGACAAATCCGTAACGACTGGTGCAGAAGAGTCCTAGGCTGGTTGAGTGTGCAGCTGCGTCATTGGTAAGTGATGCATCATGATCTGCGCCGTTCCGCAATTCGTTTACCGGGACAGGTGGTGGGACCCTCAGGCTGCCAGGGAATTAAATACTGGGGATGGGGAGACCAGTAGCTGCCACTGTCAGCACGTGTCATATACTCAAAGGGTAGAAAGAAAGATTCCACGGTCACCAGGGTATCGATCACATATAGTGCTGTTTGCCTTGCCACATCACTGTGTCTCCACAACCAAAGTGAACAGCAGTCAATCTTCCAGTATAGAAATGGGCACCAGTAATTTCAGCAAACTTTTACAATTATTGCACTTGAATGTGTAAATGAAGATAGCAGCATTGTACATTGATAAAAACATTTTCAGTACTTCACCCGTCCAGATGCCACCTCACACATAAACCCATCCTATAGGATGTAAATATCCACAGGGCTGCACCACCTATATTCTATATAGTTTCACAACATAATTCACAATTAACAACCAGTTCAGTTCACAATGGTCCTGCTACAAATGGTTGGGTCGCTGTCACGCTGTTCCAAACGAGAAATTATGTCAAAAGCTGGACTGCGCTCTCCACTATTTAATATAACTCCTGGAAAAATACAAAGAAGACTCCACATAGCGTAACTCTGCATCAACAAGTCCACACCACCTGTGCCTTAGTGATTAGTGCAACACTCGTGAACACACAGCTTGCTTCACACTATTGCACTCACCAGATGTCGGCCACCTCAGAAAACAGGTGGATTTAGCGTTTTTGTCATTAACCTCACTGGCATTCTGTATCTTCAACTTCTCTTTAATATCAGATTAAGACTCCAATCCATAAAATAGAATATAAAACTAAACGTAGCGTAAAAACTATTTAACAAGTAGAAAGCCTGCGCATCAAATGCGCACTCACGTCTGCTGTTTTGTATTACTGCACATCAATGAGCCAACAGCGGGGTCTGCCCTGGCATCTGGCCTGGTCCCGTCCAGTCTGGAAAACGGCGTCCCGTATTCCTCTCCCCGACCACTGTATAGCTGCGCCACGCCACCGCTTCCTCGCTATGCCCTTAGTTCAAATCCACTGCTTCTTCCTGGTACGTGATTTTATTTTATATTCTATTTTATGGATTGGAGTCGTAATCTGATATTGAAGAGAAGTTGAAGATACAGAGTGCCAGTGAGGTTATTGACAAAAACGCTAGATCCACCTATTATCTGAGGTGGCTGACATCTGGTGAGCGCAATAATTGGGAGTGTAAAGCAAGCTGTGTGTTCACGAGTGCTGCACTGATCACTCAAGGCGCGTACACACGCCATACTTCCGCCAACGACGGGTCCGCCAGACCCTCCCTCTGGGCGGACGTTCTGCCGACAGTAGCATGTGTGTACGCGCTGTCGGCAGACTGATAAGACTGAGCGGATCGTTCAGAAACAGCCTCATCATTCTGCAGCCAGTTCGTACACACGTGCTACTGTCGGCAGAACGTCCGCCCCGGATCGTTCATAAACAGCCTTATCAGTCTGCTGAGAGCGTACACACGTGCTACTGTCGGCAGAACGTTCGCCCAGTGGGAGGGTCTGGCGGACCCGTCGTTGGCGGAAGTATGGCGTGTGTACGCACCTTAACCTCCTGGGCGATAATCCCGAGCTGAGCTCGGGGTATGTCGCGCAGGAGGAGTTCTCAGGCCCTGGTGGGCCGATTTGCATAATTTTTTTTTTGTTACACGCAGCTAGCACTTTGCTAGCTGCGTGTAACTTCCGATCCGCCGCTACCCGCCGTGCCGCGCAGCCCTCCCCCTCCCCGACCCCTTGCGCAGCCTGGCCAATCAGTGCCAGGCAGCGCTGAGGGGTGGATCGGGATTCCCTCTGACGTCACGACGTCGGTGACGTCATCCCGCCCCGTCGCCATGGGAACGGGATTTCCTGCTTACTCTGATCGCCGAAGGCGATCGGAGTGGGTGGGGGGATGCCGCTGCGCTGCGGCTATCGTGTAGCGAGCCCAGGGTTTGCTACATGATTTAAAAAGTAAAAAATAAAAAAAAATAGTGCTGCGCCCCCTCCTGGGCAATATAATTGTATCGCCCAGAGGGTTAAGGCATGGGTGGGTGGACTTTGTTGATGCAGAGTTATGCTATGTGGAGCCTTCTTTGTATTTTTCCAGGAGTTATATAAAATAGTGGAGAGCGCAGTCCAGCTTTTTGGCATCATCTTATAGGATGGGTCTATGTGTGAGGTGTCATCTGGACGGGTGAAGTACTGAACATGTTTTTATCAGTGTACAATGCTGCTATCTTCGTTTACACATATAAGTGCAATACATGAAAAAGTTTGCTGAAATTACCAGCATGTGCCATGTAGGAGGCCCCCTTGTTATATTTTTCACTTGTGGGCTCCATTTGCCCTAGAACCAGCCTTGTTTCAGGGGTGGTATCCAGCACAGTGTGAGGTTCCTGTCCCTGAAGTGGCCAACGGTTATATAGACCAGCGGGTTCTCATAGATCAGGGGTGTTAATCTCAAATACAAAGTGGGCCAAAGCTGAACACTGAGACAAAGTCGCAAGCCAAGCTCCATGTTTAGTGGTCACCTCCTTCCCGTATATAACTTCCTAGGTGTCAATTCCCCCCCCAGTTACCTGGTATCTAGTGTCTTTACAGTTTCCTGGTGTCTAATGTCCTCCTTATTCGCTTATACATTTCCCTGGTGTCTAGTGGCCCCTTCCCTCCCCTATACAGTTCCTTAAAGTCTAGTTCTGCCTCCTACACCTAAATAGCTGGGTAAATCTCCCTGGGTTTTAGTCACAAAGTCTGGTTCGGTCTTATGACTCCTTAGTAGAGATGGTCAATGGGATGATCATTTTTCAGGCTTGCCTGCAAATTGTTTGCCGCTTGGAAATGGGCCTATCCAAATTGTCAGAAAGTGCATTTGATTGGTCAATTCCAGCCTGCATTGAGGTGCCCATATATGGTACAATTAAATTTGTCGACTTTCTGTTTATTCAACCATAACTATAGACTAGAAAAGAAAACAAATAATCCTTTTCTTTTTTTAATTTTATGTGTCCCTCTCTGCAGCTCTGCTCTCAGCTACTCTCCTAGGGTCCCCTCCGTAGCAGCTGTTGACCTGCTCTTGCGCATGTGAGTGGATGCACTGCTCGCGCTACAGTGGGTGGGAGCACTCTGCACAGATGTGGACGCACTGCGCCTGCAAAGAGCACTCCCGAACGCTATGGAGGGGACCCCACTAGAGTATCTGATAGCGGAGCTGCAGCTCACTTAGGGCTTGCTCACACCTAGGGCGTTTTCGCTATTTTTTCAGCGCCGGCGATTTTCAAAATCGCCCTAAAACAATTCCTTATGGGACTGTTCATATCTGTGCGTTTCGTCTGCTTTCCGCTGATGAAAGCGATGCCTGCAGCATATTTGGAAGGTTTAGGAAAAGCGCAAAACGCTTACAAAATCGCTTTATGCTGTAATTACGTTTGCGCTTTTTGTTCCAAGACTATTTAAATGTGAAGTGTTTGGGTAAGGGGTTGTTTAAAACTGGCTAAAAACTAGCTAAATAAATCACAATTCGCCCCAAAAAAGCGCTTACAAAACGCCTGCCCAAAAAACACATTGCGCGGCTGAGCGCCGGGAGGCGCTAAAATTTGCGCAAAAAAAATCCCAACACGTCAACGATTTCGATTTTAGATGTGAACAAAGCCTTAGGATAGAACAGGCTGACCACCAGACAGCAGAGAGCAGAGCTGTGTGTTTGAATGAGAATTAGCCATCAAAAGCAATCATGAACCATGTTTAAAGTGAGCAATATTTGATGGGTTTTCTGGACCTTAGATCTCAAGATCATTAAAGGACATCCGAAGTGACATGATGAGATAGACATGGGTATGTACAGTGCCAAGCACACAAATAACTATGCTGTGATCCTTTTTTCCTTTCTCTGCCTGAAAGAGTTAAAAATCATGTATGCAAATTACAGTTTCTTTCTGGGTCGGGACCGGGTCAGACTACAGCATATCCCGCATTGATAAGAAATTGCAGCCATAAAGCACTCTGCTGACAGTAAATGACTTCTGAGAGCAGGAACGAGATAAAAAAGGTCAATAGTTTATAGATTTTAGCTCTGGTTTGCTTCAGTGAATGTGTCATTGAGAAAAGGTCATGAAACAGTAAAAACTTAAAAAGTAGATTTAAATATAAAATAAAACTAAGTTAACTAAAAAGTCATTTTTAGAAGGACGATAGATACAATTGTTTATCACCTTTGTTTATTTTCACCTCAGATGTCCTTGTGGTGTGTTTATTCAGAATCAGTCGATCTGGTAATGCATCACTCAATGTATGGGCAGGTTGACCGTTAGAATGTGATCAATGAAGGATCTATATGGCCTGCCCACACACTGCCCAGCGATCAGCAATGAAATCCATTGCGGGCACGACCTCTGGCCTTCTCCAGTGTTTGGCATCACAGAGAGCGCCGGTACCACAAGGCTCGGCACATGTGACATCACATGTGCCAGCGTCACATGGTCCCGGCACGAACGGTGACGCCAAACACCGGAGGAGGCCAAAGGTTGTGCCTGCAGACAGGTTAGACTACATGGGCAAATCATCAAATTGGAAGTCTAGGCCACAATATCCAGTAATATGGGCACCTTTGCTCTCATACAAATCTAACACCACATTTCTTCATGACACTGAAATCGTAGGAGCTATGATCGTATCATCCTTTTTTTATGATTGTTGCTCTAGCTAACACTACAGTCATACATTTCCAGTCAGGAAAAGGTTTAAATTTATTTTATTGGTTGTTTTACATGATTACTAGTGATGTATTCATCTTGATTGTTGCTGTCGCCTCCTGTTGGTGCTCTCAGGCATTGCACAGTGGCTCATAGCAGCATTCGACTGTCATACGTTTTTTCTTACTTTTAGCCACCTCACATCGTTTCTTTGTAGTGCAGAGGCGCTCCCATACTAGAGAGAGAAAAGATAAGCCAGAGAGTTGAAGGGAGTTGGATCTGGATATAGCGTGAGCAAGATCTGGATGTGGGAGTGGAGTGTCTGGATATGGAGGGTGCAGAGTACAGGATCTGGATATAGTTGGTTCTGGATATGGTAAGTCCTGCATATGATAGGTCCAGGGGGGCGGGATCCGGATGTGAGAATTCCAGTAAGTGGAATTAACATATAGGAGAAACAGTGTTAGGAATCTAGATATGGTAGTTGCAATGAGCTGGTTCTGGATATGGGAGGTGCAGGGAGCAGGACCTTGAGATGAGGTGCAGGATCTTTATATAGAAGGTGTAGGGATTGGTTCTGGAATGGAGCATATGATCTAGATTTAAAATGTGCAGGAAGTAGTATCTGGATATGGGAGGTCCATGGAGTGTAATTGGCATATGAGTAGTGCAGAAACTGGGATCTGGATATGGGAGTGCTGTGAGAGGGATCTTGATGTGGGAGGTGCAGGGAGCAAGATTTGGATATAGAAGATGCCAGGAGTGGTATTGGAATGCTTGAATCGAATCAAAAATAAAAAATAAATTGTATGGTGTGCGTGGACACCTTAAGGACCTGTAAACAGTCTTGATTGTACAATCTTACCACTTTTCTGTAATATGAGAGACTACCTGAAAGTAAACCTGTAAGGATGTCTTCCCTGGGGGGTACTCACCC
Source organism: Hyperolius riggenbachi (assembly GCF_040937935.1). Classification (NCBI taxonomy): domain Eukaryota; kingdom Metazoa; phylum Chordata; class Amphibia; order Anura; family Hyperoliidae; genus Hyperolius; species Hyperolius riggenbachi. Next base: position 73,817,540 of record NC_090652.1, on the reverse strand, counting down.
CGGGAGGGGGGGAGCCTCTGGATCCTAAAGAGGCTCCCCCCTGTCGTCCTTCGCAGACCCCTTCCACCGCTGGGAGCCCCGATGGCTCACACCCACGCAGTAGAGCAGACCCAATCGGACTTGGCTATTTCCTCTGGAGCCCTAACGTCAAGCAGCTGCTGTGCCGTTTACTGTTGTCGTGTACTGTTCAAGGTCCCAACAGTGGAAGCCGTTAGGGTGCCTGGGTGAGCTGCTGACAAGCTCTTGTTTGTTGACTGTTGGGGGGGGCCAACTCTGGATTGGGGGTCCTAAGGACAACGAGGGAAGCCTCATTCGTATCCTAAAGCTTCCCCGTCCCAAGGTAAGTACCCCCTATAGACACTTTTTTTCACTACAGGTACTCGTTAATTATTCATTGAACGAATAGTCACTCTGTTTTTACCTTTCTGCTACATAGATTTGTTAAAATTGTATAATTAGTGGGTACATTTAAGTTGTTCATATGCACACAGAGTTCCAAACTATGTTCCAAAATAATCGATTCCTATCTGAAACCACAGACAGCAGGGAATCTATTGAAAGTCAATCGAACCGCAGTTTGCACTGTTTGATTCAGTGTGCTATGGCCTTCGATCTACCCCCACACCTGCCCCGCCTCCCATCCTCCTAGATTCTCCATCCTGTCTGATTGATACTTTTAGTGGATTTTTGGATCATAATCAATCAAAATTTGATTGACATTTAAGGGAATCGATTCCTATCCAATTTGACCGGAGTGATTGAATTTGCAGGGAATCGAATTAGAAAATTGTGTGTATGGGCCCCTTTAGGTTAGTAATCGGAAATGATCATGTGTGAATATTTGCGCTGCCTATGTAAAGTGTGAACTTTCCCTCGAGGTTTGCAGGCTGCTGGTTGGAGAATAGGCATGCCTAGCCGCTATTGTAATTTCCCGCTGCAGCTCACTTAGGGTAGAGGGTAGAGCAGTCAGCCAAGCAGAGAGCCATGTGTTTGAATTGGAATAGGCCATCAAGAATAATCACGAACCATCATTTAAAGTGAACCTAAACTAAATGAAAAACAGCCAGTTTAACTTACTTGGGGCTTCTACCAGCCCCCTGCAGCCGCCCTGTGCCTGCGCCGGGACAAACCAATCCTCTGGTTCCCCGCAGCGACCTCTGAAAATGAAAGGAATGCGGGCACAGGGCGGCTGCAGGGGGCCAGTAGAAGCCCCAGGAAAATTAAACTGTTTTTTTTTCATTTAGTTTGGGTTCACTTTAAAGCAGGGGTGTCAATCTCAAATACGAAGTAGGCCTAAATTTAACACTGGGACCAAGCCGCGGCCAAACCCAATGTCTACAGGACACCTTCCTTCCTTATAAAGTTCCCTGGTGTCTAATGGCTCCCCGTCCAACCCCTATACAGTTCCCCGGTGTCTAGTGGTCCTCCTTCCTCCCCTATACAGTTCATTGGTGTCTAGTGGCCCACCTTCCCCTATACGTTTCTCTGGTGTCTAGTGACCCCCACCCTCCTCTATACAGTTCCCTATTTTTTAGTGCTCTCCCCCTATCTCCCCCCAAAATGGCTTCCCTGGTGTACACTTGGGGCAGACACTGGCTGGGGGTCTGTCAATCGCCCATATATCGAACGCCGTTACCGCTGTGCACCTGATTTTCCAGCATTCCCAATCGGGCGGCCATGTTGGGACACTGATTCTCTTCTGTTCTGTTCTGATTGGATACAATTATCAAGTTATGATCATATCATGCACTTTTATGATTGTTGCTCTATCTAAAATTAGTCACTAATTTCCAGTCATGAAAAGGTTTAAATTGATTTTATTGGTTTTGCATGATTATTGATGCTTTCATCTTGATTGTTGCTGGCACCTCCTGTTGGTGCTCTCAGGCATTGCACAGTGGCTCATTGCAGCATTCGACTGTCCGAAGTTTACTCCTTTTTTTAGCCGACTCACAAGCTTTCTTTGTAGTGCAGAGGCGTTCCCATACTAGAGAGAGAAAAGATAAGCCAGAGAGTTGAAGGGAGTTGGATCTGGATATAGCGTGAGCAAGATATGGGAGTGGAATGTCTGGATATGGAGTGTGAAGAGTACCGGATTTGAATATAGTTGGTTCTGGATATTGTAAGTCTTGCATATGATAGGTCCAGGGGGCGGGATCTGGATGTGGGAATTCCAGTAAATTGAATTTGCATATGGGAAACAGGGTTTGGAATGTAGATATGGGAGTTGCAAGGAGCTGGCTCTGGATATGGAAGATGCACAGTGTAGGATCCTGGATTTGGGAGGTGCAGGGAGCTGGTTCTACTGTAGAAGAGCAGGGATTGGGGCCTGGAGATGAGAAGTGGAAGGAGCAGGATTTGGATATAGAAGATGTCAGGCGAGGGATCTGAATATGGAAGGAGAAGGGTGCAGAATTTTGATATGAAAGGCAGATGGAGTGGGTTCTGGACATGGGAGGAACAGAGGATGGGATCTAGATAAAAAAAAAGGTACAGGAAGTACCATCTACAGTATATGGGAGGTCCATGGAGTGTAATCGGCATAAGAGAAGTGCAGGAGCTGGGATCTGGATATGCAGTGAGAGGGAACTTGAGGTGGGAGGTGCAGGGTGCAAGATGTGGATATGGGAGTGCAGTGAGAGGGATCTTGAGGAGAAAGGTACAAGGCGCCGGATCTATAGAATGCAGGGTGCAAGATCTGGATATGGGAGTGCAGTGAGAGGAATCTTGAGGAGAAAGGTACAAGGCGCCGGATCTATAGAATGCAGGGTGCAAGATGTGGATATGGGAGTGCAGTGAGAGGAATCTTGAGGAGAAAGGTACAAGGCGCCGGATCTATAGAATGCAGGGTGCAAGATGTGGATATGGGAGTGCAGTGAGAGGGATCTTGATGTGGGAGGTTACAGGGTGCAAGATCTGGATATGGGAGTGGTAGGAAGTGAGATCGAAGTATGGAGGTTTTAGAGTTGCTTTTGGAGCAGGGATGGGGACCTGAACATAAGGGAAGTCTGATATGAATAAGGAGGAAGAGGGGTGGAGTAAGTAGGACATGGGAGCTACAGGAAGGAGGATCTGAATATGGGTACAGGAAGTTGACACTAAATATGGAGGAAGGGGGAGCTGGGAGTGGGATCAGGATATGGGGTAAAAGAAAGCAGTGAAGTGAAGCAAGTGGGGATTGGGATGAGGGTGCTGGAAGTTATGGTGAGGCGGGGTCTGAGACTGTGTAGTTTGTGGGTAGGGTAGTTGTTGAGGTTGGTTTTTGATACTGTATATGGAGTGAGTGGGGAGCTGGTAGCATATAATGTCCAGACATGTAGAAGGGCTGTACAACTAATGTACTTCATTAACGTCTGGGAGGAGACTGAGCGACTTACCCATAATGCCCTCTGTGGTACTGGCATAGTAGTTGTCCCGGTTCTCATTGCCGCTGGGATCTTTTATGAGTGTGTACGTTCTCTGACAGGTGTCATGATGGCTATCACAGGTCACCTCATTGCGAGTTTTGCACTTGTTTGGGAGCATACAAGAATGGCATTGAAGCGCTGACAAAAGAATGAAGGAAAGTGTTACCAATGGAAGAGCCAAAGATCACGGGAAACTCACTTGAATTTAATGGGGAAAAAAAGGTACTTACTCTGGGGGTTTGTGCAGAAGATTGCTAACTTGGTGTACTTTTTGAAAACGTTGAAATTGCTCTGATGAGGACTATAATGTCCTCCTGCATAACGGATGATTTTTAATAACTCTAGGCCAGATTTCCTGATCTTTTACTGTATATTCTCTGATCCCTTAACACATGGAAAGCCCTAGTAAATTAAACTCATCTGTATATAAATGTATTAAAAGGTATAAAATTAGTTTAAATGAAATAATGGATGGCCACCAGGTTCCTGAAGCTCAATCTGGGCAAGACTGAGCTGATATTCCCGCCCTACACAGCTGCACCCCTCCCAGATATGCATATCACCATCTACAACACTACTATCTGCCCTACCTTCCCACACCCCAAGCCCGCTGCCTAGCTGTCATCCTGGACTCTGCACTTTCCTTTCCACCCCACATTCAAAGTATTACTTGATCCTGCAATTTCCACCTCCGCAACATCTCTCCTACCTGTCCCCTGACACCACAAAACTCCTCATCCATGCCCTTGTCATCTCCCGTCTTGACTATAGCAATTCCCTTTCATCAGTCCTCCTCTAACCGTATTGCCCCCTTCAGTCGGTAATGAATGCAGCAGCCAGACTGATCAACTCCTCTCATCGCAGTGCCTCCACAACTCCTCTCTGTAAAGCTCGCTTAGGGTACATTTCAAAATTCTGTGCTTATCCTAGAAATCATTGCACATGACCTGCCTGACCTACATTTCTGATCTTGTACACAGGCACATTCCGACCTGCCCTTCCCCCAACACCTGGCCTCCAACAACTTGCTCCTGTACAATTGCAGGACTTCTCTAGGACTGCCCCCACTCTCTGGAGGTCGCTCCCACCAGCCATCAGACTTGGGCCCCACCTTTAATACCTTTTTAATAAGCACTCAAGACTTAATGGGGCACTATGGCAAAAAATGTAAAATTTAAAATATGTGCAAATATGTTTTTTTCCACAGTAAAATGAGCCAGAAAATTACTTTTCTCCTATTTTGCTGTCACTTACAGTAGGTAGTAGAAATCTGACATTACCGACAGGTTTTGGACTAGTCCATCTCTTCATAGGGGATTCTCAGCAAGGCTTTTATTCTTTATAAAGGTATTCCCTAAAAAGGATTTAAACAATGATGCTGGCCAGCTTCCCTGCTCGCTACAGTTTTTTGGCAGTTGGACGGAGAAACTGCCATTCACTAAGTGCTTTTGAAAATAAATAAATCCCTGAGAATCCCCCATAAAGAGATGGACTAGTCCAAAACCTGTCACTTCTGTCACATTTATACTACCTACTGTAAGTAACAGCAACATAAGAGAAAAGTAATTTATGGCTCATTTTACTCTGGAAAAAAATGTACTTATTTGTCTACGTTTGTACATATTTAAAATTTTACAATGTTTCGCCATAGTTCCCTTTAACTTGTCATGCTCGCCTACCCCCATCCCCTCTGCCTCCCCGCATCAGTACCATAATACGTTCTGCTGGGCTCCCTCTCAACAGACACAGCTATTGTCTCTACCCCCACCCTTTAGATTATAAGCCTCTGGCAGGGCCCTTCAACCTAATGTTTCCAGCTTGATTTTGCAATCTCACTGTCTGACACCCCTCTTGCGGACTAGAACAGACTCTATTTTGAAGAAAAAGACTGAACTACAGTTATCAAAGACATTTGTACGATGCTGTTTTGTTGTGAGTTCCTCGTATGTCCCACCTTGTATGTTAACCCATTAATCTATTGTGCAGCGCTGCCTAATATGTTGGCGCTTTATTAATAAAATGAATAAAAAAAAAAGTGAAGCACAGACCAGGGAGCACTGTAAAAACCGTGCTGGAGACTTGGGCGCTGCCATTGGCTGTAGTAGGTATTACGGCTATAGGGGCACAAAAGACAGCACAAATTATTATAAGAATAAGACCACTGTAATTCGTCCACCAGCAGTAGCAGAAAGCCGAATTACATCTTTCCCCACTATCCATGGCGACCTAGAGGGGGAAATGTAATTAACGTCACTGGGACTTGTGCAGGAGCAGGGGAAGCCGTTTTTCAGACGGAAGAATACAGCCAGTTGATATACAGGTGAAACTCGAAAAATTACACTATCATGGAAAAGTCCATTTATTTCAGTAATTCAACTTAAAGAGTAACTGTCAGGCTGCAGAAGCTAATTGAAACCTCTATTCTCCTGTGTTAAACAGTTTAGAAGGAAGCCCAAAAGCAATTAGTGAAGATAAAAATCTCAGTTACCTTTGATGTGTGCTTATCAGCAAGTCTGTTATTCTTAAGAAGACGCAAGCCGCATATTACTGCAAAGCATTCTGGGGCTCTCCCCTCGGCTGCTAATGAGACCTTACAGCAGCTTGTAATCGCGTAGCACTGATAAATCTCGGGCAGACTACACTGCAGGAGTCAGCTATTGTTCCTAGCCACATGGCTCATTAATATTCACTGCACACTGTGTTATTTAGTACAAGCTTATCTGTGATCAGGAAGCAGGCAGGACATGACGACACATTTGACAGAAAAACATGGAGCCTGCCATGAGCTGTCAGGAGCATCTATCTCTGCATATACTATATACAAATTCTGTGAAATCCAAACGTGGACAGTGAAATGCATATGTAATGTAAGTACAGCCAATCTTTAGCTACTGATATATGTGTTTATTTTCTCTGAGACCTTATACCTAACAGCTCCTCTTTAAAGGATACATCCAAGGTAAAATCAAAATCCACTTACCCAGGGCTTCCTTCAGCCCCTGGCAGCCGTCCTGTGCCCTCGCCGCAGCTCCTCTCACTGCCGGTGTCTTCCGCTGAAGAAGCCGACCTCGCCAGGTCGGCTTCCGGGTCAGCTTCATGTGCGCTCCACGGCGCAGGTCCCGTGGTGTAGTCGACGTCATCAGGTCTCTACTGCGCAGGCACAGAACTACTGTGCCTGCGCAGTAGAGACCTGATGACGTTGGCTACAGCACGTAACCTGCGCCGTGGAGCGCACATGAAGCCGACCTGGCAAGGTTGGCTTCTTCAGCGGAAGACACCGGCAGTGAGCGGAGCTGCGGCGAGGGCACAGATCGACCGGCAGGGGCTGGAGGAAGCCCCCGGGTAAGTGGATTTTTATTTTACCTTGGACCTCCCCTTTAAAGGGTGAAACTAACATATGAAATAGACTCATTACATGAAAAGTGAGATATTCCAAGCCTTTATTTCTTATCATTTTGATGATTATGGCTTACAGCTTATGAAAACCCCAAAATCAAAAATTCAGACCATTAGAATATTGTGAAAATGTTCACTATTTTTCGAGTTCCACCTGTAGCAGAGAGGGTAGCAACACCTAGAAGAAAGGCAACACTCAGTAGGCCAGTGTCATTTAGTCTGTGATGCAGGAGTTGAAGAAGCAATTTAAGAACTGAAAAAGTACCAAGAAGTAGGTGAAAAATTCTGAGTATTTTCTTGCTTTTTGGGGGTTTCAAAGGCATTTTACTGACAAGAGCCTCAATTCACTAAAGGCAGTTTGGTAAAAATCATTTAGGTCGGTAAAACACCACATTTGGTATTTTACACTTTTTTCCAAATTCACTAAAGAGTTTCCGCATGAGTGGGCTTTCTGTCCAGTGCATCATCAACATCCCTTTAGATGTGTTGCAGCCACCAGAGGGAGCTCTGTATAACAGTATAGAGATTTTTATATCTAAAGGGATGCAGAAAAGCTTCAAAAAAGTCACTTCCCCTGCTCTGCTACAGTGAAGACCCGCCTTCCACTGTGTCGGATCAAATCAGAATAAGAAGCAGGGCTGTGTGGCTTTTCCTGTTGGCTGGGTGGCTCTCCCTATTGGCTGTCTGTCAGTGTTACCGCATGGAGAGACTGAGTTATTGGCTGGTCAGAGATGGACAAAAATAGCAAACACTTTTGCCCGATTTACCGAATGCGTAAAGCTTTGTGAATTGCAATTTCATGACATCTCTTGAGGCATTTACCGCACAAGTCGGTAATTTACCTCACTAGTCGGGAACTGTGCGGATATAGGTTTAGTGAATTGGAATTTGAGAAAGTGATCAGTAAAATCAGCTGTTTTCAGCATTACTGAATGTGGTAATGCTTATTGAATTGAGGCCATTGTGTGAATATATCACCTAAGAGAAAAACTCAAGATAAATTGTGAATTGAGTATGGGCCCTGGGCCTTTACTTAAAATGTCTCCTGGAAGAAAACTCAGGAGAAGAGTTAATTATATTATCTTCAAAATAACTTTTCAGCACTTAAAAAAAATGTAATTTTTAGTATTTTGAATATTTTCTTGCTTGCTTGGTACTTTAAAGATATTTTATTGTTAGAGTGTGAAACTATCTCCTAGGAGAAAGCTAATTGAATATATAGGCCAAAGAACTCATGTGAGGCTGGATAGAGGGATATGAAGACTTATGGAAAGCCCCTAACAAAGGCTGGAAATAGTGTCATTTCTGTCATTTGCAAATAAAATACATTCAGATGTATAAATTTAACTCACCAGGTTTCCTATTAGCTGAGGACTCTGAAAGTAGAAGAAAAATAAAGTTAATATTTCTACCCTGCTGTCCAGTTTTGGGTTCTTCAAGTAACTTCAGCTGGATATTTTTCTTTTCATTTCTAGAAGACCTCCTGAAGAGTAAAGGCGTGTACATACGCCACACTGCAGCTAACGACGGGTCCGCCAGACCCTCCCACTGGGCGGACGTTCTGCCGACAGTAGGACGTGTGTACATGCTGTCGGCAGACTGATAAAGACTGTTTCTGACAGACCTGCTGAGCGGATCTGTCAGAAACAGTCTTATCAGTCTGCCGACAGCGTGTACACACGTGCTACTGTCGGCAGACCGCTCGCCCAGCGGGAGGGTCTGACGGACCCGTCGTTAGCTGTAGTATGGCGTATGTATGCGCCTTTACATCTTGAGTTCTAATCTCTTTCAATTACAAGTACAGGTAATTCACTTACTTCAACTAAACAGTCTAGCTAATTTAACACTGTAAGGCAGATGATAATATGGATGAAAGTGTGTACTGACTATGCAAACAAGGTAAAACAGCTCTATACATATATCGATAGTGATGGGGGTTCACATCTGCTGGCAAACACAAACTTTTGACCATTTTCTGCAGAGGCAAGCTTTTCCTATAATGCCCAGCATCACCTGTTAATTAAGGTCAACTGGGCAGGGATGACAGGGGCTTCCCCATCCTGAGTTAAGTACCCCCTAGGGGCTCTTTTTTCCCCTTCAGCAGGGCTAGATTTACCATAAGGCACTGTAGGCATGTGTCTACAGACGCCTGATAATAGAAAAGAACATTGTTTACCTTTAGGAAATATGAAAACTCTCGATGTTTACAGAACAAGACTGCCTCCCTGTCTGTACACCGTTGCCTTATACCGTCCGAATCACACTGTTCTTCAGTGCTTCTAGAAATGCTCCTTAAAGGTATACTCTGCAAATCAAGTCTTTTAACTAAACTCAATTAAAGTAACTGAGGCCTACGAATTCATATAATACTTAAATTCTAACAACTTTGCTCCTTGAGTGCTTCCTTCCCTATGCATAGTCCTTAGCAGAGTGTATATAAGAGGTTACTCACCCAGCCCCCGCAATTCCACTGATGAGTTCTCCCTTCAGTCGGGGGCAACTAATACTGAGAGTACTTCTGGCTATCTAATACTAAGGGGCTCCTGTAGCTACCTATGACAGGCAAGGGAAGTAAGGGAGAAGTGACAGCTGGGCCAGCCAGCACACTTGTGGTGTGGTTCGGCGGGTGTTTGTAGGTTCATGGAGGGCGAGATCTAGGTTGCCAGAACATCTGTGCCTATAGGCTCCAGCAATGTAAATCCGTACCTGCCCTTCCGGTACACTTTAAAGTGAACCAGAGGTGAGAGTGAAGTGGAGACTGACATATTTATTTCCTTTTAAACAATACTAGTTACCTTGAAGCCCTGCTGATCTATTTGGCTGCAGTAGTGTATGAATCACACCAGAAACAAGCATGCAGCTAATCTTGCCAAGTCTGACAATGTCAAAAACACCTGATCTGCTGCATGCTTGTTCAGGGTCTATGGCTGAAAGTATTATAGGCAGAGGATCAGCAGGACTGCCAGGTAACTGGCATTGTTTAAAAAGAAATAAATATGGCATATCATTCTCACGTCAGGTTCACTTTAAAGTGAGTAGATTCCTCCATGACTGGCGGCCACACCGGTCTCACTTCCATGATATTGAGTGCGCTCTCTCCTGTCTTCCTATCTTACAGCTGTGCCTTAACAGATCCCAGAGCAGCACCAAATTCCCAGACCGGAGCTATTCCTACTTATGCAAGAACACAACAGTCATTTAAAGTTAACCAGGCACCATTTTAGCACCCAGGCTATCTCAATAGCATATAAAATATGCTTGCCAACAATGTGACTCAATAATAAAAAACTTACTTCCACAGCCTGTCCGACAGCAGAAGTTTCAGGCATAAGAGGACTGATGTAGTTGTGTTATTGCAAACATTAGCAGAGAGCAAACAAAAGCTCTGCGGAAATGGGGGGGGGGGGAGTAGATAAATTTCTGTGCTCCAAAGAGTTTAGAGATGTCACACATGCTATCTTCACACCTTCCCCTAGATAAATTATGGGCAGCTAGAAGGGGAGGGAGGACATGGCAACTCCTATAGCTATTAGAAATCTGAAAAAGAAAAGTGGTGCTTGGTTCCCTTTAAAGTCCCCTTGTAGCCTTCATGTGCACTTTTTATTAATGAGGCGTACATCTATTATTAAAGTGAACCAGAGATGAAAATAAACTTCTGAGATAAACAATTGGATCTGTCCTTCTACTCCTAAAGATGACTCGTTTAGACATCTAAAGGATTTATTTGATGTATAAACATTTACAAAGCAGATTTAATGTTTCATAGCCTCTGCTCAATTGCAGTGTCTCAAGAGTCCCAGATTGAAAATACATGAACTATTGACCTTTTTATATTTTCCCCTCACAGTACAAAGGCCCAGGTATCTGCTTAGGAAAGTGTTTTGTAGCTGTAATTTGTTATCAGTGAGCCGACTGAGTCCTGACTGGAGAAAAACTGTCAGTTCCATAGCTAATTATAAACTCTTTCAGGCATGGAAACAAGAAAAGAAGCACAACATAAGTGTCTGTATGCTTGCACTGTATATGCATATGTCTATCTCATCATGTCACATGTCATTTCTGGCACACTTTAAAGGGACTCCGAGCAGTGCAGAAACTATGGAAAGATGCATATCATTTTAAAGCTCTCTTTCTCCTCTTTCCAATGATATATAAACCACCACCCTACGTCTTTTAGTTTTCGCTATTTTCGCGATTGAAATTGCCGCGGCCGCGATTTCGATCGCGAAAATAGAGAAAACTAAAAGGTGTAGGGCAACGATTTAGGTGTCGTCAGAAAGAGGAGAAAGAGAGCTTTAAAATGATATCCATCAAGCCATAGTTATATTGTATTACACAGGACGACACTTTCCCCAGTGTCAGCAGCTCCATTCTGCTGAATGCAGCTGCTGACTTTGACAAAAAGTCGCCCTGTGTAATACAATGTAACTATGGAAAGATGGATATCATTTTAAAGCTCTTTCTCCTCTTTCTGACGACACCTAAATCGTTGCCCTACGCCTTTTAGTTTTCTCTATTTTCGCGATCGAAATCGCGGCCGCGGCAATTTCAATCGCGAAAATAGCGAAAACTAAAAGGCGTAGGGTGGCGGTTTATATATCATTGGAAAGAGGAGAAAGAGAGCTTTAAAATGATGTGCATCTTTCCATAGTTTCTGCACTGCTCGGAGTCCCTTTAACACAAAATATTTTTAGTGCAAACGTCTATTTTTTTTTTTTTTATTTCCTAAACTCTCTTTATCAGTACTTAGTCCTAACGTACAACAAATCCTTAATCCTAACGTAAGAACAAGATTTCCCTCCATACCCTATACCCTGACACTATGAGTGCGTAAAAGAGGACAAAAAATAAACTACCTACTCCTGTTATATCTATATATGGCCACATCATAAATGCACTGATTATGTTATTATTATTGTGTATTTACTGTATAATTATTTGGATACTATAGTATTATTAGAGTGCTACTATCTGTACAATATAAATACATAATAATAATATGGCGGGACATTAGACTATGACTGTGGCAGGAATTAAACTGTGAGCGCCTCTGATGACAGCCAGTGACATATGTACTCTAATGTGCTGCCGAAGATATTAGTGCTATATAAATACATAATAATATAAGGCATTAGATTATGACTATGCTATGATTAGATTGTGAGCTCCTCTGAGGACAGTCAGTGACATGACTATGTACTCTGTAATGTGCTGCAGAAGGTTTGAGTACTATATAAATGAATAATAAAAAATAATAAGAGGAAAACTTGTATATAATTCAGTTTCTCTCACCCTGAATCAGGAGGACAGCCAGTAGGGTAAATGCCACAACCGCCTTCATGTCTTCTGTTTGCAGACTGGTGACTCTGTGATGTTATATATCAGCAGACCCTCCCCCAAACCCAAACACACACACCACTAACATGATGCTCCCTGCCCTGCCATGCTGGGCACAGCTCCAGGGGCACCACCTCTGTCTGTTATGGAACTTCCCCCACCCATCCCTGATAAGTCACTGTGCAATAAAAGTTGCTCGCTTACGCCATAGTGACACAGATAGCAATAAATACCCGGCTGCTGCCACTGCATCCAACACTAAGCACACAATGTAATGTGACTCTGAGGGTGCCCAGTCTGGACAGTTGCAAACATTAAAGAAGAACTCCAGTGAAAATAATGCAATAAAAAAAGTGCTTCATTTTTACAATAATTATGTATAAATGATTTAGTCAGTGTTTGCCCATTGTAAAATCTTTTAAGTCCCCGATTTACATTCTGACATTTATCACATGCTGACATTTTTACTGTTGGCAGGTGATGTAGCTGCTGCATGCTTCTTTGGCAGTTGGAAACAGCTGTAAACAGCTATTTCCCATAATGCAACAAGGTTCACAGACAGGAAACTGCCAGGATTACCACAGTCCTCGGAGTTTCTTGTGGGAGGGGTTTCACCACAATATCAGCCATACAGCGCCCCCTGATGGTCTGTTTGTGAAAAGGAATAGATTTCTCATGTAAAAGGGGGTATCAGCTACTGATTGGGAAGTTCAATTCTTGGTCGGAGTTTCTCTTTAACCACCCTGGCGTTCTGATTAAATCGCCAGGGTGGCTGCGGGAGGGTTTTTTTCAAATAAAAAAAAAACTATTTCATGCAGCCAACTGAAAGTTGGCTGCATGAAAGCCCACTAGAGGGCGCTCCGGAGGCGATCTTCCGATCGTCTCCGGCGCCCAGAATAAACAAGGAAGGCCGCAATGAGCGGCCTTCCTTGTTTTGCTTATATCGTCGCCATAGCGACGAGCGGAGTGACGTCATCGACGTCAGCCGACGTCCTGACGTCAGCCGCCTCCGATCCAGCCCTTAGCGCTGGCCGGAACTTTTTGTTCCGGCTGCGCAGGGCTCAGGCGGCTAGGGGGGCCCTCTTTCGCCGCTGCTCGCGGCGAATCGCCGCAGAGCGGCGGCGATCAGGCAGCACACGCGGCTGGCAAAGTGCCGGCTGCGTGTGCTGCACTTTATTTGATTAAAATCGGCCCAGCAGGGCCTGAGCAGCGACCTCCGGCGGTGTTGGACGAGCTCAGCTCGTCCAGACCGCTCAGGTGGTTAAGGCCCCTTTTACACTTAATCAGTCAGCACAGCTCGTCCAGAACGCTAGGGAGGTTAAAGAGAAACTCTGACCAAGAATTGAACGTTATCCCAATCAGTAGCTGATACCCCCTTTTACATGAGAAATCTATTCCTTTTCACAAACAGACCATCAGGGGGTGCTGTATGACTAATATTGTGGTGAAACCCCTCCCACAAGAAACTCCGAGGACCGTGGTACTCCTGGCAGTTTCCTGTCTGTGAACCTTGTTGCATTGTGGGAAATAACTGTTTACAGCTGTTAACAACTGACAAAAAAGCATGCAGCAGCTACATCACCTGCCAACAGTAAAAGTGTCCCCATGTAATAAATGTCAGAATGCAAATCAGGGATTTAAAAGCTATTACAATGGGCAAACACTGACTAAATCATTTATACATAATTATTGTAAAAATGAAGCATTTTTTTAATTACATTATTTTCACTGGAGTTCCTCTTTAACCCGTTTTAACTGAAATCTTTTTCACATTGCACTGCTATGGAAAAAACGCGTACTAACGTATACTAACGCACACCAACTGATTAAGTGTAAAGGAGCCCTTAGGCTCCTTTCACACTGTAAATGTTGCGTTGCACATCCTGGCTGGAATGTATAGGGAGACGAGAGAGAGAGCACTCAATGTGCGACCGGCCGGTCATGGAGTGATCTCACCGTAAAGCAAACCTGACGCAGAAATAAACGTATGATTGACTGTATGTGTAATACAGCTAAGAGATAGAACATAAGTAGCACAGAAAAGTCTCCTATAATTTTCCAGTACAGGAAGAGCTAAAAAAAAAAAAAAAACTTCAGTTGTTATCTATGCAAGAGGTTCTCTGAACTAATTGACCCAACTTGGTGGAATACATTCCTATTTTCTGAAGCACTAAGGCCCCATTCACACTTAAAAGCGCAAAACGCTGGCAATTACTCCCGGCATTTTGCGGGAATGATTTTTCCGCGATTTAACACAGAAAAATCACTGCACACTGCATCGATTTTCCTGCGATCGCGTTTAGCGCTTTTATAGCACTGAAACGCAATCGCCAGGAAATTGCCTAAAAATGGTGCAGGGTACACGTTTGTCGATTTGCGTTAAATCGCCGGCGATTAACGCAAATCAACGAAGTAAGAACGGGCCCATAGGGTATTAAAGCATGAGCGCTTCAAAAGCTCAAGCGCATGAGCGTTTTGCCGAAATCGCCGACAAAACGCTCTAGTGTGAATGAGAAACAGCCTAAAAAAAGTGACAGCTTTTGGTAAGGTTTTACTGCAGGAAAGTTCAAAGGGTCATTATTTCTGTTCTGTTTTATAGCTTAAAAGACAGAGTGTGGTTTTAAAACTGTAAATGTGACAGAATGAAGCAGTGTTATTTAAAAATAAATAAATTTAAAAAAAAAGCTCTATAACTAAAGATGAGACTTTTTTTTTTTGCTACTAATGTACTATTGATTATCTGCACTACACATACAATTAATTACATAAGTTTGGGGGGATTTTGCTTCAGGTTTGCTTTAAGTGTTGGCTGGATACAGGGCCGGCGCTACCATTAAGGCAAAGGAGGCAGCTGCCCCAGGGCCCCAGAGCTTGTAGGGGCCAACAGTGGCTACAAGAGGAAAAAAACATTTTTCAAATCGGCCTTATAGTTTTTGAGAAAATCGATTTTAAAGTTTCAAAGGAAAAAAAAACACATTTAAAAACCTGCCGACTTTAATGGTTAATAGCAAATCCACCTTAAATGCTAGAAACCCTAAATTTGCAGGATATGTTAAGGAGATCATTAGGAATAAGAGGAAAAAACTATTTTTCAAAAAGACCTTATAGTTTTTGAGAAAATCGATTTTAAAGTTTAGAAGGAAAAAAGTATAGTTTTAAATGCGGTAAATGTAACTTTTAGTAGCAAACCTAACGGTAGTGTAATTTTACATGCATCAAATGAAAGCGCAATAAATTTCCTGACGGGGTTTCCAGGGGGTCTATACGCAGCCGCAGCGCTTTGGCCAGGGATCGCTATACAGCCGCCATATGGCTGTATGAAGATCCCTGGCATTTTTTCCTATTTTCCCAATTTTTTTTTATGTTTAGAGTGTGGGAATTAAAAAAAAAAAAATTATGTGGGGTCCCACCTCCTGAAACTTTTTAACCCCTTGTCCCCCATGCAGGCTGGGATAGCCAGAATGTGGAGCTCCGACCGATTGGGGCTTCATACCCTGACTATACCAGCTGCAAAAAAGGTCCCCTAATGCCGATTTTTGTTCCGGGGTATATGTTGGGGGGGCCCCCAGGTTTATTTTGCCCTGGGGCCCCATTGTTGCTTAAACCGGCCCTGGCTGGATAACCCTCAGGCTGGGAACACACTAGGTAGTGCGGGAAATGTAGCGTTTTGCTGCATATGCATTTGTGCGGGGTTTTTTGTGTGCTTTAAGTGCGTTTTCAGTGTTTTTGCATTTTTCCCGCACTTGGGGTTTAATGTGTTTGCAGTTCGCATATATAAATCGCATATGCGTTTTGCAAGCGTTGTTTTATGCAAATCACTAGGAAGTCAACCAGAAGTGGAAATACATCAAACTTGTTTTTTCTTTAAAAAAAAAAAAAAAAAGCCTACAAAACACACTAAAACACATTACCTCTACCGTCACCATTACATATATAGTTACATAGTTATTTTGGTTGAAAAAAGACATACGTCCATTGAGTTCAACTAGTATAAAGTACAACACCAGCCTGCTCCCTCACATATCCCTGTTGATCCAGAGGAAGGCGAAAAAACCCCCACCAGGCATGGTCCAATTAGCCCCTAAAGGGAAACATTCCTTCCCGACTCCAGATGGCAATCGGATAAAATCCCTGGATCAACATCATTAGGCATTACCTAGTAATTGTAGCCATGGATGTCTTTCAACGCAAGGAAAGCATCTAAGCCCCCTTTAAATGCAGGTATAGAGTTTGCCATAACGACTTCCTGTGGCAATGCATTCCACATCTTAATCACTCTAACTGTAAAGAACCCTTTCCTAAATAAATGGCTAAAACGTTTTTCCTCCATGCGCAGATCATGTCCTCTAGTCCTTTGAGAAGGCCTAGGGACAAAAAGCTCATCCGCCAAGCTATTATATTGCCCTCTGATGTATTTATACATGTTAATTAGATCCCCTCTAAGGCGTCTTTTCTCTAGACTAAATAAACCCAGTTTATCTAACCTTTCTTGATAAGTGAGACCTTCCATCCCACGTATCAATTTTGTTGCTCGTCTCTGCACCTGCTCTAAAACTGCAATATCTTTTTTGTAATGTGGTGCCCAGAACTGAATTCCATATTCCAGATGTGGCCTTACTAGAGAGTTAAACAGGGGCAATATTAGGCTAGCATCTCGAGTTTTTATTTCCCTTTTAATGCATCCCAAAATTTTGTTAGCTTTAGCTGCAGCTGCTTGGCATTGAGTACGATTATTTAACTTGTTGTCAATGAGTACTCCTAAGTCCTTCTCCAAGTTTGATGTCCCCAACTGTATCCCATTTATTTTGTATGGTGCTAGACCATTAGTACGTCCAAAATGCATGACTTTACATTTGTCAACATTGAATTTCATCTGCCATGTACGGTATGTGCCCATATAGCCATCCTATCCAGATCCTGTTGCAATATGACACTATCTTCCTGTGAGTTGATGATTCTGCAAAATTTTGTATCATCTGCAAAACTAGCAACATTGCTCACTACTGCATCTACTAGGTCATTAATAAATAAATTGAAGAGCACTGGACCCAGAACAGACCCCTGTGGGACCCCACTGCTAACAGTCTCCCATTTTGAGTACGATCCATTGACCACAACTCTTTGTTTTCTGTCCAATAGCCAGTTCCCTATCCATGAACACTTTCATTATTTCATTATATACATTTTTTTGACTTTCATTATATGCGTTTTTGAAAAACATGCAGCAAAACCATAGTTTTTAAAAACGCACATTGCAAAACGCAAGCATATGCGTTTTTTCTTGGGGCCCATTGACTTGCAATATGTGAATTTTCTGCAACGCTAGCGTTTCTGCCTAGTGTGTTCCCAGCCTTATGGGTGTGCCAGCAGTATCACATTGTCCCACTAGCCAAGGAAGGGTATGTAGCTCCTCCTTCCTGTGGACGATCCTCCCCTGGTGGTCAACTGTGGCCTGGTGTTGCCTACAACTTCCTGCTATTTGAGCGTTACCTGCCCTCTGCAGGCGCTTGGCATGCAGAGGATGCGTGTGGCCAGGTACGGGTGGTAATGTGTTTGCAGGGTGAGTGGAGTATAGTTTGTGCATAACAGTGACAAGCATTTAAATAAAATGGAATTTTGCATAAACTGTTTAAGGGGAGTCTGAAGCGATTCTGAAAAACAACAACACAGATACTCACCTAAGAAGAGGGAAGGCTCTGGTCTTATAGAGCCTTCACGCGCCTCTCCTGGTCCCCACGTTCCCCTGCAGGCTCTCCCGTTAGAAATCTCCAACCGATGGCTCGGAGACTGCTCTCTGCCTGAGGCTTCGGGAGAAAGGCTGCCCCGTACTGTGCATGCGCGAACAGGCTCTCTCGTGCATTTGTGCATGTGCAGTACAGAGCTGCCCGCCATCGGGAGCACTCTGGCTTCCGAAGACTTCCAAAGCCTCCCGTGGTGGGAAATTTGAACGTAGAAGCCTGCGGGGGAAGTGGAGACTGTGAGAGGAGCGGAAAGCCTCTATAGGACCCAGAGCCTTCCCTCTTCTTAGATGAGTATCTGTTTGTTTTTTTCAGTATCGCTTCAGACTCACTTGAAATGCTTGTTATTGTTATGCACAAGCTGTTTTCCTAAGGAAGGGAGGGCGATATCACTCCCAAAACATGTGGGCATTTAATAAAAGTAATTACTATTATTCAGAGTCTCCATGCCTTAGTCCACTCGCCTCTGCAAACACATTACCGCCCATACGTGGCCTCCAGCAAACCCGGAATCGCCTTTATGTCTTGTGTTTGCACTGCTGACTGGTGACTCAGGGATGGTATATACCAGCAGACGCACCCTCACCCCACACACTGCAAGTTACATGATACTCCCTGCCCTATTATTCTGGGAATAGCTCCAGGGGCACCACCTCTGTCTGTCATGGATATTCTCCCACCATGCCTGATAAGTCACTGTGAGATAGAACAGAATTCCCCAGCAGCTCAGGGTGACCCAAAACCACTAGACAAGTATAGGGGACCAAAAGAGACAAAAAAGCCCCACTACTAAAAAAGCAGTGGATAGTGTGGTTTGCCTTCCTAAAACAAAGGGAGTTTGCAGTAATTCAGATTTAAATGAGTAACTGTGGTTACCCACAATACACCACTACTGAATATGCAAATTATCTCTTTATGCCCCTGAAGCCAGACTTTACATCCAGAACCGCTGGTGTATAGCAAACCTATAGCTTTTTAATTTTACAGAGCCACATCAACCCAACATGCCTGTCTCCTGTGTTGGTCACTTACCCCCTAGTGACACAGATAGCAATAGACAGCTGGCCACTGCCGCCCACTGCATAAGGAGGGGGGGGGGGGGGGGGGGGCTCTGAAGGTGAGATCTCTGTGGTCCCAAGTTCCCAGCTCTGCACACCTAATTGCCTTACCCATTACCAGGATCTTGTCTCTCCCTGCTGGACTCTTCTGTCCTTTAGAGACCCTGATGGCGAGATCTCTACATACACACTCTCCACACCTGCCAATACTCCTTACCAGGAGCTGGCTACCCCCAGATGCATACCTCTCAACTTTTGAGAAAGAGGGACACTTAAGCCATGCCCCTGCCACACCCCTGTCACACCCCTAGTCATGCATACCATAAAGATTTCATTAGAAAAATATGTTGTTTTATAATTCAAACCACACCGGTCCTTTCTATCCTGGTTCATTTTCCTTCATATTAACATTGTAAAATTAGTAATATATCAATGTAAAGGATGGGAATAAATTTTAGTCAATCCAACACAATTTTAGTAGAGAAATATATATATTTACATAGAAAGAGGGACAAAGTCCTGAAAGAGGGACAAATAAGGAGGAAAGAGGGACAGAGGGACAGGGCTCCCAAAGAGGGACTGTCCCTCCAAAGAGGGACAGTTGGGAGCTATGCCCAGATGGGTTTATCATGTAACCTCTGTAGTGAAGAATGATGTGTTGGGTGACATAGTGAAATCGTATCCCTCCAGCTAGCAGAGACAAGCAGTACGTATAGCACAGTATTCAGCATATCTACTGAGAATGACTCAATGTCCAGCAGTGAAATGCCCCAGAGATCAGTGCTGAGCATACAGAGACTTTCACCCCACACCAGGCGCCAACATGGGACAAATATTTACACTGACCTGTGTCCTCATCTGTTTACTGTTCCCAGGCATCAATCCCGTACTCTGTGTTCCTGGTATACACTGCCTCCCTCCTCCACCTTGTGTTACCGCTATCCCCCACTCCCACTACATGCCCATCCATTTACCCCCACTTCTATGTGGGGGTAAATGGATGTAACACAATTCCAGTCTATACTCAGCGCTTAAAGTACGAGAAATGTATTTGTTGTGGTAATACAGCATAATGACATTCTGCTGTATCACCGCAACAAAATATACAGCTTGGAGAATTTCTCCCACTTTAAAAAGGATCTGAATTCTTGCATGGGACAGAAGGAAAACATACAGAAATGCACCCTGTATGCATTTAGAGAGTTTAGCGTGTCTAATTCTCCCCTCATCTGTAACTAATCAAAAGTGTAATTTGATCTCTCAGCTGTGTCTGCTGGCTGCCTTGGTAGAGCAGCTAATTTGTTGACACAGGATGTTAGCCCTATGTCTGCGTTCATGCATAAGGAAGTAGATACACTGCAGATTTATTTCAGGATTTGGATTAGCTGTAACAAAGAAATGTTTTTCTTTAAGGGTTATTATGCTGTTGCTTATCTTTTAGAGCAGATAGGAAGTTCTGAGTTCAGGTCCACTTGTGTTATATGCATTTGAAGTGCCCTAGAGGCTTGATGGAGCTCTAATTATTGTCTGTGATTCCCCTCGAAGAAGATTACACCCCATGGGTTTCTCTGTATAAATGGCCCATCCATCCCCCGTTCAGTTTTCACTGTATACACCATCCATCTATCCATTCATCCTTCTTGCTACCCCAAGGATCGTTCTGACAAACGTCACAACGATCCAGAAGAAAGCGCAACAACGGCTGTTTTTCCTATGACAGCTGAAAAAGTTTGGAATGTCGCAAGACATTATGACCTGCTTCTACTCTGCCGCCATTGAGTCAATACTTGGCTCTTCCATCATCGTGTGGTATGCAGGGGCGTCTGCGAGCAACAGGTACAGATTACAAAGAGTCATTAAGTCTGCCGAAAGGATCATCGGTACCCCCCTCCCGTCCCGCCGCTCAACCTTCTCTACTCATGCAGACTACGCTCAAGGGCCGCTAGGATAGCAAGAGACCCCACCCACCCTGGCAACCGCTATTTCAGTCTTCTCCTCTTAGGCCGCCGCTACAGGTCCTTACCCACCAGGACCACTAGACACAGAAATACCTTTTTCCACAAGCCATTGACCTCCTCAACGTTCCCTCCCAACCGCACTCCCCAGCTCCAGCGCTTACACCTGGGCAGTAGCCCGCCCATGTTACACCACCTCAACTATTCTAGAGTTATACTATTGTATATCTGTTTATGTACTGTATATCTGTATTACTTGTCTTGTGTACCATTTGAGCCTGTCTGTGCCAAAAATAATTCCAGGTGCAAGCCCCTGTACTTGGCCATTAAGCTTGATTCTGATTCTGATGAAGCCTTGCAGACTGCAAACCTAGAATATTGTTAGACTTTTACTGCAGAGTAAAAGCAAAGCCACTCCACATGCAGCTTCCCAGAATCACCAGATGAATGCAGAATGGCAATCAAATGCACAATCAGCTAAAGCCTGGTACACACTTTCAATTATGATTGTTCTATTGCTGGCCAATTTTACTACCTGCATGTAGTATGAGGGTTTTATCTACACCGTTTGCTGTGTCTGAATTCAATATCTGTTGACCCTTATACTTCATGGAGGTAGTAAAATTAGTCAGTGATTGGCCAATCAAAATTGTAAGTATGTACCAGAGTTTAGTTTTACAGATATACAACTTCTGCAAACACCTGAGCCCAGGGCTGCAGAGTCAAAATATCAACTGACTCTGATGCCTCGATTTATGGTATCTCTGACTCCTCTGTTTCTATTATATGTATACAGTTTCCGTTTTGGTTGTGAGAACACAGAATACAAGCAGAGGCGTTGCAATAGCCATAGCTGCCATAGCAACTGCTACAGCCCCCCTCCCAGGTAGTACTTGATGGGCTCACTATTAACTCTCCTTTGTTTCTCCCCCATCTGACTTTGTCTCAGTGCTTATGGGCTATACACAGTGTACTTTACATGGGAATGTAAACTGCCCAGTCTACTCATATCCATCGGGGAGCGTTGCTCAATAGTGCCTAGATCTGATGGCCCCATGGAACTTTTGCTATGGTGCCCCATAATCTCTAGCTACTCCTCTGCACGCAAGGCATTTCTAAAGTGCCAAACTTCAACAATTTTAAATCTATATGAACATGATGTCTGCTCTTGGAAATAAACCAAAGAATGACTGGATGGGAAGCTGGTGCACTACCCTATTGGCAGGGGCGTAACAATGGATGCCCAGGACCACAGGCAAACAAAATTATCCTGCCCCCCCCCCCTTCAGATGGCCCCCTGGAAGTGGCCAGTGACATAGATGCCCCCCCACTATTAGCGCAGCGCTGCTATGTGACTATATTTACCTGATCCTGCTGCCTTGTGTCTTCTCTTCCTCCTAGCAGCCACTTGCTATGTGCTGCATCCATGGCTCCCAATGTCATGTGATCAGGAGCCATGCATGCAGCAGAGAGTGAGTGACCGAACACAAGCAATCCAGCGCAGGAGATTTGGGCGCAGCCGGCGCCACCATAGACCGTAATAGGAATTATGGCATTGAGTAACTTCAGCGCAGTCAGAAGACGGAGCCTCCAGCAATAGCTGGAAGCCGAATTACATCATCCCCCACTATCCAAGTGGACCTGGAGGGGGAATAGTAATTAACGCCGCCGGGAACTTGTGCAGCAGCAGGATAAGCCAAATACCGGCTGTATCCTGCGCCCAAGTCTCCTGGCGGCGAATCCTCTTGTACTCGTGAGTGGCTGCTGGGAGGAAGAGGCGACCCAAGGCTGCAGGATCAGGTACATATACTATGTACCTGCGCTAATGCTCTGCAAGGAGTAGTGGGCCCATATAACCCCCCTGCCAGGGCCAGATTTACCATAAGGCACTGTAGGCACGTGTCTACAGGTGCCTGAGGGTGGAAAGGTGGCTCATTCCCCTCCCCGAGTGCCTCCCTCCCTATGCAGAGTCCTGATGAAAGTGTAAATCAGGTTTTCAAACTGCTCTCAGCATTCCACTGACCAGATCTCCCTTCAGTCAGGGGCACCGCCAGTTACTTAATACTGAGGTTCCTCTAGCTACCTAATATTTTGGGGCACCTCTAGCTACTTTATATTAAAGGATACCCGAAGTGACATGTGACATGATGAGATAGACATGTGTATGTACAGTGCCTAGCACACAAATAACTATGCTGTGTTCCTTTTTATCTTTCTTTGCCTGAAAGAGTTAAATATCAGGTATGTAAGTGGCTGACTCAGTCCTGACTCAGACAGGAAGTGACTACAATGTGACCGTCACTGATAAGAAATTCCCCTTTTTATCTCTTTATTGCTCTCAGAAGCCATTTTCTGCTAGGAAAGTGTTTTATAGTTGGAATTTCTTATCAGCGAGGGTCACACTGTAGTCAGCCACTTACATCCCTGATATTAAACTGTTTCAGGCAGAGAAAGAAAAAAAAAGGAATACAGCATATTTATTTGTGTGCTAGGCACTGTACATACACATGTCTATCTCATCATGTCACATGTCACTTCAGGTATCCTTTAACCACTTGAGGACCGCCCCCAGCCGATGGGCGGCGGCAAAGTCCGGGCCCAAACGACCGCAATACGCCCATCGGCGGGGGCGGCTGCGGGAGTGGCTATGCGGCGATCGCGTCATTCGTGACGCGATCAGCCGCCGGGGACTGGCTCCGCCCACCGCTCGTAGTAACCCGCCGGCCGTTCGGAAGCGCCGGCGGGTTACTAGCACCCGGATCGCCGCTGCACATATGTATAATAGGCTTTGTAATGTATACAAAGCCTATTATACTGGCTGCCTCCTGCCCTGGTGGTCCCAGTGTCCGAGGGACCACCAGGGCAGGCTGCAGCCACCCTAGTCTGCACCCAAGCACACTGATTTCCCCCCCCCCCTGCCCCCTGATCGCCCACAGCACCCCTCAGACCCCCCCCTGCCCACCCCCCAGACCACTGTTTGCACCCAGTCACCCCCCTAATCACCCATCAATCACTCCCTGTCACTATCTGTCAACGCTATTTTTTTTTTATCCCCCCCCCTGCCCACTGCCCCCTCCTGATCACCCCCCACCCCTCAGATTCTCCCCAGACCCCCCCCCCCCCCCGTGTACTATATGCATCTATCCCCCCTGATCACCTGTCAATCACCACCTGTCACTGTTACCCATCAGATTAGACCCTAATCTACCCCTTGCGGGCACCCAATCACCGGCCCACACGCTCAGATTGCCCTCAGACCCCCCCTTATCAATTCGCCAGTGCAATATTTACATCTGTTATTCCCTGTAATAACCCACTGATCACCTGTCAATCACCTATCAATCACCCCCTGTCACTGCCACCCATCAATCACCCCCTGTCACTGCCACCCATCAATCAGCCCCTAACCTGCCCCTTGCGGGCAATCTGATCACCCACCCACACCAATAGATCGCCCGCAGATCCGACATCAGATCACCTCCCAAGTGCAGTGTTTACCTCTCTTCTCTCCTCTAAACACCCACTAATTACCCATCAATCACCCCCTATCACCACCTGTCACTGTTACCCATCAGATTAGACCCTAATCTGCCCCTTGCGGGCACCCAATCACCCGCCCACACGCTCAGATTGCCCTCAGACCCCCCCTTATCAATTCGCCAGTGCAATATTTACATCTGTTATTCCCTGTAATAACCCACTGATCACCTGTCAATCACCTATCAATCACCCCCTGTCACTGCCACCCATCAATCACCCCCTGTCACTGCCACCCATCAATCACCCCCTGTCACTGCCACCCATCAATCAGCCCCTAACCTGCCCCTTGCGGGCAATCTGATCACCCACCCACACCAATAGATCGCCCGCAGATCCGACATCAGATCACCTCCCAAGTGCAGTGTTTACCTCTCTTCTCTCCTCTAAACACCCACTAATTACCCATCAATCACCCCCTATCACCACCTGTCACGGTTACCCATCAGATTAGACCCTAATCTGCCCCTTGCGGGCACCCAATCACCCGCCCACACCTCAGAACGTCCTCAGACCCCAGCCCTGATCACCTCGCTAGTGCATTGCTTGCATCTATTTCCCCCCTCTAATCACACCTTGAGACACCCATCAATCACCTCCTGTCACCCCCTAGCACACCTACCCATCAGATCAGGCCCTAATTTGCCCTGTGTGGGCTCCTGATCACTCGGCCAAACCCTCAGATCCCCCTCAGACCCCCTTCCGATCACCTCCCCAGTGCATTGATTGCATCTATTTTCCCCTCTAACCGCCCCCTGAGACACCCATCAATCACCTCCTGTCACCCCCCTAGCACTCCTATCCATCAGATCAGGCCCAAAACATCCTGTCATCTAAGAGGCCACCCTGCTTATGAAAGGTTCCACAAAATTTGCCCCCTCATAGACCACCTGTCATCAAAATTTGCAGATGCTTATACCCCTGAACAGTCATTTTGAGAAATTTGGTTTCCAGACTACTCACAGTTTTGGGCCCGTAAAATGCCAGGGCAGTATAGGAACCCAACAAATGACCCCATTTTAGAAAGAAGACACCCCAAGGTATTCTGTTAGGTGTATGATGAGTTCATAGAAGATTTTATTTTTTGTCAAAAGTTAGCGGAAATTGGATTTTTATTGTTTTTTTCACAAAGTGTCATTTTTCACTAACTTGTGACAAAAAATAAAATCTTCTATGAACTCACCATACCCCTAACGGAATACCTTGGGGTGTCTTCTTTCTAAAATGGGGTCACTTGTGGGGTTCCTA
Source organism: Hyperolius riggenbachi (assembly GCF_040937935.1). Classification (NCBI taxonomy): domain Eukaryota; kingdom Metazoa; phylum Chordata; class Amphibia; order Anura; family Hyperoliidae; genus Hyperolius; species Hyperolius riggenbachi. The sequence continues at coordinate 73,791,864 of NC_090652.1, read as the reverse complement.
TACTGCCCTGGCATTTTAGGGGCCCTAAACCGTGAGGAGTAGTCTAGAAAACAAATGCCTCAAAATGACCTGTGAATAGGACGTTGGGCCCCTTAGCGCACCTAGGCTGCAAAAAAGTGTCACACATGTGGTATCGCCATACTCAGGAGAAGTAGTATAATGTGTTTTGTGGTGTATTTTTACACATACCCATGCTGGGTGGGAGAAATCTCTCTGTAAATGGACAATTGTGTGTAAAAAAAATCAAAAATGTGTCATTTACAGAGATATTTCTCCCACCCAGCATGGTTATATGTAAAAATACACCACAAAACACATTATACTACTTCTTCTGAGTACGGCGATACCACATGTGTGACACTTTTTTGCAGCCTAACTGTGCTAAGGGGCCCAAAGTCCAATGAGTACCTTTAGGATTTCACAGGTCATTTTGAGACATTTGGGTTCAAGACTACTCCTCACGGTTTAGGGCCCCTAAAATGCCAGGGCAGTATAGGAACCCCACAAGTGACCCCATTTTAGAAAGAAGACACCCAAGGTATTCTGTTAGGTGTATGATGAGTTCATAGAAGATTTTATTTTTTGTCACAAGTTAGCGGAAATTGATATGTATTGTTTTTTTTTTCACAAAGTGTCATTTTCCGCTAACTTGTGACAAAAAAAAAATCTTCTATGAACTCACCATACTCCTAACAGAATACCTTGGGGTGTCTTCTTTCTAAAATGGGGTCACTTGTGGGGTTCCTATACTGCCCTGGCATTTTAGGGGCCCTAAACCGTGAGCAGTAGTCTAGAATCCAAATGCCTCAAAATGACCTGTGAATAGGACGTTAGGCCCCTTAGCGCACCTAGGTTGCAAAAAAGTGTCACACATGTGGTATCGCCGTACTCAGAAGAAGTAGTATATTGTGTTTTGGGGTGTATTTTTACACATACCCATGCTGGGTGGGAGAAATCTCTCTGTAAATGGACAATTGTGTGTAAAAAAAAATCAAACAATTGTCATTTACAGAGATATTTCTCCCACCCAGCATGGGTATGTGTAAAAATACACCCCAAAACACATTATACTACTTCTCCTGAGTACGGCGGTACCACATGTGTGGCACTTTTTTGCACCCTAAGTGCGCTAAGAGGCCCAAAGTCCAATGAGTACCTTTAGGATTTCACAGGTCATTTTGCGTCATTTGGTTTCAAGACTACTCCTCACGGTTTAGGGCCCCTAAAATGCCAGGGCAGTATAGGAACCCCACAAATGACCCCATTTTAGAAAGAAGACACCCCAAGGTATTCCGTTAGGAGTATGGTGAGTTCATAGAAGATTTTATTTTTTGTCACAAGTTAGCGGAAAATGACACTTTGTGAAAAAAAACAATTAAAATCAATTTCCGCTAACTTGTGACAAAAAAAAAAAATCTTCTATGAACTCACCATCCTCCTAACGGAATACCTTGGGGTGTCTTCTTTCTAAAATGGGGTAATTTGTGGGGTTCCTATACTGTCCTGGCATTTTAGGGGCCCTAAACCGTGAGGAGTAGTCTTGAAACGAAATTTCTCAAAATGACCTGTGAATAGGACGTTGGGCCCCTTAGCGCAGTTAGGGTGCAAAAAAGTGCCACACATGTGGTATCGCCGTACTCAGGAGAAGTAGTATAATGTGTTTTGGGGTGTATTTTTACACATACCCATGCTGAGTGGGAGAAATATCTCTATAAATAGACAATTGTGTGTAAAAAAAATTAAACAATTGTCATTTACGAAGATATTTCTCCCACCCACCATGGGTATGTGTAAAAATACACCCCAAAACACATTATACTACTTCTCCTGAGTACGGCAATACCACATGTGTGGCACTTTTTTGCAGCCTAACTGCGCTAAGGGGCCAAAAGTCTAATGAGCATCTTTAGAGTGAACCAGAGACGAAGCACCCTTATGTATTTTACCATAGAAATCAGTGGGAACATTAGAGAAAACATTTACCATGCTCTCTGTTCCATCCTCACTGCTAAAAGTGTCTGTTATCTAGCTGAGATAAGAATCCCGGACTGAGCATTGAGTCTGGCTTTGCTATAATGACTCAGCTATAATGATTCCTGAGCAAAGCCAGCAGGGGGCAGGCTTGGACTTGAAGACAGCAAAGAACACAGTCTCAGCTATAATTATTCTGTAGCAAAGCCAGACCGACTGCTTAGTCGGGATTCTTATCTTAGAGGTGATAACAGGCAAATTAAACAGAGAACAATGTAACAAAGAGCAGATTAGGTGTTTACTGTCATGTTCCCACTGATTTATAAGGTAAAATACAAGAGGATGCTTCATCTCTGGTTCTCTTTAAGCTTTACAGGGGTGCTTACAATTAGGCACCCCCCAAAATGCCAGGACAGTGAACACACCCCACAAATGACCCCATTTTGGAAAGTAGACACTTCAAGGTATTCAGAGAGGAGCATAGTGAGTCTGTGGCAGATTTCATTTTTTTTGTCGCAAGTTAGAAGAAATGGAAACTTTTTTTTTTTCTTTTTTTTGTCAGAAAGTGTCATTTTCCGCTAACTTGTGACAAAAAATAAAATCTTCTATGAACTCACCATGCCTCTCACTGAATACTTTGGGATGTCTTCTTTCCAAAATGGGGTCATTTGGGGGGTATTTGTACTATCCTGGAATTTTAGCCCCTCATGAAACCTGACAGGTGCGCAGAAAAGTCAGAGATGCTTGAAAATGGGAAAATTCACTTTTGGCACCATAGTTTGTAAACGCTATAACTTTTACCCAATCCAATAAATATACACTGAATGGTTTTTTTTTTATCAAAGACATGTAGCAGAATAACTTTCGCGCTCAAATGTATAGGAAATTTTACTTTATTTGAAAAATGTCAGCACAGCAAGTTAAAAAAGTCATTTTTTTGCCAAAATTCATGTCTTTTTTGATGAATATAATAAAAACTAAAACTCGCAGCAGCAATCAAATAGCAGCAAAAGAAAGCTGTATTAGTGACAAGAAAAGGAGGTAAAATTCATTTAGGTGGTAGGTTGTATGACCGAGCAATAAACCGTGAAAGCTGCAGTGGTCTGAATGGAGAAAAAGGCTCTGGTCCTTAAGGGGCGAAAAGACTGTGGTCCTGAAGTGGTTAAGGGTACTTCTGACTACCTAATACTATGTGGCACCTGTAGCTACCTTTGACAGGCAAGGGAAGTAAGGGAGAAGGGACAGCTGGGACAGCCAGCACAATTGCAGTGCAGTTTTGTGGGGGTTTGTAGGTTCATGGGTGTGGTCAAGCATAATATGGGCACGGTCATGGGTGGGGCCAAATATACATGACCTTAGCAGTGATGTAAAAGGTCTGCCGGGGAAGTTTGAGCTGTGCCATAGTGTATGCCACAAAAATAAATGTAATCTGACAGCAGTTCACCAAAAAGACAGGTAATTTGGTAGAAGTTCTTCCAAAATACAGATAATATGGCAGTGGTTCCCCCAAAATAGACAATGTGGCAGCAGCAGTTCCCCCCAACATACACACAATCTGGAAGCAGTTTCCCAAAATGTGCAAAACCTGGAAGTGGATCACCCAAAATACACGTAACACCCAAAATACATGTAATCTGGCAGCAGTGGTCCCTCAAACATACACAATCTGGCAGCAGTTCCCTAAAATACAAGTTATCTGGCAGCAGCTGTTCCCCTAACATACACATAATCTGGCAGCGGTTCCCCAAAATACACTTACTCTGTTAACAGCGGTTCCCCAAAAATGCAGATAATCTGAAAGCCGTACCCCCAGCATAGGTAGCCAGGTCTATAGGTGTCCCCAGTATAAGAAGGCATGAGTATAGTTGTCCCCAGAATAGGTAGCCAGGTCTATAGATGCCCCCAGAAAAGGTGGCCAGGTGTATAGATGTCCCATAGGTGTATAGATGTCCACAGAATAGGTGGCCAGGTGTATATGTTCCATAAGTAGCCAGGTGTATAGTAGTCCCCAATATATGTAGCCAGGTGTATAGCTGTCCCCAGTATATGTAGGCATGGGTATATGTGCCCAGTATATGTAGGCAGGGGTATATGTCCCCAGTATATGTGCCCAGTATATGTAGGCAGGGGTATATGTCCCCAGTAAATATAGCCAGGGGTATATGTCCCTAGTATATGTAGGCAGGGGTATTTATCCCTAGTATATATAGTCAGGGGTATATGTGCCCAGTATATGTAGTCAGGGGTATATGTGCCCAGTATATGTAGGCAGGGGTATATGTCCCCAGTATATGTAGGCAGGTGTATAGCTGTCCCCAGTATATATAGTCAGGGGTATATGTCCCTAGTATATGTAGGCAGGGGTATATGTCCCCAGTATATATAGCCAGGGGTATATGTCCCCAGTATATGTAGGCAGGGGTATATGTCCCCAGTATATGTAGGCTGGGGTATATGTCCCCAGTATATGTGCCCAGTATATGTAAGCAGGGGTATATGTCCCCAGTAAATATAGCCAGGGATATATGTCCCTAATATATGTAGGCAGGTGTATAGCTGTCCCTAGTATATGTAGTCAGGGGTATATGTGCCCAGTATATGTAGGCAGGGGTATATGTCCCCAGTATATGTAGGCAGGTGTTTAGCTGTCCCCAGTATATGTAGGCAGGTGTTTAGGCAGGGGTATATGTCCCTAGTATATGTAGGCAGGGGTATTTGTCCCCAGTATATATAGCCAGGGGTATATGTTTCCAGTATATGTAGGCAGGGGTATATGTGCCCAGTATATGTAGGCAGGTGTATAGCTGTCCCCAGTATATATAGTCAGGGGTATACGTGCTCAGTATATGTAGTCAGGGGCATATGTGCCCAGTATATGTAGGCAGGGGTATATGTCCCCAGTATATGTGCCCAGTATATGTAGGCAGGGGTATATGTCCCCAGTATATGTAGTCAGGGGTATATGTGCCCAGTATATGCAGGCAGGGGTATATGTCCCCAGAATAGGTAGCCAGGTGTCCCCCCAGCAGGAGGGGAGCAGCGCAGAGAAGAGGGAGAGCTGTGGGATCAGCAGTGGGGAAGGGGGGACATCTCCCCCTCCTTCCCTCACCTTGGGGCTCCCCCTCCAACGCTCTCCCCTCCAGAACTAAGTGTTGTGCAGTGGCTGGCAGCGGGCGGAACTTGCCTCCATCTCGTAGGCGCGGGATGGTCTAATGGATTTGCCGCTAGTCTGGTCTGGTCCAGACCAGAGCAGCGGCACCAGAACTTCCGGTGCTTGGAGCAAGATGGAGGTAAGTTTCGCCCGCTGCCAAACGCCGCACAAGACTTAGTTCTGGAGGGGAGAGCGAGGGAGGGGGAGCCCCAAGGTGAGGGAAGGAGGGGGGAGACGTCCCCCCTTCCCCACTGTCCCCACAGCTCTCCTCTGCGCTGCTTCCCTCCACACATGCCAGGGTGGACGTCGTCCACCCGCGTTCACACCCCACTCGACCCCTGGGCTCCTGTGAGGTAAATCCGGGCCTGCCCCCCGCAGTTGCAGGGGCTATTGTTAGTAATCCAACTTTTTTACTGAGAGATACTGTTTGGGTTTAAAATCTATAGCTAAGCCTATGTGGCATTTTTATTTTATTTATACTGTATTAAATGACAAAAACGTGTAAATATTTAAAATCGGGCCCATCACTTGGGGTGGAGTATATTACACATCCACAGACAAGAACAGAGTTTAAACTTTTATTTTATCACAAATGATTAAAAAGGAAACCACAATGGTTCTTGCGTATAAGAATAAAGCAACGCAGCTGGCAGGGGTGGGTATAAAGAACAGTCAGAATATATCTAGTACTGACAACAAATGACATTTATTATTATTATTATTATTATTTATATAGCGCCGACATATTACGCAGCGCTGTACGAGTTTATTCTCTTGTCACTTAACTGTCCCTCAGAGGGGCTCACAATCTAATCCCTACCACAGTCATATGTATGTGTATGTATCGTATAGTGTATGTATCGTAGTCTAGGGATAATTTAGGGGAAAGCCAATAAAGTTCTCTGTATAGTTTTGGGATGTGTAAGGAAACCGGATTGCCTGGAGGAAACCCACGCAGACACAGGGAAAATATACAAACTGTGCAGATAGTGCCCTGGCTGGGAGATGACGTACAAACCAGGGGCCCAGCGCTGCAAGGCGAGTGTGCTAGCCAGTATTCCACCGTGCTGCCCAACCATAAATGTACAGGATTGCTTTTGGTACACCCCCAAGTTTTGCAGTCATACCGTGCCACTTGGAGAGCTGCACACTATAATGTAACACAATAAGGAGGTAACAACATTTCATCCATGATTGACATGGCTTCATATAGTTCTATGAGTTGCAAAAAACATATAAACAATCAGGTTATTATTATTGCTTTTATCATGAGGCTATAAAGTATTAGCATATATAAACATCAGCAAAAAAACGTTACCAGTAATTGGGCAGCGTAGCCAGTACAATGGACACAGAGGGCACCTCCAGAGGGGCCACTTATCTGATTTCCTAGTACTCAGGTAGTGCGCAAAGCGTAATGCTAAAGTCCAGCCCTTGGCAGCAGCACATACAGGCCGGCCAGCTGACGTCGGGATTTGCAGTTGAATTTGGGTCACCTTGAAGTTCTGCCCAAACATCAGTCATTTCAGCTGAACCAAAAGAAATATTGCTGACATTTGGGCTTCTGTGTTTGGGTGTCTAATTTACCCTTCATTGTTGTGTTTTCATCTGTTGATATATGCGTTTCAGCTGAATGCTGGCTAAATCGCATAAACCCGCAGCTGAATAAGGACTATATGATATAACTGAGGGCTCTTTTCCACTATGAAATGCAATCGCAGTTGTGATTGCAATCGCAATCGCGTTTCAATTTCCACCATGCAATTGAGCTACTATACTCAGTATAGTAAAGCTCAATCGCATCAAAAACGTGGCAGGACGACGATTTTGTTTTGACCAAAATTGCATCGCAATCGGATCGCACTAATGAACATTGCTGCTGCAGTTTCCATTAGTTTAATGTACCTTCAGAATGAAATCGCAAATCACGGGGTAATGGAAAAAGGCCCTGAGAACTTAGAAAAAATGTGGTTACCAGTGGGGAAATGTGTTGTTCCTGTCTTCAGCCCGTAGGTGGCACTGTTGTTGACCCTGTAGTAGTGTTCATTACTTGAATTTCCTGACTACAATACGCAACAATAACCAAGATAGAGAGGAAGACTCAGGTTCACATAGTGGCTGTGTGTAATAGTGCTCCTCCTCATTCTTTATTCCTGATCACGCACTGATGGAAGACAAGATGATACCCAGAGGAGTAACTAGAGGGAAGCAGCTTCTGTGATTGCACTTGCTTTATGACCCTTGTGAGATGAGCCCCAAGCCGTAAGGGGCACCAAGAGGAGGCAAGAAGACGTTCAGGGGCCCCATCAAAGTGTCACTGGGGGGCCCCATGGATTGTGGTCATGCCACTGGTGATGCCTTATATTATGATGGAGATCTGCAGAAGTATGACCTGTCCTCTTGCAGCTGACTTTGTGATGATAACATCATGCCTTGCGGAATGTCCATCCGCATCTGTATAAATAGACATACCACGTCCATCATCCACGGCACTCTCTGTGCATTCCCTGAGACATTGCTGTGTGCCATGGCCTCAATCAGTGGCGTAGCTAAGGAGCTGTAGGCCCCGATGCAAATTTTACAATGGGGCCCCCCAAGCACTTTATACATAACAATTGATACGGCGTACCAAAACCTTCCAATGGCAATTACAGTATCAGAGGTGCAAGAGGGGGATGGGGAGGAGTTTGTTAATGATTACTACTATTCAAAGTATCTATAGAAGTGATTATTATGAGCACAGTGTCAGGAATATACTGGGGTGCTTATGATGTAAGGATAATATTTTCATTTGCCTGTCTGACTGCTATGTACTGTACTTCAGATGCGTATGTATGGGTCATCATCTGGCTTTGGGGGAAGCTGTACTTGTCTGTGTGACAGTGTGGAATACAATTACCCTCAGTTCCTCGGAGAGCAGGGAGCTAATTAGAAGCCCTATTGTCCCATTATACCAATCAGGACATAGTCAGGGAACTTCAAAGACCTACATTTGCATCTAAAGAGGACTTCAGTGAAGAATGCTTGGGGTAATAAGACAATGGCAGAAATGAAGTGTGAAGTCCTTTTGATACCATTTGCTACCTGTGGAAATTGAATTATTGGTGGAGGTGCAACCTCCTTATCTTTGATCAGCTAGGAAGTACTGTCAACAATGGGGTTGTCACCTGTAACGTGGACTAGGGAAATCTTTTCATGTATGTGGGCTATTGTACATTTTTCGCAGGTGGATGTTAGATCTCTGGAGATCCAATTATGACTGAGGATGTAATTAAATCTAGCTCCCCCCCCCCCCCCCCCCGTCCACACAGGCTTACAGCCTCCAGGCGTATTTCATAGTATAAAACCGCAGCTAGGATAGCCACAACTTGTAGTTCTTGGAGGTAGCTCACACGGCTAGAACTAACCTGGTTCCTGACCAGAAGTGCGAACCCCCCGCAACAACACCAGATCGATACGCTGGTACGTTTATTTCCCGTTTATTTTGGTAAGCAAAATCGCTTTGTGTGTTATCTTTGTAACTTTTATCTTGTAACTATTTTCACTTTGTTTTTTGTAATCTTTTTGTATATATTAAGTTCTGCATTGTTCTATGTTTTTCTAGAATATTAAATTATTATTTAATAAGTTTGACTTCTGCCGTACTAAACTAACACTCATAGCCTAGAAGAGACTGAAGTGTAACCGTGTATAAGTTCATGCCTAATTGTACGCTTGAGCAACACTACCGTATGAAATTGTAATTGCATTGTGTGTGGGGGCGTTTGTCATACGTTGGCCTAAGCGCGCAGCTGACCCAACGTACGAACAACGCCAGTGCGAGTAGCAACAGCAGAGTGGCTAACAGTATCGTTCGGAACAACTGTTAGTGGGTCTTTGCTTCACGACAGTGTAAGATTGCAACTGTGTGTGTGTGTGGGTGCGTGGCGTTCCCGTATTTGGCCTAAGCGCAAAGCTGACCCAAATACGAAAACGCAGATTGCGTATTGAGCACTCGATAGCTGAGTGAACGTGTCTAGCAACGCTAGTGGTGGCAGTGGGAAGTGTTTGAGGGGTTCCAGCCTTGTTTGTAGCTTAAATAAGGCTGTTCCCCGCTTAATCTGGTCAAACCCGCAGTCGGGAACCGTATACGCAGGCGTGCCGCGGGCCGGTTCCTGACACACAGGACCAATAGAGAGGTAATACTGTAGTTGAGGGAGGGCCCTTCGGGGCCCCTCTGGCCCAAGGGCCCCGATGCGGTCGCAACCTCTGCAACCCCTATTGCTACGCCTCTGGCCTCAATTCACTAAGCTTTATCAAACACTTTATCGAATGTTTGATAATTTACCTCATGGGTAAAATCTCATTTTGAATTCACTAAGGTGTTATAAATTTATTGAACATTTTATCGATAAAACATTCGATGAATATACTGTATAACACCTTTGTGAAGTCAAAATAAGATTTTACCCATGAGGTAAATTATCAAACGTTCGATAAAGTGTTTGATAAAGCTTAGTGAATTGAGGCCCATGTGTCTTCTGAAGCACCGCTGGGTACACTACACCACTTAAAGTTTAACACTTGTGTTCGGTAGTCACGGAAGCAGTATAACTGAAACTAAGTTTATTTACAGGCTTCAACAGCTCTCTACATAAAACAGCATTTTCACTCTGTGCTCCTAGCTAATAAAAAAAAAATACAGGAACCAACAACCCACAACAGTACAGATCAACAGATAATCATATCAGTTTTACAAGTAGCACAGCGCCATCTACAGCGTACCAAGGATTGGATGTATATGATGTCCTTTCCCCCAGGCACGTCTGTGTTATGTTTGTTGCTCAAGGAACTACTTATATTGTGAGTCCTTCAAGGTAATGGTGTACCATGTGTCTCCTGAGTTATTGCTGTGTCTCATGTGCTCCCTAAGCACTGTGTGTCATTTCCCCTCCCTGAGGTGCCACTGTGTACCGTGTGTGTCCAAGGTTATGTTGTGTACTTGTGTGTCTCCAAGGTTCTGTTGTGTCCAGTGTGTCCATGAGGTAAAGCTGTATACCTTGTAACCCCCGAGGCTCCACTGTCTACTGTTCTCTGACACACATCTGTGTACCATGTGTCACGCGAGGTACTACTATGTACTGTTTGTCCTTTGTAGTAACGCTGTACACTCTATGTATCCGGAGGTACCACTATGTACTGTTTGTCCCCTGAGGAACCACTGTGTTTTTTATGTCTCTGGAAGCACTGCTGTGTACTGAAGGCCCCCCAAGATACTGCATTGTACTGTGTGTCCCGCAAAGTTCCACCGATGCTGGACATGTCACCAGTTGTGGACACTCCAGCAGTCCTGGACACCATTAGTGCAGCTAGGATATGGCAGTGCTCTGGCATTATATTGTCCAGCCAGTCTTGTATAAGACACAGTTATTTTCAGTGGGAGGAGCTATCACAATACAGCTCCACCAATAAATAAAGTGAGAAGCTCTGTGACGCAATCATAGCAGCAGATCCTGACCAATCACAGGAAACAATCGTCACAGGCTGGGCTCTGGAATTGTCGCTCCTCTTCATGCCTCAAACTTCTGGTAAATGGATTCAACGTAGAGAAGCACTTTCTGCCAATCAGGGCCCTGCGTCTGCAGCATGTGATCAGCGGTCTGATGGGAAGAGACAATTGTGAGAGGAGAGAAGCAGAATTGGTGGGGAGGGGGAGTCTGTGAGTGGAAAACGGAGACTCACCAATACAGAGGGGATGCCAATGCTTTCTGCTACCTGGAAAGCCAGCTGGAGATTCTTCCTCTGCAGAGGAGACAGATTATTACCCTCGCATCGATTCAGAACAAGACAGGCTGCAATACGGAACAATTAGATTCAAGTGTGTGTGGCCATGGAATCAGTTTATGACTATCATTATACCTTCCCATGTATGAAGTAATGTGAGAAAGATGTGATTGGGAGGATCTGGTGCCACCGCCATCGGGTTGGCTGCTGGATGCTGAGGCTTGAAAGGATGATGAAAGTTTGTGAACAGTGGCGTCACTATGGGGGTGTGGTAGGTGCAGACCGCACCAGGTGACACCTGCAGAGGGGGCGACACCAAGCTCCAGTCTAAGGGAGAGTGAAGTTTAAGGCTATATAATTATAGACCTTTTTTTAACTACAAAAAAGCATTATTGGTTTTGTTTAGAGTCATGAGATTGGAGGCTTATGGGGTAAAAGAGGGGTGACACCATGAATTCACGCACCGGATGACGCCTCTGTTTGTGAATGTCCGTCAAGGTTATTGGGCAGGGTTAGATGTATATGGGGGAAAGAGGAAAGAGGTGGTTGCTAGAGACTGAAGGTTAAGGTCAGGGATCCAGAAGGGGAGGAGGACAGTTCTCACATTAGATGTTTGAAGAGGGTATTTTTTTCTAAGGGAATGATTATGGATAGTACATCGGGGAAGAAGAACCAAAAACACTCAAGAAACAACATAAAGTACCTCAAGTACAGTATGAGGTACAGTTAGTAACTTCTCAGCCAATACACGGCACTGCTGCCCAATCCTGCCAAGTAACAACCAGAAGTACCTTTCTTGGAGTTTACTGCTATGACTAAACCTCCCACACTGCTGGACATTGGCTCTGCTATTACCACTGCCATATTGGAACATTTCCTAAAGTCCAAAAGAAAACAAAAGCTGCCACAATTATTCATATTGGTTTTCTTGTCTCCTGCTTCAAACAAAGCTGTTATCTGGCCTGAGGCCACCCCCTGCAATGTAAAGGTAGAGGGCCTTCACTTGGCTATAGAAGAGTCAGTGTCTGGCTACCTCCTGCAGTGTGAAGGTAGAGGGACTTCACCTGGCTATAGCAGAGCCAGTGTCTGGTTACCCCCTGCAATGTGAAGGTAGAGGGACTTCTGGTTATAGCAAAATTGGTGTTCAGCCACCCCTACAGTGTTAAAGCAGAGGTGCTCCTCCTGGTCATAGCAGAGCCAGTGTCTGGCCACTCCCTGCAGTGAAAGAGCAAGGGGTCCTCCTCCTGGTTATAGTGAAGTCAGTGTCCAGCCACCCCTAGTCTCTGGGCACCTGCACCAGGCTTGCAAAAAAAAACCCAAAAGAACAAAATCCCTCATCTTTGAGTTTTCCTTAGATTATGAATCTGTGATTTCCCTTATCTATGTACTATTCCCATGACTAGCTAAAGACCATGCTTAGCAGAATGCTATATTATTGTTGTTAGTGCTGTAAATGGTCTTACCTTTTCTAGGGGGCGGAGCTGGTTGTAGGGGATCCTTTCTGGCAGGTAGGAATGTAGGAGGGCACAGAGCGCCATGCCATCCACCCACGAGGAGCTGAAGTTTGTAATCACCACATGCTGAAAAATATATATATTCACAGGTCACCTTGCTCGATGGTGTAAAAAATTTTACTTCTCATCATAATATTTATGAAGGTTGACATCAGACCGCTTCCCTTTCCTCCAAATCCAGGGCACTACCCCCTATCCCCTAATAGGCAATATCCTCCTACCTTCCAACCTGTTTGCTACAGACCAGTTCTGAGCTCTCTTCTTCTGTGTTGTTACTCCTTCAAAGGAATTGGTCTACAACCACCCTAGCAGAGCAGGGACAAGGTCCTCCAGCACCCAAGGCTGAGACACCAAAGTGCGCCCCTCCATCCCTCCCACCCCAGCTATTACACACTGATTGCTATTAGACTAAGAGGGCCACAGGGCCCACAACCTCCCCAACACCTTAATATCTAGTTATCTGGCTTGCAGTCACTGCTATATATCCCCTTTTCTTATTTCTTTCTGCTTCATACACAATTAGGAATGACAGCTGAATGAATTATGCGCCCCCTCCTACACTGAGCCTCTCCAGCCTATGCCTCGGCCCGGCCCTGCACCCCAGTGATCAAGCCCAGATTTATACTTTTATCCACCCTAGGCCAACTTTTGTGCACCTCCCTTTAATGTGCGGCACCTCCCTCCTATTCCTTGTGGAGCCCCCTCTTCCATGTCTAACGTTCATGTACAGCAGCCCCCTTCAGTTATATACAGACCGCTTGGGCAGCAGCTCCCTATGTCCATGTGTTGCTTCACATTTGCAACCTCTCTATTCCATTGACAGCCTCTTCTTCAACATTCAGCAATGTTCTTCCATGTCCAGCAGCCCCTTGGCCAGTTGTCGCTCAAGGTCCAGGCCCTTGTGGCCTTTGCATAAATCTGGCCCTGTCAGTGATATGTCACCCCTACTATCAGTATATCCCCCTCCACCTCAAAGCTTCTTTTCCCTCCTACAAGCGCAGACTGTATGGCAGAGGCTCACCCACCTTATAGCCACAAGTTCGGTCCTGGGCCCAGCGCAAAAAAACACCCCTCTTGGAGCCACCATAGCGACGGAAGAAGGACCCAGAGTCATCAGTCAAGTTCTCCCTGTGAGAAGAGACGATAGATAGATGAGATCTCAAGAGCTTCCAGAGACAGTTATCTATCATGAATGAATGAGAAGAGTGACCCACGTGGCTTTAGACTGGTTTAGTAATGTCTCCAGGCTACCTCTTCGCTCTCGTCGAGATGCTGCAGCATCTTATAGAGGAAAAACAGATATATTCACAAACCGAATTGTAAAAGGTAGCAGCCAGAACCAATCAGAAGACAGAATGTTGCAGACAAGTGTTATATAGAAAGACATCTTCCCTATGTCAGTTTCTGTCACCTGAGTCAATGCTAACCACACACCATATATACTGTATGTGCATCTCTCCACAGACATGAAGAATAAGCAGGCTGGGTTTCCACCTGGATTTTGCAGTTATAGCTTAATTTATTAGTGGTAACATAGCCACAAACAGCACAAAGTTTCGGCACTCGGCATGCTGAAACGTTGTGCTTTTTGTGGCTATGTTACCACTAATAAATTAAGCTATAACCGCAAAATCCAGGTGGAGACCCAACCTGCTTTTTCTTCATGATTGACTTTACACCTTTGTGGGATCTGGGTGTTTGCTGGTTGACTCCCTGGTGTATTAATGGTTGGTGGTTTGAGCTCAGGGGCCATCTTTTCTTTCTGCAATCTCTCCTCAGACATCTGGACCAAACAGACGCTGTATATATGTGCTAAGTGTGCCATGTGTCCACCTCTCCTCAGATGCCTGCGCCAACCACACAATGCATATTTGTGCCATGTGTTTATCTCCCACCAAGCCCTTGGGCCAACCACACACTGTATATAAATGCCCTCTACCCATCTCTCACCAAACTCTGAGGCCAACCACACAACCTAGATGTTTTCTCTAGCCATCTCTTACCAGACTTCAGCCCCAAGCAAACATTGTAGACTTGTCTTCAACTCATCTCCTAAATATGACCAATGGGCCAACTACACACTGTATATGTGCCCTCTGCCCATATCTCACCTCAATCCTGGGACAACCACACACCCTACATGTCCCCTTTACTCTTCTCTCACCTGACTCATGGGCCAACCACACACTCTATATTTGTGCCATTTGCCCATCTCTCACCAGAACTCCGAACCAAACACGCATCCTTAATCTGCTCTATGCTTGTTTTTCACTTGACTCATCATGATACATTGTCATTAAACATTATTCTATAAAGAAGACACATGATCTAATAAAGACAAAATGGATCAAAGCATAGTTGTTTAGCACATAGTCTGCAAATACAGCAATACCAAGATACAACACAAGAGAGAGCCCTGCTCATATGAAATTTCTATCTACATCTGTCCTGTGCCAATTTCTCACCTGACTCCTCGCCCAACCACATAGCTTACATCTGTCCTGTGTCCATTTCTCATCTGACTCCTGGGTCAACCACTCATCCTACATCTGTCCTGTGCCCATTTCTCACCTGACTCCTTGCCCAACCACGTCTTACATTTGTCCTGTGTCTATTTCTCATCTGACCCCTGGATCTACCACTCATCCTACATCTTTCCCTTTGAGCATCTCTCATCTGCCACCTGAGTCTACCCTATATCCTACATTTTTCCTGTGCCCATCTCACACTTGACGGTGGCCAACGACTATTTGTAAATCTGTCCTGTATCCACCTCTATTCTGCACAGACCACGTTAATTGCAGTATTTGTATAGCGCCTTTCTCCTGTCGGACTCAAAGTGCTTGCGAGGCAGCCTCTAGAGCGCACTCAGTAGGCAGTAGCAGTGTTAAGGAGACTTGCCCAAGAAACTCCTTACTGAAATAGGTGCTGGCTTACTGAACAGGCAGAGCCGAGATTTGAACACAGGTCTCCTGTGTCAGAGGCAGAGCCCTTAACCATTACACTATCCAGCCACGTTAGTCCTGCGCCCATCACTGACCTCACTTCTGTTCCACCACATCTGCCATGTGCCTATCTCTCGTCTGACTACTTGGCATATCACATAACAACATTTGTCCTGTGCTCATTGCTCACCTGACTCCCGAGCCAACCACACACCCTACACTTGTTCTGTAATCACGTTCTTCATTTTTTCTGTGCTCATCTCTCTCCCGACTTCTGGTTTAACCACACATCCTACATCTACCCTGTGTCCAGCTTTCACCTAATTTCTGGGCCAACCACACATGCCACATGTCCTAATTCCTGGGCCAGCCCAATAGACCACACCTATCCTAATCCCTGTGTCAACCACTTTCACCACATCTACCATGTTCCCTTAATTCCTGTGCCACCAGACTGGGCAAATCACACACAATATTTCTGTCCTGTACTCATCCCTCACCTGACATTTGGCTCAACCACACAACCTACATTTGCACTATTCCCATCTCTCACCTGATTCTTGGGTCGAGGAGGCACCTGGAGGCACGCTCATTAGGCTGCTTGACTTTACAATAGGGTCCTGTAGTAGAGGGTGAGATAAATAATATGTAAAGTGGGATGATGGGACAGTGGAATGGGGGGTATGAGATGCTGGAGAGGAAGGATGTTGGAAAAGAGGGATTATAGAGGAAGGAAAGTTCACACGATCAAAGGAGAAAAGGAAGAATGAATGAAAGAGGAGAAATGATTATGGAGGTAAGAGAGGTGATAGTAGAGAGATGATGGTTAACATGATGGAAGGATGAGAGGTGGGATGTTAAATAGAGAATAGGTGGCATGATGATGTGGATAATGTGAGAATAAGTACAATGTTGGCAAGAGGAGAGGTGGGATAATGGAGAGAGAAGTCAGATAGCAGAGAGGGGGAGGATGGGATGATAAATAAGGAAAATGGATGATGGAAAGGGAAGAGCTGGAATGATGGAGAAGGGAGCATTGTGTTGGTGAAGAAATAAGAGGAGTGATGGCGCGATGAAGAGAGGTGGATGATGGAAGAAGTGGAAGGATGGAGGAAGAAGAGGTAAGACGGCAGAGACAGGAGGTGTGGGATGATAGAGAGGGAAGAGGTACCATCATACAGAGAGGAGAGGTGGGATGATGGAGAAAAAAGCAGTAAGATGTCAGAGAGAGAGGAGGTGTGGGATGATAGAGGGGGATGAGGTACAATAATAGAGAGAGGGGAGGTGGGATGATGGAGAATGACGAAATGGGATGATGGACAATGGTGAGGTGGAATGATGAGACAGACAGGAGAAATTTAATGATGGAGAGATAAGAAAAGTTATGGAAGAAAGGATGATGGAACATAGAGAGATGGGGTAGTGAAAAGAGGAGAGATGGGGTGAAATAAGGCGAAGTAAAATAATGTAATGAGAAAAAGTGAGGAGATGAAAAAAGAAATGGCATGTTGTAAAATAGAGTGGTAATAAGATAGAGGAAAACAAGGAAATGTGAGACACGGAAGGGAGGAGAGTCGTCATGAAATGTGATGATGAAGAGATAAGAGAAGAGAGAGAGGAGAGGCATGACGATGGACATAGGAGCAGTGGTATGATAGAGAAGAAGAAAAAGAGAGTGGTTGATAGAAAGAGGAGAAGTAGGAGCGGTGGGATGATAGAGAAGAAGGAGAATAGAGTGGTTGATAGAAAGTGGAGAGGTTGGATAATAGAGAGATAAGAAGTGCGTGTGATGATGGGAAGAGAGGTGAGGGGATGATGAAAAAGCAGAGTTGGAGATAGAGAGAAGAGATGTGGGGTGGTGGAGAGATAAGAGGTGGGTGGGATGATGGAGAGAGAATAGGTGGACGATAAATAGAGAAGAGATGTAGTGATGCTGAAGTAGATCTAAGATTATGAAAGGATAATGGAAGATGGAGATATGATACTATGGATAGAGGAGCATTGTGAGGAGATAACAGAGACAGGAGAGGGAAGATGATGGAAGAAGGCAGTGTACATCACTTGTGCAATCAAGTCAATGTATTGCTTGGGAGGAGGTTCCATATTCTGCAGCAAAGGGGTGGGACGATGGAAGAAGAGTAGGGTTGACGGAGAAAGAAGTGGAATGATGAAGAGAGTAGAGAGTGAGGATGGTTAAGACAGGAGAGGTGAGATGGAGGAGAAAGTAGAGATAGGGTGATGTACATATTAAAGGTGGGATGGTGGAAAGATGAGAGGTGGTATGATGGAAAGTAGCATTTGTATGGTAGATGCAGGAGAGGTGAGATGGTAGAGACAGTAGAAGTAGGATGATTGACTTATGAGATGTGAGACAATGTGAACATGAGAGGTGGGCAAATGAGAGGTGGGATGATGGAAAGATGGGTGGTGGGATGGGGAGAACGTAGAGTTTGTGTGGTGAAGACAGGAGAGGTGGTGGAGACAGTAGAGGTAGGATGATGGACATATGAGAGGTGGGCTGATGAAAGATGGGCGGTGGGATGGGGAGATGTTTGTATGGTAGAGGCAGGAGGGGTAGGATAATGGACATATACGAGAGGTGTAGAGACAAAAAAAGAATGGGGACACCGAGAGCCCGATATAGTGTAGTATGTATTGGTAATGAAGGAAGTTAAAGGTAAGTATAGTCATACTCACAAACCAGGGTTACCGCTTAGGCAACCACTGAAAATGCAGGTGGGAAGAACAAGCTTGTCCCCACTCAAGATTAAGAAGTCGCTCTGTGTAGATAAGAAGAAAATTAGGGTTTTCGCCCTTCCACCAAGGGTGGACTAGTAGAATATACGAGTGAACCAAGGCGCCAAACGAATAAAATCTCATAACATTTTTAAAACATGGAAGTGGTGGCGGTGGACTCTTACCCACTCCAAAGGACACCTATCTGACTGCCTGTTGAAGCGGGAACACACCTGTGAAAAGCATTGCAAATATTGTGGAGTATATGAATACATTCTCTTTTATACGTTAACACGTTTCTACTGTCTTGTCCTTTAGAGCGGCTAAGAGTCCAACACCACCACTTCCATGTTTTAAAAATGTTATATTTTATTCTTTTGGCGCCTCGGTTCACTCATATATAATATATGAGAGGTTGGACAAGGGAAAGATAGGTGGTGGGATAGGGAGAAGGTGGAGTTTGTATGGTAGAGGCAGGAGAGGTAGGATAATGGAGATGTGAGACATAAGATGGTGGAGACAGGAGATTTGGGGCAGTGGATAGACAAGTGGGATGATGAAAAACAGAAGGTTTAGGATGATGGAGATGTACTACTATTTGCAGTTACCCTCAATGAAGAAAGGATGACTCCCCGTGGAAGGCTGCGGTATCCTTGAAGAGATCCATTGACATGTGAGGTCTCTGCCCAATCCACAGTGTCTGACCTGCAATGTAGTTATACAGCTGAATTAGCTGGAACTCCCCATCACCTTCAATTATTGCTTTCAGCAGGAAAGAATGAACCACAGGCAGCATATATCAATACCCAGGATCAGAGGATTCCAGCCATGTGCATTAGTAAAAGTAAATTACACTGGTTGCCGGGCGCAAAATTTAAATATTGACCTTGGTCTTTTTATACATAGGAAATGGATATGTACACCCCTTTACTTTCACTCATTTAGGCAGTGGCATATTTAGGGAAATTAGCACCAAGTGGAAGCACTGAAACTGCTCCCCAGGCCATGACTTGAAGTAGGCGTGTCCAATTTTAATAGTGCCATGACCGGCAAGGGCTGTCAAACAGTGAGACATAAATAGGTTAATTTAAAGAAATCGCCCCTAAAAATAATTAGGCAACGCAACAGCATATGACTCAAATAAAAACTAGACAGGATGTTCTCAATTAGCAAAATTAGCCAGACATTTCTCCCAAATAACATAATTAGGCAGCATGTCCCATCCCAGTGAAAGCCCAGACCCTTGTAAGAGACAGCCCCCCCCCCCCCCCCCCCCATTGACAAACTCCAGTAACAAATATCACCCCATGACAGTCCCCAGTAATAGACAGCTACCCATTAAGAACCACAGACCTGCACTCACTGCACTCACTTCAGACCAGCCAGCATTCATCTGCACCGCTTGCTATCTCCCCCATCACATCCTCCGTGGCTGAAACGTGTGAGGAGGGAGCTGGGAGATGCCAGACAGCCAAGATGAATGCTGACCAGGCTAAAGAATCTGGACACAGCCACTTTGATAGGGAGCAGGGGTCCAATGCATGTGGAAGGTATGCAGGGGCTTCACCTCCCTCCTTCTCTCTACCCTATGGCTGCTCTATGTCCTAAGTTATGCAACAATAATCCTGTTCCCAGAGTACACTTGGTGCGCAATACCCTACATATGTCTCTGCTGTCTGAGAGCCGAGTCTGTGCAGCTCAGCCCAGTAATGTCGCCCATACACAAAGATGTGTATGCACCTTTCCTCCTCATTACACATAATCGTTTTATTATATCACAATGATGGCCCCAACCAAGCCTCAGCCATCATGCAGCCACACCTTGAAGAGCTTCTGCTAGCATACAAAAGGAGGTGCTAGGAAACTGTGGGCCATTAGGATAAAGCTGCAGCTGTTATAGGAGAGGTCTGGACCCCGGAGACCAGAAGGATGAAGGAGCAGCTGTGATAGGTGAGGTCTGGACCCCGGAGACCAGAATGATGGAGTAGCTGTGATAGGAGAGAGAGGCCTGGACCCCAGAGACCAGAAGGATGAAGGAGCTGCTGTGATGGGAGAGGCCTGGCCCCCGGAGACCAGAAGGATGAAGGAGTAGCTGTGATAGGAGAGGCCTGGCCCATGGAGACCAGAAGGATGAAGGAACACCTATGACAGGAGAGGCTTAGACCCCCGAGACCAGAAGGATGAAGGAGCAGCTATGAAAGGTGAGGCCTGTCCCCCGTAGACCAGAAGGATGAAGGAGTAGCTGTAAATTGTTTTTACATGAAGAGTGCGACCATACCCATCTTGTCTAGACACCCCAGTGGAGTCGGGTTTATAGATTTCCACCTGCTTACAGCGGTTGTTTGGAAAGTTGGAGATGTTGCATGGTAGAAATAAGCACTGGCTTGGCTGAAGAGTGTCAGGACATGAAAGTGCCATCACCAGCCAGTGACAGTTTTTCGCCTTCCTGCTTCAAAGGAGCCCAGCTCTGTGGCTGCAGGCAATTCCACAGCAGCTAATCTGGGGTATGAATGGTAGAACACAGCTGGTGCTCTACACCCCAAATTATCTGTAGCCCAAGGTGCAGGTCATGTCTTCCATATTCAAATACATATCTGCATTTAGCTGCTGTCTTTTGTACCATTTTAGGACAGATTCTGTTCTTCTTACAGTGCTGTACCCAAACCTGTCCTCTATATCCAGGATGTATCTGTTACCAGTGACCTACAGAGGGACAATACTAGACTTCCATCATGTGTTTTATCTTGTCCTAAGAGTAAGTGACTTTTGCAGCTGCTGTCTAGCATTAATCGTTGATGCTGATCTTACTGGTAACCAGGATTAGCAAATCCTTCAGTTTTGGTTCCCTAATGGGCAGTTCCAGACTTCATTCCCTGTGACCTCCCCACTTACCACCCTCCAGGAAAAAACTTTGTAGCCAAAAACAGATGACATGATAGAGGCACTCACCCTTTGCCTCGGAGCTTCCTGTTCTCCTTCTCGCTTCTCTCTAGCTTCTCCTGGGCCTCTTCCCGGAATCTCTCAGCCACAGTCACAGCTGTTCGGAGGTCAGACTGTAGGAGGTTGAGGTCCTGCACTTCACCCTGCATAAAAAGGGAAGCTATAGCATTCAAAATTTGGTGAGGCTGTATCCATGCTAAACTACCAATCCCACATGGAAAAGTTCCTACCAATCCCAAGTGGAGAAGACACCAAGAGTCTATCAACCCCAGTTGAAGAAGTTTCTACCTATCCTAGGTGAAGAAGCTTCTACCAATCCCTGTGGAAGAAATTTCTACCAATCCCAGGTGAAGAAGTTTCCACCAATCCCAGGTGAAGAAGTTTCTACCAATCCCAGGGGAAGAAATTTCTACCAATCCCAGGTGGAAAAGTTTCTACCAATCTCAGGTGGAAAAGTTTCTACCAATCCAGGGTGGAAAAGTTTCTACCAATCCTGGGTGGAAACATTTCTACCAATCCCAGGTGGAAAAGTTTTTACAAATCCTGGGTGAAGAAGTTTCTACCAATCCCAGGTGAAGACGTTTCTGCTCTCATATTTTAGTAAACTCCTCCACATCTGTATTGCTCCTCGCATTTTGTTTTGCTTCTGAGGTGATTGGGAATGTAGACTAAAATGAAACCAGTGACCCCCTATCCGGATAAAAATAATGACTTCTTAGCGAGATCTGCCAAGATGTCCTACCACTGTTATAGCAAAATGGGAAAGGAGCTTATCTTTTATTCATTTATAACTTATTTAGTCAATCTTTGCCCATTGTTAAATATTTTCAAATCTTTTCCCTCCCTGATTTATCACAGGTGAGATATTTACTGCTTGGAAGGTGCATCAACGCAGAATGTTTGTTTGTTGAGTGAACCAAAGTGAGCACCTGGTCTCCCAGAATGCTCTGGGGCAAAAGGCTGCATAACCAAATAGTCTAGGCTAAACATCACTGGGAGGGCGGGGCTACATACCAATATACAGCAGAATATACATATAGGTAGTCTTTCTAATCCTGAAACCAGGATAATTAACATAAAATTAGGTATCCTGAATAATGCAATACATTATACTATATGTGGTTGCATACCCCTTTAAATATATAAATATAATACTTTGCCATGAGTGAATCTTCAGTTTGGGTGTTGGAGGGACTCCCTTGACCTTATGATAAAGGGGAGACAGAAACCTACTTCTCCCCGAAGCCCAGCTCAGAGGTAAGAGAGCTCTGATTGGTGGTGGCTTTTGGCCAAGGAAGCATGAAAACAATTCTCTGAGTATGGTCTAATTCTCTTAAATGAATTATGTGAATGTTTTATAGATCAGTGTTTTGGAATATACAGTTTTCCTTATAAGTTTACATACCCTGAATTTATGATTCCTTAGCAAATAGATCACAGGTGAAGGTGGTTACCTCTAATAGCCATTAGAACCAGTTGTGTCAAGTTGCGTGCATGTTATTAGGCGAAATCACCGGGTATTGTAAACTTTTGATTATGGTAATATTGGGAGATTGTGTAGGGATCCTGATTTAAAGTGGACCTGAACACTTGCACAGGACTGAAGCAATACATAGAGAAATGCACCCTGTATGTATTTAGAGAGTTTAGCCTGTTTAATTCCCCCTCATTTGTGTCTAATCACAAGTTGTAATTTGATCTCTCCTCTGTGTCACATGACTGCCTATGGCAGAGATGGCAGATAAGGCCATTTGAAAGCACAGGAGGTTAACAGTATGTCTGCTTCCATGAATCAGGAAGTAGAAACACTGCAGATTTATTTTAGGATTTGTATCAGGTGTAACAAAGAAATGTTTTTGTGTTTAAAGGTTATTGTGCTGTTGCTTATCTTTTAGAGTGGAGAGGACGTTCTGAGTTCAGGTCTGCTTTAAAAAGATTAAAAACAGTTGATTGTCAATAAATGGCATCAGCCAACTACTAACGATGAGTGAAATAAAAGTTTTTGTGTTATCATTCATATTTTATGAATAATGGTTAAGAAATCATAAATTCTTCCAGGGTATGCAAACTTATGAGCACAACTATGCCTGTATTTCCATAGAAATGAAGGAATGATGTGCAGGTCAGCTGAAGGGGCACATCATGGGAGTAAATATGTAGAGTATACAATATACACGTGTCTTCCATATTACTGCTCACATTTGTTTTGCTATTGATGTGAAGTGCACTTTGATGAGAAGAGTTGCCAGAAATGATGCCAACTTCCCCTACATTGACTATGGTAATTACTCATCAGATTAATCTATCATTTTCACATTAACTGGAAGCGATGTACTATGGGGGTCACTAAATATGTTCAGCAGGGCTGGGCAGAGGCAAGAGAGGCTCCAGCCTCAGGGCGCAGTGTAGGAGGGGGAGCACATAACTCACTCAGCTATCATTCCCCTATTGTGTTTGATGCAGAGAGAAATAAGAAAAGGGGATACATGGCAGTGACTGCAAGCCAAATAACTAGAGATTAAGGTGTTGGGGGCCCTGGGGTGCCTCTTAGTCTAATAGCAATCAGTGTGTGTGACGGCTGGGGTGGGAGGGATGGAGGGGGAAATTGTTCTTGGCATCATGAGCTATGACTTAGGCCACATACACACATCAGACCATAGTCTTTGGAAAATGAAAGACCACAGACCAATTTTACCCCCTTCCATGTAGTATGAGAGCCATACCTACACAGTCTATTCTATGGAGCTGAACTCCCCATCAGACAGAAATCTTTGCAAGATGCTGCACACACAGATGCTGTACAGACACAAAAGATCAGTATCTGCAAAAGATCCGTTCCTGCCAAAGATCCGTTCCTGCAAATTGCATTCATAGTCTGAGATCTGCAGATCATCATACACACCTTGTTTAACAGACATTCATCTGCAGACCAGATCCACCAGGATGGATTTTCAGATCTGCAGATAATTGTCTGATCTGCAGATGAATGTCCATTAAACAAGGTGTGTATGAGGATCTGCAGATATCATAGAATGCATTTTGCAGGAACTGATCTTTTGCAGATACTGATCTGTTGAATGTGTGCAGCATCTTGCAAAGATTTTTTCTGATGGGGAGTTCAGCTCTATAGAATAGACTGTGTGGGTATGGCTCATATACTACATGGAAGGGGGTAAAATTGGTCTGTGATCTTTCATTTTCCAAAGACTATGGTCTGATGTGTGTATGAGCTTTAAGGAGCCATGTTTCTGCTCCGATACGCGTGAGCTATTTTACTGTACTGTCCATTAATGCTGCAATAAAGATTGGACTTTTACTTCACCTCCGGTGCAGATTCCTTCTTAGGATTGGTATGTTTATGGCTTGTCGTTTTCCTGCTCCCGATGGTATGAAAATGTGGTGGTTGTAGTGACCTATTCTTGGTCTACATGGTCCTTGGCCTCAAATTAGCTCTATTTGGCTCTTTTTGGCCCTCTACAAAAAAATCAATAGCTTTGAATCTCCAGTGGCCATTAAATTGGCAATGCCTCTACCTTGCAAATACTACGGTTAACTGTTTTCAAATATGTGCCTGGATTTTCAGGGACATGTGGGGTTAATTGGCATTGTTCATGATTCATTTTCCTGGAGTGATGCATTATGGGCAGAAATGGATTAAGATGAAATGGGGTCCTAGGCCAGATAGCAGTTTTTGCTCATCGCTAAATTTTTTTTTTTTCTAGTAAGATTTGGTGGGGGCTAGAAACCACCAGACCCCTAGTCTTTCTCCGGGCCCTAGGCAACTGCCTAGGTTTGCCTTGTGGATGATCCAGCTCTGATTATGGGAGTTAATTTGTAGACCGTATACATGACATCCCTGTTACCAGAGACTTGCAAATATAATACTGTTGGCCACAGCACAAGTCACATAAAAGGGAGCTGAAACAATGTCAGTAATGTTGGGGTCAGAGCCAGGACAAAGTCCTCCAGTACCCAAGGCTGAGACACCAAAGTGCGCCCCTCCATCCCTCCCACCCCAGCCGTCACACACTGATTACTATTAGACTAAAGGTGGCCACTAATGGTCCAATTTCTAGCGAAAAATCGTTTGAGCGATCAGAAATTCTGATCGGATTGGTTGTAAATAATCTCCATTGGTGGACACAATCGATTATGAACGAGTGAAAAAAATGTCGTCCGAATGAATTTTCGTCGAACCAAAATTTGGATTTTCTTGTTGGTTGTGATAGATAGGAAGCAAAAATTGGTTCGTTGATGGTGTAGTGAACGATGTATTACAATATTTCACTTCCGATCAGAATTTCTGATCGCTCGAACGATTTTTCGCTAGAAATTGGACCGTTAATGGCCAGCTTAAGAGGCTCCCAACCCGGCAACACCTTAAGCTGGCCACTAACGGTCCAATTTCTATCGAAAAATCGTTCGAGCGATCAGAAATTCTGATCGGATTGGTTGTAAATAATCTCCATTGGTGGATACAATCGATAATGAATGAGTGAAAAAAATGTCGCCCGAATGAATTTTCGTCGAACGAAAAATTGGATTTTCTTGGTGGTCGTGATAGATAGGAAGCAAAAATTGGTTAGTTGATGGTGTAATGAACGATTTTTCATCCGATCAGAATTTTTGATTGCTCGAACGATTTTTCGCTAGAAATTGGACCGTTAGTGGCCAGTTTTAATATCTAGTTATCTGGCTTGCAGTCATTGCCATGTATCCCTTTTCCTTATTTCTCTCTGCTTCAAACACAATAGGGGTATGATAGCTGAGAGAGTTGTGCATCCCCTCCTACCCTCCTACACTATGTCTGAGGCTGGAGGCTCTCTTACCTCTGCCCCGGCCTGGCCCTGGTTGGGGGGGGGGAATTAGTCTGCAATGAAAATGGTAGAATGGTACATTTATTTTGTGAGACTGAAGGCGATGGCGCAGGAGTACAGGGGGTTATTGCAAGATGATCTAGCTCTGGTGGAATGAGTGGGGATCAACTAACCTGAAGCTCCAAGATTCTCTCAGTTAGTTTCACGTTCTCCGACTGCAGCTGATGAACTCGTTCTGAAAAGAGAGGAAAGATCTCCTAAGTTTCTGCACATTACAGTCAGCACTACGAGCTGCTCCTTCACTGTGTAATACAGGCATAAGGCCTGCCTGGAACGCCTTCCACAAGCATGCACTCTGCTATTACTGCTGGGAAATGAGGCGCATCAGCTTAGGTTGCGCCCATATCCTCCTCTCACCTCTCAGCCGGTCCTTCTCCTTGCTGTCCTCTTGTTGGACCCTGAGGGATTCCAGAATTCTTGCATGACCAAATTCCAGGCGTTCTCGTTCACTCCTGAGAACCTGTGACAGGGAAATTCCAAGTTCATCAGTTACACTGCATAGAGGGAGGAGTAGTACACAGAGGGTGGTGGGAGGAGTACTGAATAAGATAGGGTAGGAGCACTACATGGTGGTCAGCGTAATGACCTACTTAAGATTATGCAAAATTTCGCGTAATTCACAAAATTATGAAGATAATCGAAAATGTGTAATTTAACGGTATTACGTGAAATTTCGCATTTATTCGAATTTTGTAATTACGATCGTTTTTCTTAATTACAATCATTTTCATAACGGAAACGTATCGTAATTTCGTGTTTAACGCGGAAATTTGGCTGTTCTCGAAATTGTGTTCCAGTCCAGAGCCTCCTGACACATTTAAAGTGTCAACACATGCAGAGACCTTTGCATTATCAGATATTGCAAGGCCCAAAACCAAGTGTCTCAGCATGCATGACCGCTAAGTGCAACTTGCCAAAGAGCACCTGTCTTAGAAGTGACTGCAACAGCACGTGTAGGGACCTTTGCATTATCAGGTATTGCAAGGCCCAAAACCAAGTGTCTCAGCATGCATGACCGCTAACAGGACCTTAGCAATAAGCACCTGTCTTAGTAGTGGCTGCAGATAGAGCCTCCTGATACATTTAAAGTAACAGCGCATGCAAGGGCTTTTTCATTATTAGTGCTTGCAATCAGTAATTGCAATCAATGAGTGACTTTCCTGAGTTTAGTAATTAATTACCTTTACATAACTACTATTAAAACGAAATTACGGTCATTTTCATAATTAAAATTACTGTTTCTATCGTAAACACGAAAATACAAAATTACGCAACGGAAATTTTGGTTACGGAATTTAGAATTACCGTTTGAAAGGCAATTACGAAATTGCGATTTCGCAATGTAGTGGCAAAATTTGTGCCCGTAATTACGGAAACACGAAATTACGCAAATTTTGGCTCAACACTAACTACATGGTGGGGAGCCTGAATAAGGTTGGGGAGGAGCAGAACAGAGGGGTGGGAACCTGTGTATGGTGGCAGTGGACACAACACAGAGGGAGCTGGATGAATGAAGTGGGGCAGAAGCAATACACAGGGGGAGGAGCCTGAATAAAGAGGGGTAGGAGTGCTACATGAGGGAAAACCTGAATAAGATGGGAGAAGAGCACTACATGGGGGCAAGCCTGAGCCTCAGTAAGGTTTGAAGAGGAGCATTTCATGAGGAAAGGGGGGAGTAAGCCTGGGTAGTGCTGGGTAGTGAGGAAGCTGGCCAGATGAAGTAAAGGAGGAGCATTGCACATGAGTGGTGGAGGTGGGTTGGGTAGAGCAGAGGAGGAACACAACACAACGCAAGCAGGATGAATGTAATAGGGGGCACTAAATGGTCGGAACAGAACTACATAAAGGGACACTATTTGAGGGAGCAGCCGTGGTACTGTGTGGGGAGGAACACAGATCAAGCCTGGATAAAGTAGTGGGGGACATTACTTAGGAGAGAAACTTGAGTAGAACAGGAGAGGGGCACTGCCTAGGAGGAGGAGCCTCAATAAAGGAGAGGCCCTACGTATGGGAAAAGCCTAAGTACTGGGAGGAAGAACTAGGCCTAGATGGGGTACAGGGGGAGAACCGTAAAGGAGGAGGAGCCTGGGGAGTGTGGGAGAGAGACACAGAGCACAGAGAGAGAAATCTGGATAAGGTGTGGGAGGAGCGCTACAGAAAGAGAGTGATAGCTGGGTAGTTTGGGGACACAGCACAGCAAGAAAATAAGGAGGAGGAGTCACACAGAGAAGAAGGAAAGACACAACACAGGAGAAGCAGCCTGTGTAAAGCGAGGGTGGAGTATAACATGGGGAGGAGCCTAGGAAAGTGGGGGAGGAGGGGCAGAACAAAGGGAGAGCATCCTGGAGAAGGTGAGGAGGAAGCATTAGGTGGGTAGGAAACTGGGGCTTATAAGGGTTGCAGACAGTACAGGGGGAGGTGCCTGGATAAGGAACCAGCAGAGGTACACAACACATGATGAGCAGGTCTGGAATGGGGAGTAGGAAGAGTACTACACGGAGGGAGGAGCCTTGATGGAGTAGGCGGCACTCAGCACAAAGGGAGCTGCCTAGGTGTGGTGGATTGGAGCACAACATGGGGGAGAAGTCTCTGTGTGGGTGTGGGAAGGGGAACTTTTTCATATTCTATGATACTAGGAAAAGAGAAAAATTAAATTAATTCTTATAACTAGTACTTTAACCATGGCCTTATAATTTGTGATACTAACCTGACCAATACCAGACACACAGCCACACGATAATGTCACCTATCCCTCACCTCAATGGTGTGGTACCTATAGGTACCATTCCTGGTACTAACCGTAATCTTTAGACTCCAGAGCACCACACAACCAGCACCACCACCCTGCACCACCACCCTGCCCTCAATACATTTTAGCACTTTCTTCTTATTTTATCTTAAATGTCTGCAAATGGGAGACTGGACTTGCATCTTGCTACTACTCAGCCCTTAAAGGACAACTGTAACAAGAGGGGGATGTGGAGGCTGCCATATGTATTTCCTTTTAAGCAATACCAGTTACCTAGCTATCCTGCTGATCCTCTGCTGGATACTTTTATCCATAGAACCTGAACAAGCATGCAGCAGATCAGGTGTTTCTGACATTATTTTCAGATCTGACAAGATTAGCTGCATGCTTGTTTCTGGTGTTATTCATACACTACTGCAGCCAAATAGACCAGCAGGGCTGCCAGGCAACTGTTATTAATTAAAAGCAAATAAATATGGCAGCCTCCATATTCTTCTCACTACAGTTATCCTTTAAATCTATGTACACACGCTGGATTGAACGCGGATGTGGCTGCTGATAGAGAATGCCTTGGACAAGAATCTTGAGTCAATCTAGTGCGTGTACAGTGCCAGATCTTTGAAAACCTCTGACAAGCAAGGAGCACATTGTTCTCAACAATCCAACACCAGAGGTAAACAGTTCTGTCATGCACTGCTTAATTTCTCTCACCCATCTACATAGCAACAGATGCGTTCGCCAGCCAGGTAGCTAGTGACGCATCTGTACAGTGTTGGCTCTCCACTGTCGGCTAAGGGATAAGGTCTCTGTCCCTGCCAGAAGTCCCTCAGTGTGTATGAGGCTTTAGACGTCCATTTTAACTCAAATTTCGGATGATGGGATCCTTTCAGTACAGCTCATATGTTATCTTTCTGTGCAATAGCCTGAGTTATCTCACCTGAATGTCTTTGAAATTTGACTTCTCACCTCCCGTTGTCTGTATACCTGGAAAAGACAAAAAATCTGTCTATGTCAGATGGAGAAGTGAACCAGGCCGTGGACATTTAAAAGTGAAAATAAAAGAGAGAGGGAAAGGGTCTGCATACGTCTTACCTGCATTCTGAGCTTCGTACTGACTCCTTAAGTCCCTCAGCTCTCTCAGACCACATTTCAAGTCTTTTCTGACTTGCATGAGTCGGGCCTCCCAACCCAGAGCAGTGTCCAGTATCCGAGTCTCTTCCGTACTGTTTCTGGAGGTCAGAAGCCCCCTGAGCTGGGCATGCATTTGGTCCAAAGCATGAGATGCTTCCTGGATCCGCTCCACAGCCTGACTGAAGGGGGCTCCCCAGCTATCCACGCCCTTCTTTTCATCACGCTCAGTCTTTGGTTCCTCAAAGGCAGGTCCTGTGTCCATGGGGATGGGACTTGGTTCCGGACTAGCCATTGGTGTGTAAAAGGTGTCCCGAGTGGGAGACTGGGTTGGGGTTTGGTGAGGTTTGTATAGAGAAGGAGAAACAGGGGATGCCAAGTCATCTGTAAAAACAAAATGCTTATATTGTTTCCTTTAAGAAACCAAAGGAGATTCAATGAAAACTATAAAGTGAATTGTAAAAGATAAATATCTCAGTACACAGACAAATGTGACACATAGAGAAATAAAAGCTTATAGAGGAAGAACCATGAGAGCAAGAAGATAAAAGACTTAAAAAAAAATATCTACCAGACTTACCTGTTTGCATTTCAGGAGCATTTTTTACATTGTTTCCACCCATATTTAGGAATAGATGAAGGGCCTGAAAAAAGGCTAGAGATCTTTATAGGATAATGGAAGTCTTGGAAAGAAGCTGGAGATCCGTAGAGGACACTGGAGGTCTTGGGGAAAAAAAAGCTGGAGATCCTTAGAGGAAGATGGAGAGGGTTCAAATCTCAAAATAAGATCCTAGGGACAAAACGGAGAGATGGAATTTGAGAGTAGGACCAAAGTTCGGAGGAAACTCCTAGGAGGAGACTGAATATTCTGGAAAAATAAATGCGTCCTAACAGGATAAAAGTTCTGCGTAAAAAATTAAGGTCCGTGTAAAAATATTGAGGTCCTAGGAAAAGGCTGCAGGCCTTGTGAGGAAAATTACGATTCTGGAAGAAGGATGGGAGTTCTAAGGGAAAGGTGTAAGCTCTCAGACAACAATGCCAGTCCCAGGAAAACTCTGAAAATTATGAATCTTCCAGCCCTAGCATAAACCTGGAGTTTGTAGGAATGCGGAGAGAAGGAAGTAGTTTGCTAGTACAGATACTCATTCTTATTGGTAACTGATGGTCCTGGGAGATGAATACTGACCCCAAAGGAAGGGTGCTGCGTCCAAGAGATTGATAATTACCTTTGAGGAAGTGATCACTCCTGGGAAGTGGATGTGAACCTGAAAGAAAGGGTGTAGCTCCTGTGAGATGGATGCTGACCTTGGAGAAAAGGGTGGATCCTCAGGCAAAAGTATACTGATCCTGTCAGATGAATTTTTGTCCTGCTAGGCAACTGTTGGTCATCAAATAGGCATCACTCTAAGGATGGAGGATTGAAGGCAGGCCCCAAATTATAGATGCGGATCCCTGGAGATCCTCTAAGCAACATATGGTGGACTTGGAAGATAGATTGTGGACCCAGGTGAAAGATAGTTGCACCAGGAGATCATTGCTGAAACTAGCAATGCTGCCCCTAGGATCTTAACATCCAGAATGACAGAAGACAATCCTAGGAGACTGATATCAATCCTTGGAGATAGACAGTGGTCCTAAGAGACAGATGATGGTGAGGGATGATGCACTCCTGGGAAAGGAAAATTAATCCTGGGTTGGAGGTGACAGTCTTGGAGATGGATGTTAATCCTGGAAGAGAGGAAGTGGTCCTGAATGACAGATGGTGGTCTCAGGATGTAGGTGAGAGTTTTATAAGATCCACTTTATGCCTGAGAGGTAGATAGGTCCTGAGTGATGGATATTAGTCTTGGGATATAGACAGTTGTCATGAGGGTTGCATGCTAGTCCTGGTTAAGATAAGGCGGTCTTGAGTTGGAAATGACAGTCCCAGGAGTTCAGTAGACCTGTAAGAGCGAGTGGTCCCAGGTATATGAAGAACATAGAGACAGAGGCTGGTGTGAGGCAGCCGGAGAGACAGACACACCTGTCACAGACAGCCAGGACTGGGTTTTCCTGCAGAACCTCTTTCCGTTCTCACTATCGCTCCATCACTTTCTCGTCACGCTTTGAGCTCCTCCTGTCTCTGCTGGTGAAATCCTGTGTGACCGCATTACTATGCAGTGAGTGCACACCCAGCACACCAGGCTGGCACACTGTGACACTCCACACCCAGCTGACAGCAACAATCCTGACCGCTCCCTGCAGCAAGTCCTGACCTGTGTGTGTGTATTTGTGTGCACTCAATGTGTGTGTGTGTTTATATACACTGTAACACTGTGTGCACACGGACACATGTATACACTGAGATCACTGTAACACTAGGTGCACGCCAACATGTATTCAATGACCTCACTGTGACAGTGTGCACCATAACCTGTGTGTGTATGTATGTGTGTATATATATATATATATATATATATATATATATATATATATATATATATATATATATATATATATATATATATATATATATATATATATATATATATATATATATATATATATATATTCACATTCACACACTGACCTCACTGTGACAGTGTGCACTCTAACCTGTGTGTGTGTGTATACACTGAACTTACTGAAATACTGTGTGCGCTCCAATGTGTGTGTTTGTATACACTGACCTCACTGTAACAGTGTGAACCCTAATCTGTGTGTATACACTGACCTCACTTAAACACTGTGTGCACCAAAGTGTGTGTGTGTGTGTGTGTGTGTGTGCGTGTGAATGTACTGTATGTGTGTGTGTGTGTGTGTGTGTGTGTGTGTGTGTGTGTGTGTGTATGTGTGTGAATGTGTGTGCACCCAATGTGTGTGTGTTTATATACTGTACACTGTAATACTGTGTGTACCCAAACATGTATACGCTGACATCACTGTAACTAACACCTGGTGCACGCAAACATGTATGTATATTTAAATGACCTCACTGTGACAGTGTGCCCCCAAACCTGTGAGTGTATACGCTGACCTCACTGCAATACTGTGTGCACCCCAGAGTGTGTGTGTGTATACACTGACCTCACTGTAATAGTGTGCTCTCTAATCTATGTGTGTATACACTGACCTCACTGTAACAGTGTGCTCTCTAATCTATGTGTGTATACACTGACCTCACTGTAACACTGTGTGCACCACAATATGTGTGTGTGTATACACTGACCTCACTGTGTGTATACACTGACCTGGGGCCCATCTCACCCTTGTGAGATGGGCCCCAGGCTGTGAGGGTCACCACAAGTGGGAGATAAGGGAAAGGGTGTGAACATTGGGGGGCCCCTCAACGTTTTGCTGGGGGCCACATAATGTATAGCTATGCCCCTGTGTGCACCCCGATATGTGTGTGTCTATACACTGACCTCACTGTAACCCTGTGTGCACCCCAATATGTGTGTGTGTATACACTGACCTCACTGTAACCCTGTGTGCACCCCAATATGTGTGTGTGTATACACTGACCTCACTGTAACCCTGTGTGCACCCCAATATGTGTGTGTGTATACACTGACCTCACTGTAACCCTGTGTGCACCCCAATATGTGTGTGCGTATACACTGACCTCACTGTAACACTGTGTGCACCACAATATGTGTGTGTGTATACACTGACCTCACTGTAACCCTGTGTGCACCACAATATGTGTGTGTGTATACACTGACCTCACTGTAACCCTGTGTGCACCACAATATGTGTGTGTGTGTATACACTGACCTCACTGTAACCCTGTGTGCACCCCAACATGTGTGTGTGTATACACTGACCTCACTGTAACACTGTGTTCACCCCAACATGTATGTGTGTATACACTGACCTCACTGCAAAACTGTGTGCACCCTAACGTGTGTGTATACACTGACCTCACTGTAACACTGTGTGCAGCCTAAAATGTGTGTGTATACACTGACCTCACTGTGTTCACCTCAAAATGTGTATGTGTATACACTGACTTAACTGTAATAATGTGTGCACCCTACCATGTGTGTGTATACACTGACCTCACTGTAACACTGTGTTCACCCCAACATGTGTGTGTGTATACACTGAACCTACTTTGACACCTTGTACACTCCTGGGGCTTGATTCACTAAGCCGTGATAACTCAAATATCACACCTTATCACAGATATCACACCTTTACAAATTTAACGGCGAGGCAGATTTCCAAGAAATAGCACCCCAGATTATCACAGAACCCCCGCCATGTTTTAAGGCAGTCTGGATGAAATGCTTCTTTCGGCTGTCTCCCAACATACACTCGGCCGGAGGTCGGAAATAAGGGACCAATTCTGGTGGTTTCTACACCACTCTAAACGCTTTGAAACATTTGTCTTTGAGAGCAGAGGTTTTCTAATTGCAGTTCTTCTGTGGAATCCAGATTTGTGCAGCTCCCGACGAACAGTTTTTGTGGAAACTGGGTTCTGTAGGTGTTCATTCAGCTCTGCAGTGATTTTAGGAGCGTGGTCTTGCAAGCTTTAGGCCCGGTTCACATTAGCGGTGGCCGTCCGGAATCGCCGTGCCGGAGCCGGACCGCTTTCAGAACGGACGGAACGGACGCACGGCATGGCAATGAAAGCCTATGCGTCCGTTCACATGCGTCCGTTCTGCCGGACCGGAGCCGGACTGGATCCGGGCCGGATCCGGACTCCGGCGTCCGTTCCAACATGCGCTATTTTTTGGTCCGGCTCCTCCGGCAGCCGTATCCGGAGCGGAGCCGGACTGCACCATCCGGCCAATACAAAGCAATGAGAGCCGGAGAGCGCACAACACACTGGCTACAAAAACCGGACGTTCTACCCCACTTCCTATGCATTTTGGATGGGGACCACATGGGCCCAGCGAAGAGTGGGGCAGCAGCGATTTCATGCTGGAGCTCTTTTTGCCAGCAACATGTCTGATATGTCTGAAGGAGGCGAACAACAGAGAGAATTCCCAGGTTTACGAGTAAAAAATGCCTGGATCCATGGTCCCAACTGCAGTCTCTGTATCCACGGATGGTCTCCACACGTCCACCTGTCTCCAACAATGACCCCAGACCCTTCTGCTGACCTCCCAGACCCCAGGTAATAAAAGGATGTTATCTCCTTAAGAAACCGGATCCGGACCGCAACCGTGTTCACACCGCACGGAAACCGGATGCAAACGGACCGGATCCGGACCGGATCCGGATAGGAACCGTACGGATCAGGTCCGGTCCGGATACGGTGCGGTCCGGACATCCGGTGCGGTTTTTACTAAACCGCAAGTGTGAACGGGGCCTTAGAGTCCGATGGTCTCTCTCAGACAACTTCGACTTTCTGCCACAACTGTGCTTTGCTGAGGAAGTTTTTCCTTCTCTTTAAAAGGCAGTCATTACTTTTGAGACAGTATCTCTTGAAATGCCAAGCATTTGGGCAGTTTCTGTTACAGTAGCGCCTGCCATACGAGCACCAACTATTTGGCCTCTTTGGAAGTCTGAGAGATCTGCCATTTTTATAAATTATAACCAACTTTGGTTTAAATATATGTAAAAAACAATTATTTTAATTAAACATATCAAATAACAAAAAGAATAAACAAAAATAATTTAACATATGTCAAGTTTTATTTGCTTAAAACATGTTCAAAGATTATGATGCCCAAATGATAGGTGTTTCCATTATTTGTCCAACCCCTGTACTATGTATACCAATGTGTGGGGGTTTATTTGAGTACACTGTCTACTATACATGCTCATATTAAAGGACAACTGTAGTGAGAGGTACTGTATATACAGTATTTATTTTGTTTTAAGCAATACCAGTTTCCTGGCTGTCCTGCTGATCCTCTGCCGCTAATACTTTCAGCCATAGACCCTGAAAAGCATGCAGCAGATCAGGTGTTTCTAACGTTTTTGTCAGATCTGACAAGAGTATCTGCATGCTTGTTTCTGGTGTTATTCAGACACTACTGCTGCCAAATAGAAAAGCCAGGCTGCCAGGCAACTGGTATTGTTTAAAAGGAAATAAAGATGGCAGGTTCCATATTCCACTCACTTCAGTTGTCCTTTATAGGGAAGGTCCAAGCAAAATAAAAAAATGAGTTTCACTTACCTGGGGCTTCTACCAGCCCCATGCAGCCATCCTGTGCCCTCGTAGTCACCCACTGCTGCTCCAGTCCCCCGCTGGCAGCTTGCTGACCTCGGAGGTCGGCGGGCCGCATTGCGTACATTTTTATGCATTCCCGCTACTGCAGGAACATTAACACATACATTTTTACGCGTTGAACCAGTAAAAACTTTAACTCTCCGAATTCCTGCATCCTGTTCCTGTGTGTGCAGGGGGAAATCTGTACCTTCTTTGGTTTTCTGGACATGCCGATGATGATTCTACCAGCCCCAACTCTTCACCTGGATAACTGACCAATAGAGTTGGGCCGAACGGTTCGCCGGCGAACGGGGTTCGCGCGAACTTAGGTGGTTCGCGTGCGGGTACCGCACGCGAACCTTTTGCGGAAGAAGTTCGGTTCGCCCCATAATGCACCTGAGGGTCAACTTTGACCCTCTACATCACAGTCAGCAGGCCCAGTGTAGCCAATTAGGCTACACTAGCCCCTGGAGCCCCACCCCCCCTTATATAAGGCAGGCAGCGGCGGCCATTACGGCCACTCGTGTGCCTGCATTAGTCAGAGTAGGGCGAGCTGCTGCAGACTGTCTCTCAGGGAAAGATTAGTTAGGCTTAACTTCTTCCTGGCTGCATACCTGTTCTGTTCAGTGAGCCCTCAGCCCACTGCATACCTGTACTGTGATCCTGCCACTGCATAGCTGTTCAGTGATCCTGCCACAGCATACCTGTTCTGTTCAGTGAGCCCTCAGCCCACTGCATACCTGTACTGTGATCCTGCCACTGCATAGCTGTTCAGTGATCCTGCCACAGCATACCTGTTCTGTTCAGTGAGCCCTCAGCCCACTGCATACCTGTACTGTGATCCTGCCACTGCATACCTGTTCAGTGATCCTGCCACAGCATACCTGTTCTGTTCAGTGAGCCCTCAGCCCACTGCATACCTGTACTGTGATCCTGCCACTGCATAGCTGTTCAGTGATCCTGCCACAGCATACCTGTTCTGTTCAGTGAGCCCCCAGCCCACTGCATACCTGTACTGTGATCCTGCCACTGCATACCTGTTCAGTGATCCTGCCACAGCATACCTGTTCTGTTCAGTGAGCCCTCAGCCCACTGCATACCTGTACTGTGATCCTGCCACTGCATACCTGTTCAGTGATCCTGCCACAGCATACCTGTTCTGTTCAGTGAGCCCTCAGCCCACTGCATACCTGTACTGTGATCCTGCCACTGCATAGCTGTTCAGTGATCCTGCCACAGCATACCTGTTCTGTTCAGTGAGCCCTCAGCCCACTGCATACCTGTACTGTGATCCTGCCACTGCATACCTGTTCAGTGATCCTGCCACAGCATACCTGTTCTGTTCAGTGAGCCCTCAGCCCACTGCATACCTGTACTGTGATACTGCCACTGCATACCTGTTCAGTGATCCT
The DNA here is from genome assembly GCF_040937935.1 of Hyperolius riggenbachi. Classification (NCBI taxonomy): domain Eukaryota; kingdom Metazoa; phylum Chordata; class Amphibia; order Anura; family Hyperoliidae; genus Hyperolius; species Hyperolius riggenbachi. The sequence continues at coordinate 73,754,533 of NC_090652.1, read as the reverse complement.
GCCACAGCATACCTGTTCTGTTCAGTGAGCCCTCAGCCCACTGCATACCTGTACTGTGATCCTGCCACTGCATACCTGTTCAGTGATCCTGCCACAGCATACCTGTTCTGTTCAGTGAGCCCTCAGCCCACTGCATACCTGTACTGTGATCCTGCCACTGCATAGCTGTTCAGTGATCCTGCCACAGCATACCTGTTCTGTTCAGTGAGCCCTCAGCCCACTGCATACCTGTACTGTGATCCTGCCACTGCATAGCTGTTCAGTGATCCTGCCACAGCATACCTGTTCTGTTCAGTGAGCCCCCAGCCCACTGCATACCTGTACTGTGATCCTGCCACTGCATACCTGTTCAGTGATCCTGCCACAGCATACCTGTTCTGTTCAGTGAGCCCTCAGCCCACTGCATACCTGTACTGTGATCCTGCCACTGCATACCTGTTCAGTGATCCTGCCACAGCATACCTGTTCTGTTCAGTGAGCCCTCAGCCCACTGCATACCTGTACTGTGATCCTGCCACTGCATAGCTGTTCAGTGATCCTGCCACAGCATACCTGTTCTGTTCAGTGAGCCCTCAGCCCACTGCATACCTGTACTGTGATCCTGCCACTGCATACCTGTTCAGTGATCCTGCCACAGCATACCTGTTCTGTTCAGTGAGCCCTCAGCCCACTGCATACCTGTACTGTGATACTGCCACTGCATACCTGTTCAGTGATCCTGCCACAGCATACCTGTTCTGTTCAGTGAGCCCTCAGCCCACTGCATACCTGTACTGTGATCCTGCCACTGCATACCTGTTCAGTGATCCTGCCACAGCATACCTGTTCTGTTCAGTGAGCCCTCAGCCCACTGCATACCTGTACTGTGATCCTGCCACTGCATAGCTGTTCAGTGATCCTGCCACAGCATACCTGTTCTGTTCAGTGAGCCCTCAGCCCACTGCATACCTGTACTGTGATCCTGCCACTGCATAGCTGTTCAGTGATCCTGCCACAGCATACCTGTTCTGTTCAGTGAGCCCCCAGCCCACTGCATACCTGTACTGTGATCCTGCCACTGCATACCTGTTCAGTGATCCTGCCACAGCATACCTGTTCTGTTCAGTGAGCCCTCAGCCCACTGCATACCTGTACTGTGATCCTGCCACTGCATACCTGTTCAGTGATCCTGCCACAGCATACCTGTTCTGTTCAGTGAGCCCTCAGCCCACTGCATACCTGTACTGTGATCCTGCCACTGCATAGCTGTTCAGTGATCCTGCCACAGCATACCTGTTCTGTTCAGTGAGCCCTCAGCCCACTGCATACCTGTACTGTGATCCTGCCACTGCATACCTGTTCAGTGATCCTGCCACAGCATACCTGTTCTGTTCAGTGAGCCCTCAGCCCACTGCATACCTGTACTGTGATACTGCCACTGCATACCTGTTCAGTGATCCTGCCACAGCATACCTGTTCTGTTCAGTGAGCCCTCAGCCCACTGCATACCTGTACTGTGATCCTGCCACTGCATACCTGTTCAGTGATCCTGCCACAGCATACCTGTTCTGTTCAGTGAGCCCTCAGCCCACTGCATACCTGTACTGTGATCCTGCCACTGCATAGCTGTTCAGTGATCCTGCCACAGCATACCTGTTCTGTTCAGTGAGCCCTCAGCCCACTGCATACCTGTACTGTGATCCTGCCACTGCATAGCTGTTCAGTGATCCTGCCACAGCATACCTGTTCTGTTCAGTGAGCCCCCAGCCCACTGCATACCTGTACTGTGATCCTGCCACTGCATACCTGTTCAGTGATCCTGCCACAGCATACCTGTTCTGTTCAGTGAGCCCTCAGCCCACTGCATACCTGTACTGTGATCCTGCCACTGCATAGCTGTTCAGTGATCCTGCCACAGCATACCTGTTCTGTTCAGTGAGCCCTCAGCCCACTGCATACCTGTACTGTGATCCTGCCACTGCATACCTGTTCAGTGATCCTGCCACTGTATACCTGTTCTGTGAACCCGCCACTGTATACCTGTTCTGTTCAGTGGACCCGCCACTGTATACCTGTTCTGTGAACCCGCCACTGTATACCTGTTCTGTTCCAGCGATCTCATGGTGATGTCGGACATGCGGACGTTCTTTAGTCCAACGCCTCGCCGTAGCCCTTCCGGATCCACCCTCCACCAACGCCTGGAACGGCAGGTAGCCGACTACCTGGCCTTAAGTGTGGATGTAGACACTGCTGTGAACAGCGATGAGGAACCCTTGAACTACTGGGTGCGCAGGCTTGACCTGTGGCCAGAGCTGTCCCAATTTGCCATCCAACTTCTCTCCTGCCCTGCCGCAAGCGTCCTCTCAGAAAGGACCTTCAGCGCAGCTGGAGGCATTGTCACAGAGAAGAGAAGTCGCCTAAGTCACAAAAGTGTTAAAGAGAACCCGAGGTGGGTTTGAAGAATATTATCTGCATACAGAGGCTGGATCTGCCTATACAGCCCAGCCTCTGTTGCTATCCTCAACCCTCCTAAGGTCCCCCTGCACTCTGCAATCCCTCCATAAATCACAGCCACGCTGCTGACAAACAGCTTGTCAGAGCTGGCTGTGTTTATCTCTATAGTGTCAGTCTGCTGCTATCCCCGCCTCCTGCAGAACTTCAGTCCCCACCTGCATCCCTTCCCTCCCTGCTGATAGGAGGGAAGGGACGGGGGCAGGGACCGGAGCTATGCAGGAGGTGGGGGAGCAGCTGAGACTGACACTACAGATGTAAACACAGCCGCACAGCATGGCTGTGATTTATGAGGGATTGCAGAGTGCAGGGGGACCTTAGGGGGGTTTGGGATAGCAACAGAGGCTGGGCTGTATAGGCAGATCCAGCCTCTGTATGCAGATAACATTCTTCAAACACACCTCGGGTTCTCTTTAAGTACCTCACCTTTATAAAAATGAATGAGGCATGGATCCCGGAGGGCTGCTGCCCGCCCCAAGACTAAGTCAGTCCCCGCACATACAGCATCTCTGCCTGCACGCCGTGTGACTGGCTGCCTGGCCTGCCCCAAGAAGACTAAGTCGCTCCCAGTCCCTCCACACAGCATGTCTGCCTGCAGGCCGCTTCACTACCTTCTCCGCCACCACCAACAGGGTCCGGGACTCCAGGCGGATTGCTGAATTTTTTAGGCCGCTGCTAGCAGCGGCCGCTGTAATAATTTTTCGGGTGCGTGTACATGACTGCCTAATTTTTCTGGCTGCACAGCTGCAACAACAAAAGAAAAGGCATGAACATGCGCCCATTCCCCTTCGTGATCATTACCTTGCCGTGGTGAAGGGGCTTGCGTATCACAATGGAGCAATGACCGGCGCCTAGATGAGTGTCTCGGGGGGCACACCCACGATAATAAGGTCGTTGCCTCATTGTGGTCAGACCAAATTTGATCAGCTGGACAGTCACTGTTCTGTCATTCAGCTACATCAGCCAGGTGACTGACCATATGGGCTGTAAAGCCACCAAAACCTGCACTCTCGCCATGGTGCGCACCAGTCCAGCACGGCCGTCACTACACAAACAGCTGTTTGCGGTGCGTTACACGATGAGTTTGGTGCGTCAGTGTGAAGCAGTACCTTAATTACACTACCTGATTGATGTATACACATGCAAGATGTTTGAAAGCACTTTAGGCCTGTCATTTAACATTCAATGTGATTTCTGCCCTTAAAACGCTGCTTTGCGTCAAATCCAGATTTTTCCCGGGGACTTTTGGCATGTATCCCACTCCGCCATCCCCCCCTCCAGGTGTTAGACCCCTTGAAACATCTTTTCCATCACTTTTGTGGCCAGCATAATTAATTTTTTTTTTCAAAGTTCGCATCCCCATTGAAGTCTATTGCGGTTCGCGAACTTTAACCACTTCGGGACCACAGTCTTTTCGCCCCTTAAGGACCAGAGCCTTTTTCTCCATTCAGACCACTGCAGCTTTCACGGTTTATTGCTCGGTCATAAAACCTACCACCTAAATGAATTTTACCTCCTTTTCTTGTCACTAATACAGCTTTCTTTTGATGCTATTTGATTGCTGCTGCGAGTTTTACTTTTTATTATATTCATCAAAAAAGACATGAATTTTGTCAAAAAAATGACTTTTTTAACTTTCTGTGCTGACATTTTTCAAATAAAGTAAAATTTCCTATACATTTGAGCGCGAAAGTTATTCTGCTACATGTCTTTGATAAAAAAAAAAACATTCAGTGTATATTTATTGGATTGGGTAAAAGTTATAGCGTTTACAAACTATGGTGCCAAAAGTGAATTTTCCCATTTTCAAGCATCTCTGACTTTTCTGCGCACCTGTCATGTTTCATGAGGGGCTAAAATTCCAGGATAGTACAAATACCCCCCAAATGACCCCATTTTGGAAAGAAGACATCCCAAAGTATTCAGTGAGAGGCATGGTGAGTTCATAGAAGATTTTATTTTTTGTCACAAGTTAGCGGAAAATGACAGTTTGTGACAAAAAAAAAAAAAAAAAAAAGTTTCCATTTCTTCTAACTTGCGACAAAAAAAAATGAAATCTGCCACGGACTCACTATGCTCCTCTCTGAATACCTTGAAGTGTCTACTTTCCAGAATGGGGTCATTTGTGGGGTGTGTTTACTGTCCTGGCATTTGGGGGGTGCCTAATTGTAAGCACCCCTGTAAAGCCTAAAGATGCTCATTGGACTTTGGGCCCCTTAGCGCAGTTAGGCCGCAAAAAAGTGCCACACATGTGGTATTGCCGTACTCAGGAAAAGTAGTATAATGTGTTTTGGGGTGTATTTTTACACATACACATGCTGGGTGGGAGAAATATCTCCGTAAATGACAATTTTTTTATTTTTTTTACACACAATTGTCTATTTATAGAGATATTTCTCCCACTCAGCATGGGTATGTGGAAAAATACACCCCAAAACACATTATACTACTTCTCCTGAGTACGGCGATACCACATGTGTGGCACTTTTTTGCACCCTAACTGCGCTAAGGGGCCCAAAGTCCAATGAGTACCTTTAGGATTTCACAGGTCATTTTGAGAAATTTCGTTTCAAGACTACTCCTCACGGTTTAGGGCCCCTAAAATGCCAGGACAGTATAGGAACCCCACAAATTACCCCATTTTAGAAAGAAGACACCCCAAGGTATTCCGTTAGATGTATGGTGAGTTCATAGAAGATTTTTTTTTTTTGTCACAAGTTAGCGGAAATTGATTGTAATTGTTTTTTTTCACAAAGTGTCATTTTCCGCTAACTTGTGACAAAAAATAAAATCTTCTATGAACTCGCCATTCTCCTAACGGAATACCTTGGGGTGTCTTCTTTCTAAAATGGAGTCATTTGTGGGGTTCCTATACTGCCCTGGCATTTTAGGGGCCCTAAACCGTGAGGAGTAGTCTTGAAACCAAATGTGGCAAAATGACCTGTGAAATCCTAAAGGTACTCATTGGACTTTGGGCCCCTTAGCGCACTTAGGGTGCAAAAAAGTGCCACACATGTGGTACCGCCGTACTCAGGAGAAGTAGTATAATGTGTTTTGGGGTGTATTTTTACACATACCCATGCTGGGTGGGAGAAATATCTCTGTAAATGACAATTATTTGATTTTTTTTACACACAATTGTCCATTTACAGAGAGATTTCTCCCACCCAGCATGGGTATGTATAAAAATACACCCCAAAACACATTATACTACTTCTTCTGAGTACGGCGATACCACATGTGTGACACTTTTTTGCAACCTAGGTGCGCTAAGGGGCCTAACGTCCTATTCACAGGTCATTTTGAGGCATTTGGATTCTAGACTACTCCTCACGGTTTAGGGCCCCTAAAATGCCAGGGCAGTATAGGAACCCCACAAGTGACCCCATTTTAGAAAGAAGACACCCCAAGGTATTCTGTTAGGAGTATGGTGAGTTCATAGAAGATTTTTTTTTTGTCACAAGTTAGCGGAAAATGACACTTTGTGAAAAAAAAAACAATACATATCAATTTCCGCTAACTTGTGACAAAAAATAAAATCTTCTATGAACTCATCATACACCTAAAAGAATACCTTGGGGTGTCTTCTTTCTAAAATGGGGTCACTTGTGGGGTTCCTATACTGCCCTGGCATTTTAGGGGCCCTAAACCGTGAGGAGTAGTCTTGAACCCAAATGTCTCAAAATGACCTGTGAAATCCTAAAGGTACTCATTGGACTTTGGGCCCCTTAGCACAGTTAGGCTGCAAAAAAGTGTCACACATGTGGTATCGCCGTACTCAGAAGAAGTAGTATAATGTGTTTTGTGGTGTATTTTTACATATAACCATGCTGGGTGGGAGAAATATCTCTGTAAATGACACATTTTTGATTTTTTTTACACACAATTGTCCATTTACAGAGAGATTTCTCCCACCCAGCATGGGTATGTGTAAAAATACACCACAAAACACATTATACTACTTCTCCTGAGTATGGCGATACCACATGTGTGACACTTTTTTGCAGCCTAGGTGCGCTAAGGGGCCCAACGTCCTATTCACAGGTCATTTTGAGGCATTTGTTTTCTAGACTACTCCTCACGGTTTAGGGCCCCTAAAATGCCAGGGCAGTATAGGAACCCCACAAGTGACCCCATTTTAGAAAGAAGACACCCCAAGGTATTCCGTTAGGGGTATGGTGAGTTCATAGAAGATTTTATTTTTTCTCACAAGTTAGTGAAAAATGACACTTTGTGAAAAAAACAATAACAATCCAATTTCCGCTAACTTTTGACAAAAAATAAAATATTCTATGAACTCATCATACACCTAACAGAATACCTTGGGGTGTCTTCTTTCTAAAATGGGGTCACTTGTGGGGTTCCTATACTGCCCTGGCATTTTACGGGCCCAAAACTGTGAGTAGTCTGGAAACCAAATTTCTCAAAATGACTGTTCAGGGGTATAAGCATCTGCAAATTTTGATGACAGGTGGTCTATGAGGGGGCAAATTTTGTGGAATCGGTCATAAGCAGGGTGGCCTCTTAGATGACAGGATGTATTGGGCCTGATCTGATGGATAGGAGTGCTAGGGGGGTGACAGGAGGTAATTGATGGGTGTCTCAGGGGGCGGTTAGAGGGGAAAATAGATGCAATCAATGCACTGGGGAGGTGATCGGAAGGGGGTCTGAGGGGGATCTGAGGGTTTGGCCGAGTGATCAGGAGCCCACACGGGGCAAATTAGGGCCTGATCTGATGGGTAGGTGTGCTAGGGGGTGACAGGAGGTGATTGATGGGTGTCTCAAGGTGTGATTAGAGGGGGGAAATAGATGCAAGCAATGCACTGGCGAGGTGATCAGGGCTGGGGTCTGAGGGCGTTCTGAGGTGTGGGCGGGTGATTGGGTGCCCGCAAGGGGCAGATTAGGGTCTAATCTGATGGGTAACAGTGACAGGTGGTGATAGGGGGTGATTGATGGGTAATTAGTGGGTGTTTAGAGGAGAGAATAGATGTAAACAATGGATTTGGGAGGTGATCTGATGTCGGATCTGCGGGCGATCTATTGGTGTGGGTGGGTGATCAGATTGCCCGCAAGGGGCAGGTTAGGGGCTGATTGATGGGTGGCAGTGACAGGGGGTGATTGATGGGTGGCAGTGACAGGGGGTGATTGATGGGTGATTGACAGGTAATCAGTGGGTTATTACAGGGGAGAACAGATGTAAATATTGCACGGGCGAATTGATAAGGGGGGGGTCTGAGGGCAATCTGAGCGTGTGGGCAGGTGATTGGGTGCCCGCAAGGGGCAGATTAGGGTCTAATCTGATGGGTAACAGTGACAGGTGGTGATAGGGGGTGATTGATGGGTAATTAGTGGGTGTTTAGAGGAGAGAATAGATGTAAACAATGGATTTGGGAGGTGATCTGATGTCGGATCTGCGGGCGATCTATTGGTGTGGGTGGGTGATCAGATTGCCCGCAAGGGGCAGGTTAGGGGCTGATTGATGGGTGGCAGTGACAGGGGGTGATTGATGGGTGGCAGTGACAGGGGGTGATTGATGGGTGATTGACAGGTAATCAGTGGGTTATTACAGGGGAGAACAGATGTAAATATTGCACGGGCGAATTGATAAGGGGGGGGTCTGAGGGCAATCTGAGCGTGTGGGCAGGTGATTGGGTGCCCGCAAGGGGCAGATTAGGGTCTAATCTGATGGGTAACAGTGACAGGTGGTGATAGGGGGTGATTGATGGGTAATTAGTGGGTGTTTAGAGGAGAGAATAGATGTAAACAATGGATTTGGGAGGTGATCTGATGTCGGATCTGCGGGCGATCTATTGGTGTGGGGGGGTGATCAGATTGCCCGCAAGGGGCAGATCAGGGGCTGATTGATGGGTGGCAGTGACAGGGGGTGATTGACGGGTGATTGACAGGTGATTGACAGGTGATTGACAGGTGATTGACAGGTGATCAGGGGGGATAGATGCATACAGTACACGGGGGGGGGGGGGTCTGGGGAGAATCTGAGGGGTGGGGGGGTGATCAGGAGGGAGTAGGGGGCAGATTAGGGACTTAAAAAAAAAATAGCGTTGACAGATAGTGACAGGGAGTGATTGATGGGTGATTAGGAGGGTGACTGGGTGCAAACAGTGGTCTGGGGGGTGGGCAGGGGGGGGTCTGAGGGGTGCTGTGGGCGATCAGGGGGCAGGGGGGGGGGAAATCAGTGTGTTTGGTGCAGACTAGGGTGGCTGCAGCCTGCCCTGGTGGTCCCTCGGACACTGGGACCACCAGGGCAGGAGGCAGCCAGTATAATAGGCTTTGTATACATTACAAAGCCTATTATACACTGTTGCAGCGGCGATCCGGATGCCAGTAACCCGCCGGCGCTTCCGAACGGCCGGCGGGTTACGGCGAACGGGGGGCGGAGCCAGTCCCCGGCGGCTGATCGCGTCACGAATGACGCGATCGCCGCATAGCCACTCCCGCAGCCGCCCCCGCCGATGGGCGTATTGCGGTCGTTTGGGCCCAGACTTTGCCGCCGCCCATCGGCTGGGGGCGGTCGTTATGTGGTTAACGCGAACCGAACCTTTCGCGAAAGTTCGCGAACCCGGTTCGCGAACCGAAAATCGGAGGTTTGGCCCAACTCTACTGACCAACCCAGTCAGGTCTGACTCTGACCAAATACCAACCAAACATGACAGCTGCTCAGGGCCGGATTTGTACTCTTTACCGCCCAAGTCCACTGTCAGCAGCCCCCTCCCTCCAGTATAGCCAGATGACCGTTCCCTCTAGTATAGGCAGCCAGATGACCCTCCAACTCCAGTATAAATGGCAGGTATTCCTTGCCCCTCTCCTCCAGTTTAGATAGCCTGATGACCTTGCCCCCTTCACTCCAGTTTAGATAGCCTGATGACCCTCCCCCAGGGGTCGAGTCCTGCGTGGACGCGGGTGAACGGTGTCCCCCCACTTTTTCTTCAAAGTGAACGCTGTTCACCCTGGCTTGCGTGGAGGGGGGAAGAGCAGGGAAGGCGAGCTATAGGGACAGCGGGGATGGGCGGACATCTCCCCCCCCCATCTCTCACCTTTGTGCTCCCCTTCCTGCCTCTCCCCTCCGGTGTTTTTAGGTGTCGGGCCCGGCGGCGAAAGTGGGCGGAGACTTTCCGCGTTCCAGTCGCATTGAATGCTCCGCTCTGTGTGCGGCTAGTCTGGTCTTCTAGCCGCACACAGAGCGGAGCGTCCCTTGCGACTGGAACGCGGTAAGTCTCCGCCCACTTTCGTCGCCGGGCCCGACACTTAAAAACGCCGGAGGGGAGTGGCAGGAAGGGGAGCACAAAGGTGAGGGATGCGGGCGGATCGCTGGTAACCAGTCTTATCACCCGAACGATAGTCTGTACACGCGTCGGATTTGACGCGAAAACGTCCGAACGATGGAACGTTCAAACGACGGGTCGTTCGCTAAAATCCGACGTGTGTATGGGCCTTAAAGCTCGCCTTCCCTGCTCTGCTCCCTCCGGGTGGGACTACTGGCTACCTGGGGGTACCTATTTTGGGGGAACTGCTGTCAGATTATCTGCATTTTTGTGGAATCGCTGTTATGTATTTTGGGGAACAGCTGCCAGATTATGTGTATGTTAGGGGAACGGCTGCTGCCAGATTACGTGTATTTTGGAGAACTGCTGCCAGATTGTGTATGTTTGGGGGACCACTACTGCCAGATTATATGTCTTTTGGGTGTTACATGTATTTTGGGTGATCCGCTGCCAGGTTTCGCGTATTTTGGGGAACTGCTTCCAAATTACGTGTATGTTGGTGGAACTGCTGCTGCCACATTGTCTATTTTGGGGGAACCACTTCCATATTATCTGTATTTTGGAGGAACTTCTACCAGATTATGTGTCTTTTTGGTGAAATGCTGTCAGATTACATCAATTTTTGGGGGATACACTACGGCAGAGCTCAAACTTCCTTGGCAGACCTTTTACATCACTGCTAAGGTCATGTATATTTGGCCCCACCCATGACCACGGCGTGCTTGACCACACCCATTTTTTGGCGCGCCGCGCGAGTCCACTCACTTCTTTTCCCAGGACTAGACCCCTGCCCTCCCCCCTTCCCTGTAGTATAAGAAGCCAGATGACCCTCCCCCCTTCCATATGGATAGCCCGATGACCCCCCTCCCTCCAATATAGGTAGCCAGGTGACACCTGCCCCCCTCCCCACTATAGCCTTTTGCCTACCTGCCCTTGATCCTGTGGTACCCTAGGCCATGGCCCATGTGGCCTTTACTTCAATCCGGCCCTGCAGCTGCTTATTCTGGCCCTTAGATAATTAATTTTGGTGCAATAAACAACTGAAGAAACCCTTTGATCCTCATGCTTACCTGGTATGTATTACTTTATGGTATTAGTAGGAGGTTTGTTATTTAGTTTCAATAATTTTTATTAAGAATTTTTCAAAAAATAACAGTCAAACAGTAATATTTTGACATAGCAGTATACAGTAAGTCATAAAGTCATATATTGTGAGTTCAAGAAATAGACTAGCAGTAGAATGACAATAATATTAGTGATAAAAATAGCATCAATGACCTTGATAGTTTTATTGAACATACTCGTAAGCTTAAGATAATAGTAATATTAATATCAGTATTAACAGTATTAAACAAAATGGATTCATATTGCCAATCTATTATAACAGTTAAACTTGATATGGTCTTTTCCAGTACCACCATATCATTATTTTTAGGAATTATTTCCTTTCTTTGACACATAGTGGTAAGAATCAGTTAACTCTTTGTCCTCTCTACCTGAGAAATGGGGTATAGAGCCGCCCTACTGAGATCTCAGGGAGTGGAACTTACTGGGATATAGTACTATACAATACCACCATGTAAGTTCTAACTGAGGTGGGACTTTAGTTATGTATCTTTAATAAGGGTTACCCTTAAGGGTAATATATGAACAATATGATATAGGAACCAGGACAGTAATAAGATCATCTTATCCTATGTTGTTGATTTTTAAGTTACAATCAACTGACTAGATTTGACTCAACTAAACTAAATTAAACTAAATTAAATTGAACTAAACATTATACCTAGTATGTATGTCCCCAGAAGGTAAGTATTATGATGCTTTACTTCCTCTTATTCATGGATACTCACTTGTGAGTAATCACTTAAGAAAATCACTTGTGAAATGGACTGTGATTTGTGAGGTGCACCAAGCCTGTGAATGAATGTCAAGAGGATCATTCCGTATATCAAAATTCCGACAGCTTAGACTCTCTGTATACTGTAGGCCATAGACTTGCCCTTTTCAGGAAGGACTTCAAATTACCACATTTAATCGCCCATGCTTTTTCAGCTAGAAAGTTTGATTCTACCATTCTTAGTATATCTTTAATAGTTGGTATAATAGAAGATTTCCAGTTAGAAGCTATTAGATTTCGTGTTATTATTAAGATGTGGTTTGTTATTAGTCTCTCCTGTGGGGGCAAGTCCATGGTATTTATATGCAGTAATGCCATACCAGGTGGTATGGATTCTAAAAACATAGGTAATTGTTTTAGAAAATTTTCTATATCTTTCCAGAGGCCTCTCAGTTTAGGACAGTTCCAGAAGATATGTGGAATGGAACCCGTCTGGCCGCAATTTCTCCAGCATAAAGGGGAAGCTTTGCAATCAAATTTAGAGATTTTTTCCGGTGACATATACCACTGCCAGATAACCTTTAGAAGGCCTTCTTGATGACTAATGCAATGGGATGATTTTTTGAGAGATCTAATCGTCATTTCCCAATCTTCTGTACCCAATTCTACCTCTAGAAAATCTTGCCATTTTTGAAGTTGCCACTTAGGGGCCTGATCTTTTAGTTCTAGTAATGATCTATAAAATGATGAAGTTCCTTTGATATTAGATCCTTCTGGTTTGGTTAGTTTTTTGATTAAAGGTGTTATAGTTATTGATTCTGTTGGGTATTTGTTGAGGAATTTTTGAATTTTAAAGTATATAGGTTTATCCAATGTAGATATATCATAAAGAGTAGTTAATTCTTCAAACGATTTAATCTTAGCATCGGTCATTATGTCTTCTATAAATAATATGCCTTTAGTGGTCCACGGTTCTAAGTCAATATTTTTAATGACTGCATTAAGATTAATCAGAGGGGTGGAAGTTTTTATAGCTAGAGGATTCCCTTTGCACAAATTAATCATTTCTTTCCATATCCTTGTGGTATTTGCTGTCACTGGGTTGCTAATAGTTTGTTTAACCTTCCATGTCAATCTGGATTCTAAAAATGTTTTGTAAGATTTGCATGATAATTGCTCTTCTTCGATTGAGAGCCATTGTTTATTGTTGTCATTAATCCATATTGACCTGGATTGGTCCAGAATTGTGGCTTTATAATATAATTCTAAGTTGGGAACACCTAGGCCTAAGTTGGAGGTGTGTGCTGTTAAAATTTTGCTTGAAAATCTAGCCTTCTTGTTCATAACTATATATTTGTTTAATAATTTTTGTAATGTGTCAAAAAATTTCTGTGGGATCCTTATGGGTAAATTTCTGAATAGGTAGAGTAATTGGGGTAGAACCATCATTTTAAACGCTGCAGAGCGTCCAAGCCATGAGAATTCTAATTTAGCTAAAGAATCTAATTTGTCTTTGAATTTGGAGAGCCAGGGAAGATAGTTCTCTCTATAGATTTGAGCGATAGTGGGGGTAAGTTGTACGCCTAAATATTTTAAGGATTTCAAACTCCAAGTATATTGGCATGTTAATTTAAGGGATTCTAGCATTTTATTGGGTACAAAACATGGGAGGACAACTGTTTTGTTTTGGTTTAACTTATAGAAGGAGACCTTAGAGAAATCATCCAATTCTTGTTTTACATTAGGCAGTGAGATCTTTGGTTTTTGAAGATATAACAGTATATCATCAGCATACATGCCAAGCTTAAACGTCGATTGTCCTTGTTTAATACCATAAATTAAAGGGTTTTCTCTAATTCTCTGAGCAAGCGGTTCTAGCGTAAGATTGAAAATTAAAGGGGACAGTGGGCATCCCTGACGGGTTCCATTTTTGATCTCAAAAGAAGATGACAGTGAGCCTGAAGTTAAAACTCTAGCCGAGGGGTGTGTATACAGAGAGAGAATAGCTTTGTGTAGAAATACAGGTATCCCGAATTTCATAAGTACTTTTGACATATATGACCAATTAACTCTGTCGAACGCCTTTTCGGCATCTAGAGAAACCAGGATGGTAGGCGTTCGACAGAGTTTAAGTCCGTGAATCAATGCCAGTGCTTTCCTTGTTCCGTCACTAGTGGTTCTCCCTTTGGTAAATCCCACTTGATCAGGGTGTATAAGTTGGGGCATTAAAGGGGTCAGCCTATTAGCGATAACTCTTGCGTAGATCTTAATATCGGTATTAAGCAAGGATATAGGCCTATAGTTCCCAGGGTCAGAAGCATCCTTCCCTTCCTTTGGAATTGTGGTTATAAAAGCGGCTAGAGACTCTCTAGGGAAAATACCCTTAATAGCAATTTCGTTAAACATTTCTGTGATAGGTTTGGATAATATACTTATGAACTTTTTAAAATAATCGTTTGTGAATCCATCTGGGCCTGGAGATTTATTTTTTTTAAGAGAGCCTATAGCCGATTCAATTTCTTGTTGACGGAATGGGGTTTCTAAGTATTTCTTTTCAAATTCTGATAAGGAGGGAAGTTGTATATTTTCTAAATATGCATCTATTTCTTCGTTTTTTTTTTTTCAAGATTGTATAAGCCCTCATAATAGGCTGCCAATGCCTCCACGATTTCTTGTGGGTGATGTACCTCTGAACCAGTCTTCGGATGTTTAATTTTAAGAATTCTTTGGTAGATGCGTTTACCCATTATTTTCCTCGCCATTGCCTTTCCAGCTTTGTTACTGTCGTAGTACCATCTATCTTTAAGCATGGTCTGCCATTTGTCATATTCCAGATATAGATAATTTGCTAGTTCTTGTCTGGTTTCCTCAAGTATTTGTATTAGGTTGGTTTTGTTATTGGTAAAGATTTCAGTTTCTAGGTTTTTGATTTTTTTTAGTAATGTGTCAGTTTTCTCTTTTGTTTTCTTTTTATGAATGGCACTTTGTTTGATAAACATGCCTCGAATAAAGGCCTTGTGTGAATTCCATAGGGTAGATTTGGAGACTTCTTTTGTATCATTAAATTTAAAGAATTCAATGAGTTCCTCTTTAATACGGGGGGATGTATGCTCTGAGTTGAGAATGTATTTGTTTAACCTCCAGATGGTTGGTTGTGGAGACGGGTGCTGAAGGTGAAATTTCATAATTATTGGCGAATGGTCAGACCATACTCTGGATTCTATTTGGATATCTGAAACTAATGGTAAAGAAAATTTATCAGCTAGGCAGTAATCTATTCTGGTAAATGTTTTGTGTACTGGGGAATAATAAGAGAATTGTTTCTCTTTGGGGTGATAACACCTCCAGACATCATATAGTTCAGCTTTTAGTAAAGCTGGTTGAAGTAATGAAGGAATTCTTCTGATTTTAGATGTGCAGTCAGTCTGTGGGTCTAATATAGAATTTAAGTCTCCTGCAATAAACAAGAAGCCTTTAGAGATTTTGGTTATCTTGGTGAATTTTTTGTTCAGAAAACTGATTTGGTGAGAGTTGGGGGCATATAAATTAGCTATGGTGAAATCTTGGGAGTTTATAGTCCCAGTTATCACCACCATTCTGCCATCTGTGCTGCTAAATGTATCTTTAACCTTCAGTCCCAGATTGTCTTTAATTGCTATACATACTCCACTCTTTTTTTATTAGTTAGGTTAGAATGATAAATATTACTGAATTGGTCTATTTTCAATTTTTTAGCTCCTTCATTGTCCAGGTGGGTTTCCTGTAGGCAGACAATGTCTGCTTTTTGTTCTTTAATTATCTTATGAAGTAGATACCTCTTTCTATTGGAGTTCAACCCTCTTACATTCATTGATAACAGTTTGCAGTCATGTGTCATAGTTGCCAGTCATTTTGCTAATACCTGTTGTACATGACAATATAGTGACCTCACCCAACACAGCCCTTAATATCTCAAGCCTGAAAAAAAAGAATGTTAGTAGCATCAAGGGGAACATCAATTGGAGACAGAAAACAAAAAATAACATTAAAAACATTAAATCAGTTAGGCCTCTCAGCGACATTTCGGCATCCGGTTCTACCCAATATCTCTGAGAGTGCTCAACCAATGAAAACAGCAGATAGAAAGAATTTCAACTATTAAAGAAATTACTTTCAAATTTCAAACTATAAACCAACAACTAACAAGGCCTGGATGGCCAATATCCACCAATGTGGATCTGAAGTGGACTTTCCTTCTCTAGGGTAAAGCTACCTGAGAGGGAAGATCAGAAGTGGGGGAAAGTTAGTGGCAATTGGCAAACACCATTGATTCAAGAACCTAAGGAGTTGTCTGCAGATTCCCTGTTCTCTTCATGGTCTGGTGGATGCGTAGTGTCCATTGATTGTTGTCTGACATCCTTAGATAATTGTCTGGGAGAGGCAAGTTGCTTGGACAAAGAGACTTGGTATATGGGTTTATCCTTTTTGGGATCTCTTGGTATAAACAGTGGAATGTCCCATTTAGCCAAGAGTGCTTTAGCCTCCTTTGGGGTTTTTGCTGCATAGGTTACCCCATTGTCTTTGATGAGTAGTTTAGGGGGGAAACCCCAAGAGTAGTTAATCTTCTTGTGTCTGAGCGTTGCAGTGACTTCAGAAAACCCTCTTCTAGTTTGCAGGGTTGCCTGGGAAAGGTCTTGGTAGATAGATAAATCCCGATAGGGGTCCGGTAGTTTCCGTCCTTCTCTTGTTGCTGATAGCAGTAGTTCCTTGGCATGGAAGAAGTGTATCCGAGTGATCACATCTCTGGGAAGGTGTTTGGGAAGATGACTCGGTTTGGGGAGCCTATGAGCCCTATCGATAGTGAGCTCACTGTCAGTGAGATTGGGGAAAGTGGTTTTAAGAAGATCTTTGACGTAGTCCTTCAAATCATCTGTGGCTACTGATTCTGGAACTCCCCTGATTTTTAAATTGTTTCTGCGGTACCTATCTTCCCCATCAGAGATTTTTTCTTTCATCAACTTGTTTTCCACTATTAATTCACGATGTGAATCAACCAGCTCGTTGTAGGCAATTGACATTTCAGCTACCCGATCCTCTAATTTAGAAATCCTCGTGTCTGTCTCTCCTGCAAATTGTGACATGTGAACAGCTAAAGTCTTCATGTCTCTCTTGATATCAATCATATTATCTTCAATAGTAGCTTTGAAAGACAGCATGAAGTCTTTAAAAAATGTCTGTGATATAGGTTGATCCGTAGCAGGAAATGCTGCTAACGGGTCTGACTCAATGCGTATAGGAGTTGAAAGAGCAGCTGTCTGTTGTTGTAATTGAGAAATTAGTCCTACCTGAGGTGTTTGGGCTTCAATTCCGCCTGTTGTGGGATTTCCTCCTTGACCTGGAGGAATTCCGCATTGAGAAGGAGGATTTCCGTATTGAGAAGGAGGATTTCCGTATTGTGAAGGAGGAATTCCGCCCATGGGAGGAATTCCGTTTTCCGGCTTCAGTGGGCTCCGTTCTCTGCTCTTTTTGGACGGCTGTAGCCTCTGGTGATGTTCCTCATCACTGTCCTCCTCATAAATCGCCTGATGCCCCCTGGGGTGAGGTGTATAAAGTGGGGAGTACCTGTTTCTTTGTGGCAGCACTGGAGGTTTATGGAAGGAGGCTTCATCCATAGGCCTGTGCTGTGTGTAGCGGTGGCCATCTTGCCTTTCTTCTCCATAAAAGTCTGTGAGTTTCCTGGGTACAGGGGATGTGTTCTTTCTTCCAGAATTCACTCTTCTCCATTCCATCTCATTCCTGGTATGTTCTCCCATCATTCCGCTGAAGAAAGGGACTCCTTAGCTTGCTTTTAAGTAGCTTAATAGGGTGTTTTGTCAGAAAGCTGTGGATTCAAGCAGCCATCAGCTTCTGCAGCTAGCCACGCCCCAAGGAGGTTTGTTATTTAAAGGACATCCGAGGTAAAAAATACACTGATGAGAAAAACAATTGTATCTATCCACCTTCTCCTAAAAGTGACTTTTTTTTAGCTATCAGATTTATTTTATATAGTTTTTTTTAGCTATCAGTTTTATTTTATATAGTTTTTAAGTTTTTACTGTTTCACCGTCTCTTCTTAATGACACCTTCATTGAAGTATGCCAGAGCTCAAATCTATGAATTGTTGGCCCTTTTTTTAATCTCTTTTCTGCTTTTAGAAGCCATTTACTGACAGGAAAGTGTTTTATGGCTATAATTACTTATCAGTGAGGGTTATGCTTTAGTCTGACCCGGTCCCGCCCAGGACAGAAACTGTTACTTGCATACCAGATGTTTAACTCTTTCAGGCAGAGAAAGAAGAAAAGGAACACAGCCTAGTTATTTGTGTGCTTGGCACTGTACATACACATGTCTATCTCATCATGTCACGTCACCTTGGTTGTCCTTAATGGCCCATACTCACGAGGGACTTTTGTCGACAGGTCGCCCGTGAGTATGGGCCGTTGCACGCGCGCGCACCCCGAACTGTCGCCCGTCGCTCATGTCGCCATGCGATTGGAAGTTTCAATCGCATGGCGACAGTCGCCGCCGCACCTCCGCCGCAACTGTCGCTAGTCCGCGTGAGTACGCGGACTAGCGACAGCAACCTCCATTAAAGTATATGGAGCTTCCGGCGGAGGGAGGAGGAACGTCGGCGACAGCTTCCGCCTCGCCGCTGGTCCCTCTTCCACGTGTGTACACGGAGGGACCTGGCGAGGAGCTGTCGCCGGCCTGTTGCCCACACGCTCACGTGTGCTGGCGACAGGCAACATTTGCAGCCCGTGAGTACGGGCCATTAAGCTCCGTTTTGTAAATGAAGACTGTTTCTGCTTTCTGAGTCTCCATCTTGAGGGAAAATCTAGATACTCGACCAGCATGTTTAAAGTTAAGGGGAACTCTGTTGGTTTGGCATGTCAGCCGTGTTACCAATTTTTTTGGGCTGAAATACAGCCAACTATACCTTTATCAGCAGGCATTGCTCTACGATCACATGGGATACCTACAGCTGTGCTTGTCTGGTCTTTCATCTGAGATCTAAGTAGGCATGCCCCATGCCACTGGCTTTGGTAAAGATTAGACATTTTTTCTTCTTTTATTTCAATGCTGTTTCAACCATTTTAATTTAAGAAATGCATTGTATCCCACATGCAGACCACTTTTTTGTTTTTGATGTGGTTATGGTTAAAGTGAGGGAAGTGGCAGCAGATGCTCCTCAGAATCAGAATTGTTTATTTTGCCAAGCATGACTGGGTCCTGCCCGGGAATTGGGTTTGGCACAAAACATAGCTCAAGTATAGGGTAGAGACTGATAAGTAGGTAGATACATAAACATGCAATTAAACAAGAGCAAAAAGAAAACAACTTGAGGAAGACAATATACATCATTCACAATATACATCAACATACATCAAATGACTATATACATTGTACAAAACACTATCAACAATTGTGACACAGAAAAGTCTAATCAGCTAAGTAATTTTTTGCCAGTTGACTGGTTGACCGAAAGCATGGCGCTGGCCGCAGCTTAGCGGCGATGAGGCACTGATGGGGGGGTGGAAGAATGTGGAGGGAGTTCAGGAGACTGACGGCTGAGGGGAATAGTTTCTGTGTTTAGCGGTCTTGGTGGAGATGGCCGAATGGAAGCGGGCTGAAAAAGCAGTGGCCTGGGTGAGAGGGATCACTTGCAATCCTCAGCGCTCTATAGCGCACTCTTGGGTTGTGCAGGAGGGCAAGTGAGTGTTGGGTTCCTCCGAAGATCCTCTGCGCCACTCTGATGTCCCTCTGTAGTTTGTGTCTGTTGCTGGTGGTGGCGCCGGTCTACCAGCAACTGATGGATGAGCAGAGGATTGATTAAATGGTGGCGGAGTAGAAACCTATCAGAATCTCCTGGGCCATTCTGAACTTCCTCAGTTGGCGGAGGAAGAAGAGTCTCTGCTGGGCTGTCTGCTGGGTGGCAGTGATGTTGGGCTTCCAGCTGAGATCGCCAGAAGATGGTGGTGCCCTGGAGGCGGGCACAGGGCACTCTAGCCACCTCAGTATCGTCAATATAGATTGGAGGTGGGGTGGGAGCAGCATGTTATAACTGCATGCAAGTCAGTATCTGAACTTGACCCAATGCCACATGTCTATCCTCACAACCTCCCTTCCATGCTGTGTCCATTCCTTTTATTTGTATCCACATTACTGTGTTTGTTCTTTTCTCTTCAAAACATCTTGCTTTTTCTTTTCTCTTTGCATGCCATTCCACCTACAGCTATGACCAGAGTGTAAATCATTAGATGGGCACTTCACTTCCCTAGTTTTCCCACATGCATGCATGGCTGTTGCTTTAATTCAACCAGGTCTCTGTACTGCTGCCACCTCCCTCCTTTAGTCAGGTCATTGTAGAGCCGCCCTCTCCTTGACTGCAAACTCAAATCAGCCAGGTTTCCATAGTGTTTAGTTTAGCTAGGTCTCAGACTTTACTGCTGCTAGCTACATGGAATCCTTGCACCTGGACACCCAATTCTACTTGGTCTCTGTGCCCCAAGCAGCTCTCTGGAATTCTTATCTTTACCCCGATCTTGTACCTGGAATCTTGGTCTTGGACTTTGTCCAAATTCTGGAAACTTGATCTTGCATTCTTTTGAACCTGCCTTAAGTTAGCCATACATTACTTGACCTGCCACCAAAATTGTCCATCAGATAGATCCCTCTCTGATAAGATTTGATGAGAAAGGGATCTATTGCCCACCCATACACTGCACACTGATTTTCAATAGATTTAAACATGAAATCTATTGGAAATTGCCCTAGCACTGCCGCCCCCACAAGTGCTTATGTGTCCTGCCCGTGTGCAGTGTTGAAGGCTCACCTGTCATGCCGCCGCAAATCCTGGCTTCCTCTGGTGTCCTGTGTCAGCACAAGCATCTGTACCACGTGACACCATAGTGATGTCCCTGTGTGAGGTGAGCCCTCAACACTGCACGTGGGCATGGGGGAGGGGGGGGGGGCAGACACAGTTCTTTGAGGGGTCAGCGGACAGGGGTGCGTCGGGTACATCTCAATAGCACCCTTGTG
This sequence comes from Hyperolius riggenbachi, assembly GCF_040937935.1. Lineage (NCBI taxonomy): Eukaryota > Metazoa > Chordata > Amphibia > Anura > Hyperoliidae > Hyperolius > Hyperolius riggenbachi. The sequence continues at coordinate 73,733,863 of NC_090652.1, read as the reverse complement.
TCATGAATGATACAGAAGTCGAGGCGATTAGCGATTCTGTATCGTTCTGCAAAGCAGAGCAAAATGACATTTTTTCTTTTCAGGAAGTCTGTTTTTTGACCAGTGAAGGCATGGTTGTTTTAATTAACTGTTTAAAAGAATTCCTTGCTGACCAGTGACACAGAGGTGTGACACCCTAGCCAGAATCCTGGTGTAATATGTCAAAGATTGTTCTAGCTGGTCACACTCAGATGATAATTAACACACCAAAAGGTCCTTTCGTCCAGGGGAAGCCAAAGGAAGCTAGCTCCACAGGGGTCCACTGCCAACCTCAGACACATTGGCCTTGCTGGGGAACAGATTTAAATACATGTGGTTTATGATTTCGGTCTGTTAAATGAAAACTGTGTATAGCACAGCTATGAAATTAATATAGTCTTATTCGTTAACATCTGCCCAATGTGCTGATATAAAATTCCTAACCATAATCCGCCCGGTAATTGGTGTACGACTCTTCTCGGGGACAGGACAGCCTAACGCACTCATGCAAAATGTCATATTAATCAGTATTTTCTGACAAGTATGAATCTGCTATCCACCTAAATATGACATGTATAGTTTATGAGTTACAATGTTTTACAATTTAAGCTCAAAATCCTCCTAGGAGGAGGTGGACTGTTATTGGTGGATAATTCAGAGGGGGCAGGCGTTGCCACACCCCCAAACCAGCTTCATCAAAAGCACATTGCCAGCAAGCGGACTTTAGTCCTCCAAATCCCATCTTCACGAGAGCCTGCTGCTGCTAACCAGAGAGGACCATGTGGTTAGCAGCCATCTTAGAACTGTAACATCTGCTTGGATTACAAAATATACCTAAAGGCCTATGATTCTGAAACCAAGGACTTTGCATTTCTTTTCCCCGAAGGAAATATCCCCACACAGACTGCATTTCGGCTAAGTAAACCTTTCACAATTATTCCCTTTTATTTTAAGCTTTGTGTATATACCGGTATGTTAATTAGTGTATGTAAATGTGTGTAATGCATTTTTGTTATTAAAACATTTAAAAATAGTTTTACGGTTATGACCTGTTGCTGAACATACACAATCGCACCTACTCCTCTGAAAACGTTACCTTGTGTTCTAGAGTATCTTGTATTTATAACCCGTATGCTTGAATCGGGCACAGATAGACAGATCTGGCGCCGATCCCTGCATACAGCTAAGGGTTAAGTGTTTGCAGTGTGCTAATATATTTACAGTCATGTGCTGACTCACAGGTGGTGGTAAGCTTTTGAATTGTACGTGTGTGGTGAATCCTTTGGAGTCAGGACGCTCCTCTCGGCTAGTTGGGTCATAAACTGCGAATCCACATATGGGCATCTATGTGCAAAGCAACAGCGAGACCGAGTTTCTGACTCTGAGTGATTGACCCAATCAAGGACCGGCCCATGCAGCCTATGACACCTTGCAACCGAGATTTTGTCAAGAAAACTATCAAAATATCACTCAGGTGGCCATGTTGCAGAATTGATTCTCCTCCGATCCAATAAATGTATTATATCGAAAGATTGATCAGCCCGCAAAATTGAGTAATGTATGGGCACCCTTAACCACTTCGCCGCCCGGGTAAAGTATATCTACGCTCCTTTGGACTTGAGTTCCCTGCCCGGAGCGTAGATATACGCACCCCCCGCCACTGCCGCCGCTGTCCGCGCTCCCGCTCGCACTCCCGCGGTCGTGCACGTCGCTGCCCGCTCGCCCGGAGATCAATGAACGGGAAAATACATTCCCGTTCGTTGATCTCTGCCCCCGCAATGATCAGCATGCTTCTATGAGAAGCAGCCGATCATTGTGAAAAAACTCAGTTTCCCAGCCTCCCTTCCTGCAAGCGTCCTTCCGACGCTTGTAGGACGCCTGTAAAAAAAAATGTGGCCATCTTGTGGCCAAAAAGTAATACTACACCCAAACACATTTTCACATACAAATACATTATTATCACTATTAAATTTAACTCATTAACTCCCAAACTCCCCAATTGTTACCAATAATTTTTTTTGTAATATTAAAATAAATAAAAAAAAATTATAATTAAAAAAAAAACTTAAATAGTTACCTTAGGGACTAAAATCTTTAAATATTTATATCAAGAGGGTATAACACTGTTACTTCATAAATTATGGGCTTGTAATTAGGGATAGACGCAAAACTGAAAAAAATGCACCTTTATTTGCAAATAAAATATTGGCGCCAAACATTGTGATAGGGACATAATTTAAATGGTGTAATAACTGGGACAAATGGGCATATAAGTTACATGGATTTTAATTATAGTAGCATGCATTATTTAAAAACTATACTGGCGGAAAACTGAAAAGTAATGTTTTTTTTCCAAATGTTTTCCTATTTTCCCATTAAAACACATTTAGAATAAAATAATTCTTGGCATAGTGCCCCACCTAAAGAAAGCCTAATTGGTGGTGAAAAAAACAAGATATAGTTCATTTTATTGTGATAAGTAATGATAAAGTTATAGGCGAATGAATGTAAGGAGCGCTGAAAGGAGAAAATTGCTCGGATGCTGAAGGGGTAAAACCCCTCAGTTGTGAAGTGGTTAAAGTTAGTAACTTTCGTTTAGGGGCGGTTCTTCCATGAAGCAACATGAATCACGTGCTTCAGGGCGGCAACAATTAGAGCAAGGCAAGAGGCGGCTCCCCTCCCCAAATGTCCCCCTCCTCGCCCTCCCCTTCTCCTCCTCCCTAGATGTGCGGCGCCGCTTCACTCACCTGCTCTCAGCGTTCCAGCGATGGGATCTGCATCTCCCCGTCCAGTATCCTGTATCCGTGGCTACAGTGGTGCTTCATGTAACCTGTTACGTGCTGCTGGGTCACATGAGGCACCACTGTGGTCAGAGAGGAAGCAGGACTTCACGTGTGGCTGGTGAGCCCATCGCTAATCTGCTGAGAGTGAGTGAGTGATGCAGCGCTGGTGCAGCACTTACCCGGCATCTTGATGATCAGATGCTGCGGACCAGAAGGCAAGAGATGCTTGGGAGGAAGGAGGGAGGTAAGGGTAGTGCCCGTGCCTGCAATGCACAGCCCGATGTGTCTCTCCTCTCCGGTCCAGGTTTGCAAACACACGTTGAGGGGCAGGCCCTGCTTGAGCTCTCTTTTGCATGAAGACTCCAATAAAAATGTATTTAAAAACAAACGTATTGTTTTCTTGATTAACTTCACCTTGTTCCTTAATTCTGAGTGCTTGCAACTTGCCCCAACTATCAGACTTCAGTTTTGTAAATCTGCAGACCTAGGAGTCAACCCAGCTCTGTAACCTGGCCAGCAGGGCTTTGCCGCCTGTAACACAGTGTGATGGGTCTGATATAACGGCGCAAAAGGCTACTATTGTGTATGTGTAACAGTAGGGGAAATGTGTCATCACAAAGCAGCCATGAGGGAGGTCCAAAGAAAAGTATCACTTCATAGGAAACACTTTTCAGAATCAGGTACTGTCACATGTGTGTCCTTAGAGACAACTTAGTCAAATCACAAGTGTCACCCTTCTCAGACAACATTGTAATTAAAAAAGGCAGAAGAGTGGTCCAGCTGTTACCCCTTTTTGCATGTCATATACATCCAGGGGCGTAACAATAGACCCTGCAAGGAATGCAGCCCCAGGGGCCCCAAAAGCTGCATGGGGCCCTGTGGGGGAGATGTTTCTTTTCCCTGTCCTGAGAGACTGACAACTAAGGGTATGGATAAAAAAAGTGTTCTGCTCTCTGCACAATAACTGCATCTGCTCAGCCACTGATTACAAATCTTTTGTATGATTTGTTGACGGTCCCTATTCAGTGTGCAGCAGGTTCTTGTGTACAGCGCCCATTTCCCAAACTCTTTACCCCTCCCCAAGTGCTCTGTACTGCAGTGATGCTGGAGGAGTCTGCAGAGCCAGTTCTGCTCCATTAGAGATGGCCAGAATGAGTGTAATCTGAGGCTGGGAGCAAACTCATCTGTTGGTTTTCTGTATATGTTTTTTTGTACACCATGTGTGTCTATGTGTGAAAGCATGCACATATTCTCACAGAAGCTAATGCGATTGATAGAGAAAATGCTCCCAGTGATTCACTGGGGCGGGGGCTTCCAAAGCCTCGCAGGGGGGCCCAGTGATTTCAGTCTACCTTACTCACTGGCAGTAGTGGTAGTGATAGAAAGTGTTGGCACTGCAGTTTTCATTTAGAGTGACTGGGGGGGGGGATGGCTTGCGTCCGCCATGGACCTGAAATCCAGCCTCAGCATGCTCTGACCAAGTCAGATGTATTAATGGGAAGCATGAGCAGGAAAAAAGGTTGGTACTGCTGTTGTGGCTTTTTATAGCAACACTAGTGACCTTAGCCCATTTAAAAACGAGCTAGGTCTGTCAGTAATCCGCCGCGCGCACCCATGACCACCCCTTCTGGCCCCGTCCTCCTCTGGCTCTCGGCAGTGTCTATGCGTCTTGTCCCTGCACATGCGCAGTGCTAAAAAGCACTGACACACGGACAGACGCAGGGACACTTGCCTATTATTAGGTAGGATTTCTTTGTGCATATACATTGTGTTGAAATATACAGACACAGTCCTCAGTGTAAATTGCACATACCAGTCCAGATCGGGGGTGAGAGGCGGTGGGGTGCAGAGCACTGAAGCCTGATGGCCATTTCAAAGGGCTGACCGGGCAAAACGGCCATCAGCCTGCACCCACCACCACTCACCTGCCTACCTGGTCCGGTATGTGCAATTTACATTATCTTCTTGCCGACCGACTCATGCCAATTGTCGTGAACGCAGCGGCTACCCCAGGAACGCTTAATGCCAATTGGTGTTAAGTCCTGGGGCGGGGTTTTGCAGGAGCCCTTAGCCAGGCAACTGGTATTGTTTAAAAGGAAATAAATAAGGCAGCCTACACATACCTTTCACTACAGTTGTCCTATGTCCTTTAACCACTTCAGCATTCAGTGTTGTTTCACCTTATGCATCCGAGCAACTTTCACATCTTATTAGTTCGCCAATAACTTTATCACTACTTATCACACTGAAATTATCTATATCTTGTTTTTTTACGCCACCATTTAGGCTTTCTTTGGGTGGTACATTTTGCTAAGAATTATTTTATTCTAAAATCATTTTAACAGGAAGATTAAGAAAAAAAATGGAAAAAATTTATTATGTCTCAGTTTTCGGCCATTATAGTTTTAAAATAGTACATGCTACCGTAGCTAAAACCCATGACTTTTATTTGCCCATTTGTTACGGTTATTACACGTTTAAATTATGTCCCTACCACAATGTATGACGTCGATATTTTATTTGGAAATAAAGGTGCATCCATCACTTATTAGAAGCCCATCATTTAAAAAATAACAGTAATATACCTTACTACATACATATTAAAAAAAGTTCAGTCCCCAAGGTAACAATTTATGTAATTTTATATATATGTATATGTATATATATATATATATATATATATATATATATATATATATATATATATATATATATATTTTTTTTTTTTTCTTTTTGCAAAAAAAAAAATGTGTAGCTATTGGGGAGTGTGGGAGGTAAGGGACTAATTTTAAAAGTAAAAAAATGTCATTATCTGGAAATTTTTATTTCCAGATGTAATTTTACTATTTGTCCACAAGATGCCCTCGCAGCTCACTTCTGCATGCATAGTATTCTATACTTCTATACTCTATACTTCCTCTTTGGCACTAAAACCCCGCTTTTGGAGAGGACGGCGGACAGAGAGGAAACCCTGTCAGGACCTCAATAGCATGCCTGGCTACCTCAGGCCACAGGCCCACCTTGCCCACCCAGTAATCTTTGGGGTTATCATCAGTCTGCATGAGTCATAATACCTACATCTGTTCTCAATTCCAAATAGCCAATCATAATTTGCTCCAGGCTTTGCTTGCCAGAGCTGTCCCCAACTGATGATTTAGAATGGCCAGAAGTGGAACATCTAGACCAGGCTTTCTCAACCAGGGTTCCTTCAGTACTCTGCAGGGGTTCCTTGGCATTGTGGGGGAAGTGTAATAGACCACACTATAATAGGTGGTACTGTAACAAGAAGCATTAAATTGGTGGGTCAGGAGACAGTATAAAGAGGGGCAATATAATAGGAAGTAGTGAAATAAACAGCCACACATACTTTTAAAGACCATGCATCCTGCAAAATAAATGCAGGGGTTCCTCAAGACCAAAAAATTGTTTGCAGGGGTTCTTCAATACCAAAAAATTGTTTGCACGGTGTAACGATTGTGGAATTATCTCCGTGGTCAGCGCACAAGATGTGCGCTGACACTGCGGAAGTCCTCCACAAGCGTATCAAATGATAGAACCCAGCTTTTGGTGCAAAGCACCAGTAGAGGGGAATTCCCACTGGCAGATGAAGCTGTGGAGTGCAGAGGAATAAACCCTCTGCGCTGCACAGATGCCAGATGGAAATTGTATGAAGGGAAGCAACACAGGGCAAGATAGCCCCTAAAGAGAGAGAATGAGCACAGGGACAGAATGTATGTGTGTCCACCAATCTAGTCGCCACCCAGCGACAGTGAACACACAACAGCAGAAACGAAGTGGGAACGCAATCGCAAGAGTGGCGATTGCCAATAGTGACACAAGACCGAGTTAGACAGAGCACAAGTGTAGCAAGAAAGACGAAGCAATAAACAATGATCAAAACGTTTAAGGAAAATAACAAACGCTAGCTAAACGCGAACACCGCACTCATTCGCAACAGCGAACGCGTTTAATACACGATCACCGCGCGTTAGGCGCCCAGTGATAAGCGTGCCACCCTAACTAACCAATGAAACACAAACACGAAATAGAGAACGCGAACGCTTGCTAAACGGTTACCTCCCCGAGCCTACAGCAAACGTTCGTATCAGACAAGACAGACAGAAGGAGTAGCCAGTAGCAACCGCAGCTCTGGCCTACACTCCCAGACAGAGTACAGCAGGATCCACCGCCACTACCGCTAGGGCAAGTGCGATCCCAACAGACAGAACGATTTCCTGTCGACCGCCGCTAGCAACAAGACAATCGCAAGACAGAAGGAGTAACCAGTAGCAACCGCAGCCGAGGTTATACTCCAAGATACGGACTAGAAAGATCCACCGCCTCTAACGCTAGGGCAAATGCGATCTAAGACAGAACGATTCACTATCGCCAACCGCTGACGACCGTGCAATCGCACAGACAAGACAAGACAGAATAGGCAGTAAAAATTATACACCAACTGACTGCACTAAATAGGAATGCAAGGAGCACTCCCCAAGAATTAACTACACTAAGATAGCAATGGCTGACACGCCAGGTGAGTTTAGCAGGAACAAACCTCTATGACCAGCAAGGAATTCTGGGAGCAAAAGGCATTTATACTGCAAGCCATCAAAGGAAGCAGCTAGGCAAATTGCATGACAAGTGTATGCAAATTCCTCAGCAGAGCAACTCTGAAACTTGAAAAGTGAAGACAGGTCTCTTTTCCAGAGACCTGCAGCACTCAGACCTAAAGAATGGACAAACAGCTGTCTGCCCGTGCAGACAGCTGAGCAGATCATTACACAGGGGTTCCTTGAGATCAAAAAGTTATTTGCAGGGTTCCTTCCAGGTAAAAAGGTTGAGAAAGGCTGATCTAGACACAGCTTTCGCCAGTGCTGATAATGCTTGTTCTCCAATGTTGGATGAGTTGGCATGGACCGCGGCTGGGGACAGGCCTGAGCATAATTAGATTTACACATGTTCTATCTTGGATTCGTGTTGTAATGGTGACAGGAAGTTTTGGCACTTTATGTTTAAAGGACAACTGAGGTGAGAAGACTATGGAGGCTGCCATGTTTATTTACTTTTAACTACTTTAGGACCGCGCTGATTGAGATCTACGCCCTGTTTTGATGGCTATCTGGCTGCCAGGGCATAGATTTCAATAAACCGATGCCGCGCATTCTTGCATATTTCAAATCTCACCGCTGTTTTCCCGCCGCAGCTCACTCGTTCTGCCGTCTCTATAATGGCAGAGCACTGTGGCTCCTGGCCCTGTCTATCAACGTAAGCAGCTCCCATTGGCTCACATTCATAGGCAGGAGCTGCTTTCATTGGCTCCTGACCGGCTCACAGGAACTCTGCCATCATGGAGACGGCGGAGTGGGTGGCCCAGGTTCCCGACGTGTGGCGCTGACGGCGATTACGGCAGGTAGGTACGGCGATTTGTCGGTGTTCCGCTTTCCTGTACCAGCGGTCTCTGGTCCTTAATGGGGCAAAAACCGCTGGTACTTAAGTAGTTAAACAATACTAGTTGCCTGGCAGCCCTACTGGTCTGTTTGGCTGCAGAAGTGTCTGAATAACACCAGAAACAAGCATGCAGCTAATCTGTCAGATCTGACAATAATGTCAGAAACACCTGATCAGCTGCATGCTTGTTCAGGGTCTATGGCTGAAAGTATTAGAAGCAGAGGGTCAGCAGGGCTGCCAGGTATTGCTTAAAAGGAAATAAACATGGCAGCCTCCATATATCTCTGTCTCTAAAGTTGTCTTTTAAAGTGAACCTGAACCGAGTAAAATGATTTAAAATAAACCCGATGTACCTACAAATGAATATTACCTCGCCACAGTTCCTCTCAGAAGCTCAGTAATTTCTTTTTACATGGATTCCTTGCAGCTCTGACATGATCTTGTCAGAACTGGAATATATCAGTTGCTGTCAGTTATAGCTGAAAGTACAACTGATGTGCAAGGAAATGTCCCCGTTTCCCTGTGGCTCATGTGGTCTATATTACAGTTTAACCAGACAATTAAGCTATTATGGGGTAATGGCCATTTTCATAAATGGAGGACGGAGAATTCCATTGATCACAGTGGCCAAACAGGAAGCGGGAGAGGAGAAAGAGATTGATGAGTAGACTACACGGGAGGTAAGTATGATGTGTGTATGGTTATTTTGACTTTTTATTTTCAGTTCATCATAAAGGATCATGTGTCATCAGCAACTGACGGCAGTGATGGGACTGAGTGGACAACAGAAAGGTTCTCAGACCACCACTGCATGAAGCAAAGACTTTTTTGAAGGCCTTGGTTCAGGAGCCCCCTATAAGACCGTATTGCTCCATGTGCCTCACTCTTGGTGTGCCCTTTAACACGGGGGAGGCGCTCAGACTGGAAGTTTACAGCCGTGTGTGTGACCTGAGCCCTACCCTGCACAGGGTTGAACAGCAGGTGGCAAGGGTATAGAACATTAGTGGCTGGTCTAGGGCCTGCTGAACCTGTGTATGTGTGTGAGCACTGCTTTGCCTCTAAACAGACCCAACAAAAGTTTCAGGTGGGCTCAGAAGCCCACAAGACACACACGCACACACTTTCGTGGATGTTACTTTAGTCAGTTAAAGAGAAACCGTAACCAAGAGTTGAACTTCATCCCAATCAGTAGCTGATACCCCCTTTCCCATGAGAAATCTATTTCCTTTTCACAAACGGATCATCAGGGTGCTCTGTGTGGCTGATATTGTGGTGAAACCCCTCCCAGTGTGATGTCAGGACCATAGTTCTGACATCACACTGTGGGAGCCTTGTTGCATTGTGGGAAATAACAGCTGTTTAGAGCTGTTTCCAACTGCCAAAAAAAAGCATACAGCATCTCCTTCCACTGACATCACCTGCCAGCAGTACAAATGTCAACATGACAAATGTCAGAATGTATATCAGGGAAACGAAATATTTTACAATGGGCAAACACTGAATAAATCATTTATACATAATTATTGTAAAAATGAAGCACTTTTTTTATTACATTATTTTCACTGGAGTTCCTCTTTAAAGAGAACCAGAGCTTCATCCTCTTGTATTTTACCTTATAAATCAGTGGGAACATGACAGTAAACACCTAATCTGCACTTTGTTTCATTGTTCTCTGTGTAATCTGACTGTTATCACCTCTGATAAGGATCCCCGACTGAGCACTCAGTCTAACTTTGCTATGGAAAGATTACAGCTGAGTCTGTCTTCTCTGGTGTCTTTTCAAGCACAAGCCTGCCCCCTTGTGGCTCTGCTATAATTATTCCCTGCAAAGCCAGACTGAATGTTCAGTCCGGGATTCTTATCACAGCTGATAACAGACACTTTTAGCAGTGAGGATGAAACAGAGAGCATGATAAGCGTTTTCTCTAATGTTCTTACTGATATATATGGTAAAATACACAAGGGTGCTTTGTCTCTGGTTCCCTTTAAAGCGGATCCGAGATGAAAAACTAAATATAACAAGTGACTTGTCTATATATCTTATCTAAAGTTTAGATAGTTTACACAGCAAATCTATCTTCAAACAGCTTCAACAGTATATTAATATTTTTCCCTGTGATACAATGGGAGCAGACATGTTTTCTGCTTGTCACTATTACTCAATTACACACACAGGCAAGCTTATCTGTATCTAAGCATGCTAATCTGCATATTCTGTGAAAACTCCACTCTTATCTCCTCCATTACACAGGCAACTGATCTGTATCTGCACTGCAGCTCTCAGATTGTGAAAACTCTGCCTCTGAAATCTATAGCTAGTAACACCTTTTTCACCTGCCCAGACTGAAATCCCACAATCCCTTGCAAGCGCCAAGGCACTCTGGAGAAGCTGTGGGTGTGGCTGGTTTAGTTTATAGGAAATTAGGGTATTAAAACAAAACAAAACAAGTATTTGGCTTGAGGAATGCCCTATAAACTATATGTTAGGAACACAATTATGCAATGAGTAAAAGTTCATCTCGGATCCACTTTAAGTAGCAGAGTGGATTGTTAATCAGTTTCAGACGCTACCGAGGGGCAACAATGAGATGGCCACCAAAACAGAATTTGCTTTGCTGCAAAGAAAATTCAGCAAATTATACTAGTTCTATCGCATTATTTTTCTTAGCTGTAATTGCCAGGGGGTCTTTGAATTCAGCCGTCTGTATGCTGGTAATGTTTATCTGCATGGAACAATGTGACATCCTTTTGTTCCCATCATATTACCCAGTCTATATCAGTATAGATGTCCAGCATGATTTTTTTTTAGTGAGTAAACCTCTCACATTTTTGTAAATGTTTTATTGTAGCTTTTCATGGAACAGCAGGATGTGACTTTGATACATTGTAGTCAGTGTACAGCTGGTATAACAGTGTCAATTTCCTGGCCTATCAAAATAACTCAACACACAGTCAGTAAAGAGGAGCTTTACTGAAAGTAGTAGTTGCTACCATATTGAGTTGGAGTTGTATTTCACGCAGACAGGAGTTTCAGCAGGAGCAAGGCGAGACGTCTTTCAGGTTCACCCTGCGCCCAACCTCGGCCGCAGCTATTTTGAATGTACGCCTTGTGCAGCCCAAAACCATGACACTCTCACCACCATGCTTGAGTGTAGGTAAGACACTTGTCTCTGTACTCCTCACCTTATTTCCGCCAGTTTCACATTCCTCACAAGACTACTTCACTCACTTATGTTGCCAGTGCTGAGAGGTGTGCGTCACAAAACAACCTCTCTTGCTCTCTCAATGCTGTACTTCACCACCCCCTGCTGGCCCATGTGTTCTATTGCAAGTACATATAATACTGCATTAGCTAGGCCTATTGTAAACAGTGAGTCTCTAACAAAGCCTTTCTCAACCTTTTTACCCTGGAGGAACTCTGCAAATACTTTTCGGATCTCAAGGAATGCCTGAATTTATTTTTCAGGTGGTATGGTCTTTAAAAGCTGATGTAGCTACGTCACTTTGTCACTACCCCCTATTACAGTGGCCTTCATTATAATGTCTCCTTATTCTAGTGCTTTTTATTCTGTGCTCATTATTATTGTAGTATTTTAGTGCTTCTTTTAGCAGTACCCCCTATTATAGTGTGCTTTCTATCATACTTATCCCATCCCCCACAATGTCCCCAGTACAGCGCTGCTGCAGATGCAGCGCTGTACCATGTAATTAGACGGCGTCTAACAGTCTCCCGAGCAGCAATCGCCACTTGGAGACTGAAGGCGCCGCTCTGCCTACCAACAGGAGATGCGCTCCATCTCCTGCACTGCGAGCCCCAAGGACCTTACGCCGATCGGCGTTAGGCAGTCCTGGGGCTGCTGCCGTGGCCACGCCTATCGGCGTGATGCGGTTGGTAAGCAGTTAACCTCCTTGCCGGTCTAAAAAATCCGGCAAGGAGGCAGCGCCGCACATTTTTTTTTTTAAATCATGTAGCGAGCCAAGGGCTCGCTACATGATAGCCGCTAAGCGGCGGCATCCCCCCACCCACTCCGATCGCCTTCGGCGATCAGAGTATGCAGGGAATCCCGTTGAGAACGGGATTTCCTGCAGGGCTTCCCCGGTCGCCATGGCGACGGGGCGGGATGACGTCACCGACGTCATGGACGTCATAGGGAATCCTGATCCGCCCCTCAACGCTGCCTGGCACTGATTGGCCAGGCAGCGCAGGGCTCTGGGGCGGGGGGGAGCAACTCGGCGAGGCGGATTGCGGTGGATCGGCGGCGATCGGAAGTTACAAGCAGCTAGCAAAGTGCTAGCTGCTTGTAACTAAAAAAAATTATGCAAATCGGCCCAGTGGGGCCTGAGATATCCTCCTGCGCAGGTTACCCCGAGCTGAGCTCGGGATAACCGGCAAGGAGGTTAAAGGGAATGTCTAGGCTAGATTTAAAAAAAAAAAAAGAAGATCTACTTTCCTGGGGCTTTCTCCAGTCCCTGGCAGCTGACATGTCCCTCGCATCAGCTCCACCCTCAGCCGCTGGCTCCCGGTTCCTTCCCCTGCAGAGGACGATGTCGCAGGGGAGGGGACATGCCCCTTAACCATTTCCCTTGTTCCCACTGTTCTCCTTAACATACCCTGCAAATTTGGTGATTCTACCATATATAATGGTTTTGCTATTAACCGCTAAACTTGGCAGCCATTGACATTTCGTAAAAAAAAAAAAAAAAAAAAAAAAAAAAAAAAAAAATGTAAAAAGTGTTTACATAAAGTTCACTATTTTGCCATTGAGTCCACAGCTCCTGTATATAACAGCTCCTGTATATAAACTGGGAGCCGTTCACTGTCAGTTTAGCTATGAGCAGAAAAGGGACAAAAAAAATTTCCATTCTCAGCTCAAGTTGGAACAGAACCCTAACATAGTCTTCCTGTACAAATTCCATCGGTGAAAGGTGTCTTCTCCAGACTGCATGTTTCACTTATTTCTACAGGTGTCTGATAATATTAATTTAAGGGCTCACAGAAGACTCCTTCAGATCAATCCAATTTTTATTCATTTAAAGAGGAACTCCAGTGAAAATAATGTAATAAAAAAATGCTTCATTTTTTACAATAATTATGTATAAATGATTTAGTCAGTGTTTGTACATTGTAAAATCTTTTAAAATCCCTGATTTACATTCTGACATTTATTACATAGTGACATTTTTACTGTTGGCAGGTGATGTAGCTGCTGCATGCTTTTTTGGCAGATGGAAACAGCTGTAAACAGCTATTTCCCACAATGCAACAAGGTTCACAGACAGGAAACTGCCAGGAGTACCACGGTCCTCAGAGTTTCTTGTGGGAGGGGTTTTACCACAATATCAGCCATACAGAGCCCCCTGGTGGTCTGTTTGTGCAAAGGAATAGATTTCTCATGTAAAAGGAGGTATCGGCTACTGATTGGGATAAAGTTCATTTCTTTAAGTCAGCTGCATGTTCTGGGTCATTGTCCTGATAGAGGATCCATGGCTTCAGGGCTGGCTTTTCTATAGGGGCACACTGGGAATTTTGCCCAATGCACCAGCGCCTGTAAGGGACCTCAAGTCTCTCCCCATAAGGGGCATCACTATGGGAGTGCACACACCAGATGACACTATCAGAGGAGTGATGATGATTGCATGGTGGAGCGCAATCGACACGCCTGCAGAGAACAGAGACCAGGTTCTGGTGAGGAGATGCAGTAGCTGGAGAGCACTGAAGAAGGGAGGAGAGAGCGCACCTGCCGGACAGGTTACATGCTGCATTAGTGGGGGAGATAAATAGCACCCTGACACCATTATCTGGTTGAGGGCCACCTAATACTGTTATATTGGGGGAGGGGGGGGCATCATATTAAAGCAGACCTGAACTCAGAACTTGGTTACAGCTGATACAAATCCTGCAATAATTCTGCAGTGTGTCTGCTTCTTGCTGTCATGGAAGAAGACACAGGGTTAACATCCTGTGTTTAGAAATTAGCTGCTCTGCCAGGACTGCTGAGATTCCTGAGCTGAGACAGCTGGAAGATCAAATTACAGTTGTGTTTAGTCACAGATGAGGGGGAATTAGACAGGCTAACTCTGTAAATACATACAGGGTGCGTTTCTCTGTTTTCCTTCTGTCCTGTGCAAGCCATCAGGTCCACTTTAATTTTTGAACATAGCTTCATTTCATCTTTTACTGGCCCTACCCCTGGGACAGACCTTTCTCATACTGGGCAGTCATTTGTATTGTCTCCATAGCGTTGTGACTGTCCAGACACAGCAAAACAGCCCCAACACATAACTGAGCTTCCTGTGTACAGGATCTTTTCAAAAAATTAGCATATTGTGATAAAGTTCATTATTTTCTGTAATGTACTGATAAACATTAGACTTTCATATATTTTAGAGTCAAATACACACAACTGAAGTAGTTCAAGCCTTTTATTGTTTTAATATTGATGATTTTGGCATACAGCTCATGAAAACCCAAAATTCCTATCTCAAAAAATTAGCATATTTCATCCGACCAATAAAAGAAAAGTGTTTTTAAAACAAAAAAAGTCAACCTTCAAATAATTATGTTCAGTTATGCACTCAATACTTGGTCGGGAATCCTTTTGCAGAAATAACTGCTTCAATGCGGCGTGGCATGGAGGCAATCAGCCTGTGGCACTGCTCAGGTGTTATGGAGGCCCAGGGTGCTTCGATAGCGGCCTTAAGCTCATCCAGAGTGTTGGGTCTTGCGTCTCTCAACTTTCTCTTCACAATATCCCACAGATTCTCTATGGGGTTCAGGTCAGGAGAGTTGGCAGGCCAATTGAGCACAGTAATACCATGGTCAGTAAACCATTTACCAGTGGTTTTGGCACTGTGAGCAGGTGCCAGGTCGTGCTGAAAAATGAAATCTTCATCTCCATAAAGCTTTTCAGCAGATGAAAGCATGAAGTGCTCCAAAATCTCCTGATAGCTAGCTGCATTGACCCTGCCCTTGATAAAACACAGTGGACCAACACCAGCAGCTGACATGGCACCCCAGACCATCACTGACTGTGGGTACTTGACACTGGACTTCAGGCATTTTGGCATTTCCCTCTCCCCAGTCTTCCTCCAGACTCTGGCACCTTGATTTCCGAATGACATGTAAAAGTTGCTTTCATCCGAAAAAAGTACTTTGGAACACTGAGCAACAGTCCAGTGCTGCTTCTCTGTAGCCCAGGTCAGGCGCTTCTGCCGCTGTTTCTGGTTCAAAAGTGGGTTCATGCTTCCATCTGCTGAAAAGCTTTATGGAGATGAAGATTTCATTTTTCAGCACGACCTGGCACCTGCTCACAGTGCCAAAACCACTGGTAAATGGTTTACTGACCATGGTATTACTGTGCTCAATTGGCCTGCCAACTCTCCTGACCTGAACCCCATAGAGAATCTGTGGGATATTGTGAAGAGAAAGTTGAGAGACGCAAGACCCAACACTCTGGATGAGCTTAAGGCCACTATCGAAGCATCCTGGGCCTCCATAACACCTGAGCAGTGCCACAGGCTGATTGCCTCCATGCCACGCCGCATTGAAGCAGTCATTTCTGCAAAAGGATTCCCGACCAAGTATTGAGTGCATAACTGAACATCATTATTTGAAGGTCAACTTTTTTTGTTTTAAAAACACTTTTCTTTTATTGGTCGGATGAAATATGCTAATTTTTTTAGATAGAAATTTGGGGTTTTCATGAGCTGTATGCCAAAATCATCAATATTAAAACAATAAAAGGCTTGAACTACTTCAGTTGTGTGTAATGCATCTAAAATATATGAAAGTCTAATGTTTATCAGTACATTACAGAAAATAATGAACTTTATCACAGTATGCTAATTTTTTGAGAAGATCCTGTATTACAGAAGGTATCACGTTTTTTATTTTATATTTTTTTTTCTTTTCAGATGTGAATGTAACCTGCCATAAAACTTCAATTTGGTTTCCTTTGTCCAAAAGGACTTTCCCCCCAAAAACAAAATGGATTGTCATGGCTTGTTCATCTGGTGCGTTTTCGCTATTTTTTTAGGCGCTGGTGATTTGGAAAATCACCTTAAAAGCGCCTGTGCAATGATTCCTTATGGGACTGTTCATATCTGCGCGTTTCTTCAGCTTTCCGCTCAGCAAAGCGCTGCCTGTACCATTTTTAGGGCGATTTTGCTACTATGGAAGGTATAGGAAATACACAAAACGCTTACAAAATCGATTTTGCAGCGATTGCATTTGCGCTTATAAAGAGAACCCGAGGTGGGTTTTAAGAATGCTATTAGGACACAGAGGCTATTTGTGCACGGACACTTTCATTCCAGCGCAGGAGAGTTGGGCGCAGCAGTGAGTAACTTCAGCGCTGTCAGAAGACAGAGCTGAAGTTACTTATATAAAAGACTATCATTCAGCTTTCAGCAATTGCAGGAAGCTATTCCCCCACCATCCATGGCGGCCTGGAGGGGGAATAGTATTTAACGTGGATGGGAATTTGTGCAGGAGCAGGATAAGCCATACAGGCTGTATCCTGCGCCGATTCCTCTCATACACCGCGTATTAGAGGAATCGGCGCAGGAGACTTGGGCGCAGGATACAGCCTGTATGGCTTTCCTGCTCCTGCACAAATTCCCATCCACGTTAAATACTATTCCCCCTGTGCATACTATCACCAGCCTCTGTTAATATACTGCACCCCCCCCCCCCCCCCCCCCCCCCAAAAAAAAAGTCATGCTAGCGAAATGCAGCGTGTTGCCAGCAGGCTGTTTACGTCCAGGATGTCACTCTCTGCCACTCCCCGCCGGCGTCCCTTCCCTACAATCAGCTTACAGAGGCAGGGCGCGGCGCTATAGAGGAGGTGGGGAGCAGCGGTAAATGACAGCCTGGATGTAAACAGCCTGCTAGCGACACGCTGCATGTCGCTAGCACAGCTTTTTTTTTTTTTCTTCTTCTGGGGGGCAGCAGAGGGCGGGGGATTGGGGGAGGGGGGGTGATAGTATGCACAACCAGCCTCTGTGTCCTAATAGCATTCTTAAAGGACAACTGAAGTGAGAGGGATATGGAGGCTGTCATATTTATTTCCTTTTAAGTAATACCAGATACTGATCCTCTGCCTCTAAGGGCTCGTTTCCACTGTAGCGGTGCAGAATCGCCTGGATTCCACCGCTGAAGAAATCGCATGCGGCTGCGTTTCCCCACGCGGATTTACCCATGATTTCGCATGTGATTTCGCATGGCAAGGAGCCAGGCGAATTTAACCATGTCACTGCCTGTGTAAAATACCATTGCCTTTCATGCGAAATCGCGGGGAAATCCACATGACAAAGCCGCATGCGATTTCCCTATTGAATGCATTAGCGGCGATTCGCCCGCATTCCTGCCGCACGCGAAATCTGACGACCCTGTCGTGCAGATTTTTCCCGCACCGAAAAACGCCGCCGCACACGTGGAAACAGCCCCATCCACTAACATTGAGTATGCGAATCCGCATGCAGTGCCCGCATGCGGATTCGCTATAGTGGAAACGAGCCCTAATACTTTTAGCCACAGACCCTGAAACAAGCATGCAGCAGATCAGGTGTTTCTGACATTATTGTCAGATCTGACAAGATTAGCTGCATGCTTGTTTCTGTTGTTATTCAGACACTCCTGCAGCCTAATAGATCAGCAAGGCTGCCAGGCAACTGGTATTGTTTAAAAGGAAAAAAAAATGGCAGCCTGCATATTCTTTCCACTTCAGTTGCCCTTTAAAACCCACCTTGGGTTCTCTTTAAGAATAAATACATTGTATTTATTATTTTCCGGGTCAAAGAGTTTACTTCCTGACTTGCGCCAGGAAGTGAAAAAAGAAATTGTTGTGCAAAAGCGCTTTACACAAAATCATAGCGCTCAGGTAAGCGCCGGGAGGGGGAAAGAAAAATCACTCTCAAAATCGCAAAATGTGGCCGTCAGCGATTTTGATTTTAGATGTGAAGAAAGCCTCAGTGAGCATTTTAGGCAATTCACAAATAAGATATGAATTTGTCCTAGAGTAAAACGCCCTGTAAGATGGCCATACAATGGTCACGTTTTTTTACATCAATGTGCAGCCACTTTGATCATTTGATATATTCTGCTAGAAATCGATGCAGCAAACAATTTCCGTTCAATAAATTTTTGGCCAAAAATCAATTCCATTGATTGCGCCAGATTAAAGATTTTGCTTGATCAGCAGTAGGTTGGGAGCAGGTTGCTCGCCGTGTTCAAATTATGGATTTTGCGACAACAGACAGCAGCGAAGCTTACAATCAACTGTCTGCCACGTGACATCTCTTCACCACTGGGCTTCCCTTCCTGTCTCATGACACAAATGCTAGAGGTTGGACACTAGAGGCCTCTAGTCGTCACATACGGTACAGTTACAGTGTAACGAGTTCCATTATTGAGTGGCAACCTTGCCAGTGTCCATTATTACTCATGAGCCTCCAGGTGGAGATCTGCTCACTGGTTTTAAGGTGGCCACACACCATACAATTAAAAGATCAAATTTTTCGCCAATTCGATAATTACGATCGGTTGTCCCGAAAAATCAAGAGCTTTTCTTTGTTTTCAATCGATAAATCTGATCGGATTTCCTGTTTTTTTTGGGGGGGGGGGGGGGGGGGGGAGTTCAATTTTTGGAGATTGGACATGTTGGATATTTCAGACCAACTTTATCAAGAATTGTACGGTGTGTGTGATAGATCGTCAATTACTTGATGTACAGTTCCAATAATTTTTTTCTAAACTTTCAATTATTTTATTCACGATTGGGGAAAAATTGAGCATAGGTGTGTGGTACATTGGTCAGATTTTTGAATTGTTACAATCAGTCAGAAAAATTGATTGCTACTCTTGAATTTAACAGATATTTAAAAAAATTGTATGGTGTGTGGCCACCTTAAGGCCAGAAACCCACTAGGAGCGATTTCTAATCGCTAGCGATTTGAAAAAGCTCTTGCTGATGCAATGCTATGAAGGATTTTTATAAAATCACATCGCTCAAGTGGAATCAAATCCATAGCATTACATTAGCGAGAGTTTTCAAATCACAAAGCTCTCAGAAAATTGCCCCTAGTGGGGTTCTGGCCTGAGGGCAGGATTCCCACTTGTGTAGAAAAAGGAACCCATTGAGCACATTTTCTGTACCTCTAAGAAACACATGGAGCAGGTCCTATTGTTAAAAATAGGGCCCAATTCCACTTGTTATTAAAAGTAAATCCATTTACTGCATCACAGCAAACGGAACGCAAAGTCCAGGCCCGATTTTACCTCACAAGAGCCTATAGGCACAGATGTCCCGGGCACCATAGAATTTGCCCTCCATGAACCTACAGACCTTCACCGAACTGCTCCGCAAGTGTGCTGTCTGGCCCAGCTGTCACTTCTCCTCTAATGGTGTGTACACACTTGAAAGATTAATGAAAGATCTAATGCCGGGATTACACCATACAATTTTCTGTAATGCTGGGCATACACGGCTCGAAGCAGGCTTATCAATCGAGCCGCTGATGGCTCGTTTGATAATATCCGACGTGTCCGATCACCGCGGGGATCGATTCCGCGCTCGATACCCGCGGGCGGACAATAGCGGCGAATCGAGCGGAAGATAAGAAGCACCAGCGGGGACGAGCGGGAATCGATCCGGGAGCATGCAGGGACGCGACGGGAGTCGATGCGGCGGCTAATTGGACGCCAGATCGACCTGTGTATGCCCAGCATTAGATTTACCTGCCAGATAGATACATTTCCAACATGTTGAACTTTATCTATCTGCCGAGCAATTAGGGCCCTTTTCCACTAGCGGCGTTTGCGATGCTGAATCGCAAAAACGCAAACCGCTAGCGATTTTACAATCGCTACGGTTTGCTTTTTAACATGGGAATCGCGGTAGGTCATTTCCACTACCGCGATTCGTTTTTGCGGGGAACGCGAACGCGCGGCGGAGCGATAATTGCCGCGATTTTGCTATGCAGTGCATAGCATAGCAAAATCGCGGCCGCAAACGTCGGGGGAATCGCCGGTTTTGCGATTCAGCAATCGCTAGCGTTCAGCGTGAACGCTAGCGATTGCAGGTGGAAAAGGGCCCTTAGGCATTGTTTTTACTCAGCAGGAGATAAACAGAAGACAATGCACCAGAGATAATGACCAGTCTCTGCAGAAAATAATCTAATTATGCATTCTAATACTGGGAATAGACGGTAATCATTAGATGGCTCGATTGATAAATTCAGACATGTCCGATCACCCGCCGGATTGATTCCGTGCTCGATACCGCGGGCGGGACAATGGGAAAAGATAAGGAAAAACGAGCAGAAGATTAGAAAAGCGCCCACGGGGACGAGCGGGAATCGATCCAAGCGCCCCCAGGGACGAGCGGGCAGCATAACTGAGCGGTACAAACGTCTATTCCCAGCATAACAGAAGAATCTAAAGCCCAATCTACACGATACGATTCTTTATACGATTCGATTACGATTCTATTTAAGATCCAATTAAATCCAACATGTCCGATCGGGGTTCAATTCGATTTGCCATTGCAAAACAATGGCGAATTGAATCGAATCCCGATCAGACATGTTGGATTGAATCGAATCGTAAATAGAAGCGTAATCGAATCGTATAAAGAATCATATCGTGTAGATGGGGCTTAATAGAAGAATTTAACAGAAAATTGTATGGTGTAATCCGAGCATTAGACCAATTTTACCCCCTTCCATGTAGTATGAGGGCCATACCTACACAGTCTATTCTATTGATCTGAACTCCCCATCAGATAGAAATCTTTGCAAGATGCTGCACACACAGATGCTGTGCACATTCAAAAGATCATTATCTGCAAAAGATCCGTTCCTGCAAAATGCATTCATAGTCTATGATATCTACAGATCATTATACACACCTTGTTTAACAGACATTCATCTGCAGATCTGACAATCATCTGAAGATCCATCCTGGTGGTTCTGATCTGCAGATGAATGTCTGTTAAACAAGGTGTGTATGAGGATCTGCAGATATCATAGACTATGAATGCATTTGGCAGGAACAGATCTTTTGCAGATACTGATCTTTTGTGTCTGTACAGCATCTGTGTGTGCAGCATCTTGCAAAGATTTCTATCTGATGGGGAGTTCAGCTCAATAGAAGTATGCTCTCATACTACATGGAAGGGGGTAATATTTGTCTGATATCTTTCATTAATCTTTCAAGTGTGTATACACCATTACTTCCATTGCCTGTTATAGGTTGCCTGTTTGAGTTTAGAGTGAAGAGTTTGTATTATTCCCCCTCATCTATAAGTAATCACAAGTGTAATTTGATCTCTCAGATGTGCAGCATAGGAATCTCAGCAGCCACAGCTGATTTGTAAACCCAGGACGTTACCCCTTTGTCTGCATCCATGAAAGAAGGAAGTAGACACTGCAGATTTATTGCAGTTCTGTGGGCTGCCACAAATAAATGTTTTTAATAAAAGGTTATCATGCTGTTGCTTATCTTATAGAGCAGAGAGGAAGTTCTGAGTTCAGGTCCGCTTTCATCTTCTGTAAGGTTCTATACATTTTTCAAAAACCACCTAGAAAGAAACTCCACAAAGCAGTTATCGTATATCTCAAATTTACCTGTTGGAAATAACATTTTATCTGCATCCATAGCCTGGTACACATGGAGCAATTTTCCACCAGATTGGGCTCTATTCACTAACAGGCAAAAACACCGCAAAATTTTACCGCTATATTTCCGCCAGCGGTAAACTCCGCATTTTTTCCACATTCACTAATATTTTCCGCATGTTTTCCGCATGCGGGAAAAAAGAAAAGTCAATGGGATGCGGAATATATCACCTACTATTTGTAGGTGATAAAAAAATAATAATAATAAAAAAAAACAAAAAAACAAACAAACAAAAAACGGTAAATAACGACGAAATGATGCGCCTGAACATTTTTGAGAATTGATTTTTTTATTGCGGAAAATACCGACTTTTGCGGAAATTTTTCCCGCATAATCCCGCACTTTTAAACATGCGGAACATTTCAACTTGACGGTATTTTGGTCGCAAACTTCCCGCATGTACTTTACCGCATGCGGGAAGTCTTTGAGAATAGAGCACATTGACAGTCAAATCAATTATTTCCAACAGGTCTGATCGGTTTTCTGATCGATTTTAAAAACACTTCTATACAAAATCGATCAGAAATCAGATCGGACCAGTGGAAAATCAATTCCACCATCAATCTGATAGAAAATTGCATTGTGTGTACTAGGCATTAGATTATACTTTCAGACTGGAAAGCTGTGTCCTGTATATCCACTGTCAGCTCCTCACTGGACAATGAAAGATATATTGATGCTGGACAAACAGCTAAGAACAACTGATGAATGTAATGCTGGGTACACACGTTGAGATTTCCCACTCAATCCTGGTCGATGGATTACTTCCAACATGTTCGATCGGGTCTCAAATCGATACAGCCGTCAATTTACTCATGTAAAGTATGCAAAATCGACGGCTGTATCGATCAAAACCCAATCGAACATGTCGGAAATAATCGAACGACCAGGATCGAACCCACCAATCGAGCGGGAAATCACAATGTATGTACCCAGCATTAGAGAGGTCACATCTATTTGTTATGTAGCTGAACCATCACAGAGCTTCTCTCACCTAAGAAATGACCTCAGGGACCCTGTTTGGAAAATTCATATCTACAATATCTTTACACCAGATGAGGTGACCAGTGCCTTCTAAGGACAGAGATAATTTTAAGCTACAATGGTGGTGGGATCTCACCTGAGGTCAATACAAAGACAGTGACTTATGCTGGGCATACATTGTGAAATTCTGTGCCAGAATCGAGCCATTGGCTCGATTCCCGCGCGTCCCCACGGGCAGTTCCTTATCAGCCGCTCGTTTCTTCCATTGTCCGCCCGTGGTGATCGGACAGGTTGAATATTATCAATCGAGCCATCAGCGGCTCGATTGATAACAATTATTGCGCTGTGTATGCCCAGCATGAGACTTTAGAAAGTGTATTGTTCTGGGATTAACACCTGGGCCCATATGCAATTTGTTTTTTCTCCTGAGCTTCCTCCTAGGTGATATTTTTAAACTTGTAAATAAAAAGCCTTTTAAACCCCCAGCAAGCAAGAAAATACTCAAAACAGTTTTGATAGTATACTCCGTTACCTAATTTTTGGTACCCTTTCAATTGAAGAGTGCTGGAAAGTTAATTTAACAGAAAATGAAAAATTATCTCCTAGGTAGGAGAAAACTCTGGTGAAAAAGTGAATAGCATGTGGGCCCTGGAGTGTAGGTGTGTGGAGGGCGAGCATGTTATTTTGGTAGCCTCCTTATATGGTCAAACTTTGATAGCTGCCTGCTATGCCCGAAACAGGCTACCAAATTCCTAGCCTTTTTCTTCCCATGCCCTTTAAAGTGAAAGCCTCTAGCAGGGCCCTCCCCCTTGTGTTTCCAGATGGATTATGCAATCTCACCCTCTGACACCCCTCTTGCAGACCAGAACACTCAGTTTTGACCAAAGCCAACATCAGACTGCAAGGAAATGCTGTGAACTTGCAGGACATATTTAGCTGGTGTCTCTAACAATGTGCTGGCTTGTAGGCCACCAATACCCGTGCAGTATACTTTACCTGTCTGCGTCCACTGCTGGCTCCATCCTCATACATGCACCCCAAGTGGGCATGTGTATGACACCACACATTACGCCAGCAACCACATGGGACACAGACAGGTAAAGTATACTGCACTGTGGGACACTGTTTACATTAGGCGGTGTATGGGCAGTCAACAGATCTCCCTCCAATTAGAGAGAGACTTGTCTTGGTCGATCTCAGATGATATAAGTGCACCTTAGGAGATCATCCAACCAACCCACACTCCGTCTCCCATAGCCATGCAATAATTCCACTGGACTTGTGTGTACTATATATCACTGTATATTTATATTATGGTTTACGCAAAGGCATTTATAGCTTGCATTTCTATTAGTCTATTAAAATTGTACTAATGCTGAGCCTGTCCGTGCCAGAAACAGTTCCAGGCATGACCCGTTGTACTTGGCGAATAAAGCTGATTCTGTAACAGCATAAACATGTGACAAGACTGCTGAAAATGCTTTGCCAATGAAAGTGTGGGGTGGGAAACCCACTAGTGTAATTGCGATTAGGGGTGATTGCAATTGTAGAACATTCAGCATTTTTAGTGCATTTGCGCTCAATGCTAAGTCTATAAGCCCTGTGAAATAACTTTAAGGGCTCGTTTCCACTATTGTGGTGCGGAATCGCCTGGATTCCACCGCTGATGAAATCGCATGCGATTCCCCATGCGTTTTTTGCTGTGAATTCGCATACGTGAGGGTATATGCGATTTTAACCATGTCACTGCCTGTGTGAATTTACATTGGTACCTATGCAAATTCACGGCAAAAAACGCATGGGGAAATCGCATGCGATTTCCCTATTAAATACATTGCATGCGATTCGTATGCATTCCACTCGCAGGCAAATTCTGTGGCTCTTTTGTGCGTTTTTTTCACCGCTGAAAAAAAAACACACCTCAACAACGCTACAGTGGAAACAGGCCCATCCACTTGCATTACATTCGCAATAGTGGAAACGAGCCCTTACAGTTGGGGGTGGGGTGTCAAGCGATGCCTATTTAAATAAGCTTTATAATACTCACCAAGTATCCAGATTCTGTCCATCGTCCAGCCCCCTAAAGGATGGCTGTCACAGGCGCTTCTCTGATTGGTCCTAGAGAAGCACCCATGACCACATCCTTTAGGGGGTGGGGCTACAGACAAAAGTTGGACACCTGGTAAGTATAATAAAGTTTTATTTAAATATATATAAAAAAAAAAAAAAGGAAATACAAAAATCACTAATTGGAAAGCAGTACAGTTCACTTTACAGCGCTTCCAAGCGCCAGGAACCACGATCTCAATCGCACTAGGAATCACTGCACACAGCACTGCAGCGATACCTAGTGGGTTCCAGGCATAAATGCTGCTGAAGTTTTCCGCACACAGGTGGAGTCACCGTCTAGCGGTTTGGAACTGGGCCTATGAAATTCAGCAAGTGTATTTGGTTGGTTTCAGGATACATACAGCTTCGTTATACGGTATCTCTAGAGGAGAGGATAAAGCCTAGTTAAAGAGGAACTCCAGCCTAAACAAACATACTGTCATTAAGTTACATTAGTTATGTTAATTAAAATAGATAGGTAATATAATCTCTTACCCACCCTGTTTTAAAAGAACAGGCAAATGTTTGATTTCATGATGGCAACCATCTTTTTGGTTGAAAGAAGGTGACAGGGAGCATGAGACACAGTTCCAGCTGTCCTGTGTCCTGAGCACCTCTCCCAGTTGCTAGGCAACATGAATAACATAGGAAATCCCATCATGCTCTGCACAGCATCAAGGGAAAAAGCCCAGGCTTTTTCTCTTTGATGGGTGGAGCTTAGCTAAAAATGCAGCTAAAAATGATGCTTTGGTAAGAAAAACAAAGTTCTGATGCTGTGAAACTTAAAGAAACACCGAGGCTTTTTAGTTCTACTGAGTAGATTTTTAATCCGGAGGTTCACTGTAACACTTTAAGATTGGCCAATCACTGACCAAGTTTACCATCTGTATGTAGTATGAGGGTCAACAGATATTGATTATAAGCAGAATGTGTAGGTGAACCCTCATACTACATAGAGGTGGTAAAATTGGTCAGTGAATGGCCAATCCTAATTGAAAGTGTATACCAGACTTAAATCCTGTGGAATCAAGCCAACTGCCCCATCTCCAGGGATGAAGAATAAAGGCAAATAATTTCTCCTTGCATTCAAATTTCATGTAAAATCACATGCAGTTTGAAATGGGTCCAATCAGAATAACTTCCTGTCAATTTTTATTGGTCTAGGCTCAACGCAAGCTGCATAAAATTTACATGAAATCTGAAGACCTGGCCTGTAACTTCCTGTATACTCCAAGAAACCAGTGCAGGCTTATTTAGTACAGTATATCCATGGCATTAGGCTTGAAAAAAAAAAACCAAATCAAAACTACTTTAACATCTACTGTAGATCACTCATCTCGGAACACAACCTCACATGTTGCTCATCCAATCAACAGGTGGAGCCCCAAACACAAAACTCATTAGCCCTACTTTTCCTTACAAAAGAGCAAACAGGATTTAAGAAGAAAAAAAAAAACAGGTTCACACTGGGGAGTGCTGTTGGAGGGAGCACTATTACTTACCTATGCGGTGCTGCTATTCTAGCACCCGCCTGTACGACATGCACCATCTTCACCTGACTGGCAGCTTCTACTGGCATGTATAATTCCCGGCGGGGTCGCAGGCTGCAATACATGACGGGAGATGCGAGTACAGAGCTGTACTTACTTCCAGGGACTACATCACCCATCATGCAGTGCACAACCCTGCATAACAGGAGATAGTCCTTGGATGAGACATCTCCAGTTATGTATTTCAGCCCGCAACCTCGCTGGGTATTACAAAGGCCAGCGAAAGCTGCCAGTCGGGTAAAATAGATGGCGCATGTCATACAGACTGGAGGAGCAGCATCCCGTAAGTATTAGTGCTCCTCCCCAACGGCACACCCCATTACACACCTTCCATATGGGCAGGGCTGTGGAGTGGAAGTCGGAGCAATTTTGGGTACCTGGAGTCGGTGGTTTCAAAAACTGAGGAGTCCGGGTGATTTTTGTACCGACTCCACAGCCTTGCTTATAGGGAGGTTAGTTTTGAAAGAAACTGAACAAGAAGAAAAATTGCTCAGTTTGCTTTAAAGGACACCTAAAGTGAGAAAATTATGGAGGCAGACATTTCCTTTTACACAATAACCAGTTGCCTGGCAGTTCTGATCTCTATAGCTTCAGTAGTGCCTGACTAGCACCCGAAACCAGCATGTTCATGTGCGCTGACTGACGCTTGACTGCATTTGATCTGTATGCTTGTTCAGGGTCTATGACAAACTTTCAGAGAATCAGCAAGACAGCCAGGCAATATGCATGGTTTAGTTTAAAAGGAAATGCATGTTGGCCTCCACATCCCCCTCACTTCAGGTGTTCTCCGAGAAATAAAAGACCGCCATACAATGTTAGTTTGGTCCCACCAGATTCCCCCCTGCTCAGCACACACTGCAATCTGTTGTGCAATATAATGATTTATGATCATTTCAGGTGACATGCATGTACTGCAGGGCTCTCTGCTGCGCTTCTTCCTATGGAGATGAGAGGAACAGGCGCACAGTCTGTCCAATGAAGAGGACAAGCAGCCGGAGGAACAGTAGCAACAGGAAGAGTATTGCCCATTTCAGCAGATCGCTGAAGATGTGGTCATTGATGTCAAGAAGTACCTCTGCTCACACGAGATCTCCACCTAAAGACATCGCATACCCATTCTTGTGTATAAGTGGAGTACCACAAGACTTTACCCCTTCCCTGTAAAGGATAAGGGCCCCTATTCAATCAATGGCTTTTAACCATCTAAAGAGAGACTAACAAATTTTTCAGCCTTCGTTCTTCTATCCTATAAGTTCCTATGCCTGTTCTAATGTGCTCTGGCTTACTGCAGCCTTTCCCAATTGCACTGTCTCTGTAATAAATCTTATCTCCTTTCCTCTGTCGTGTCTGTCGGGCTAAGGCTTGAATGTGTGGAATGTGCAGGGCTGCTTGTGATTGGATAGAAGCGATACACACCCTCTGCAGGCCCCCTGCACACTCTGTATGACACACACTGTTTATGTGAGCCTATCACAAGCTGGTTAGTTTGTAAACACAGCCTAAAACTGTTAACCACTTCAGGATTCTGCGTACGCATAAGTACGCCCCTGAATCCTGAAGCGGTTTCCATGGAAATGGCCGCTCGTATGAGCAGCCGTTCCATGTCAGTTCACGGAGGGTGTCTCCGTGAACACCCTGCGAGCTTCCGATCGCGCCTCGCAGGGTAAATGTAAACCCGCGGGGAACATCTTCCCCGCTGTTTACATACGGCACTGCTGCGCAGCAGCGCCGGAAAGGAGATCGGCGATCCCCGGCCTTTGATTTCCGTCCTGCGCAGCCCATAATGAAGAGGGGAGGGAAGGAGGCAGAGGGAGGAATAGCGCTGCGGAGGGGGGCTTTGAGGAGCCCCCCCCCCACAAGGCACAGCAGCGCGGCGGCGATCAGGCCCCCCCAGGACATCCCCCTAGTGGGGAAAAAAAAGGGGGGGGGGAGGGAAGTCTGATCGCCCTGCCTGCTATCTGATCTGTGCTGCAGGCTGAAGAGCCCCCGCAGCACAGATCATCCAAACCACCCGAAAGTGGTTAATTACAAGCCAGGATTGCAGCAGAGAGTGGCAGAAACAGCACAGAGGGGCACAGGAGAAAATAAGGAATAGAATGGTAGGCTTTTTAGTGTAAGAATAGAGTACAGATTCTCTTTAAAGACCAGCGGTCTCTGGGCACTTAAAGACCAGAGACCGCTGGTCCAATCCCGACGAATCGCCGCACTTACCCGCTGCAACCACCGTCATCGCCGCTCGCCGAGACCCCCAGGACAGACTCTGCCGTCTCTATCACGGCAGAGTCATGTGAGCCGGTCAGGAGCAGTTTTCATTGGCTCCTGACCCTGTTTTTCAATGTAAGCCAATGGGAACGGCTTACGTTGAAAGACAGGGCCAGGAGCCAATAAAATCGGCTCCTGACCCGCTCACATGACTGCCGTCATAGAGACAGGCCAAGCCTGTGAGAGGTGTCGAGAATCGTCGGGTTTGAGCGGCGCGATCGGCAGATGCCCGCTGCGGACAGTGATTGAGATTTACACCCTGCCAGCCAGGAGCAGGGCTGTGGAGTCGGTACAAAAATTTTCCGACTCCAACTCCTCAGTTTCTGAAACCACGACTCCAACTCCGGGTACCCAAAATTGCTCAGACTGACTCCGACTCCTTAGTCTACTGCTTAAAGAGACACTGAAGCGAAAAAAAAAATGATATGATTTGTATGTGTAGCAAGAAATAAAACATTAAGATCAGATGCATCAGTGTAATTGTTTCCAGTACAGGAAGAGTTGAGAAACTCCAGTTGTTATCTCTATGCAAACAAGCCATTAAGCTCTCCGACTAAGTTAGTCGTGGAGAGGGCTGTTATCTGACTTATTATCTCAACTGTTCCTGGACTATTTACTTTTCCTCTGCTAGAGGAGACTTCATTACTTCACAGACTGCTCTGAAAGACTCATTTTGAATGCTGAGTGTTGTGTAATCTGCACATATTATAGAATGATGCAATGTTAGAAAAAACACTATATACCTGAAAATAAAAGTATGAGAATATTTTCTTTGCTGCTAATCTTCTAGTAATTATTCATAGTACACAACCAATTCATCATATCATATATTTTTTTTCGCTTCAGTGTCTCTTTAACAGGGCTGTTGATTTTGTACAAAAATCATGCGACTCCGACTCCTCAGTTTCTGAAACCACAACTCAACTCCAGGTGCCCAAAATTGCCCCGACTCCAACTCCACAGCCCTGGCCAGGAGCCCACCAAAACAGGACGTAGATCTCAATCACTGCGGTCCTTATCTAGTTAAAAGGGAATCTGAAGTGAAAATAAACCTCTGATATAATGGATTTGATATGTGTATTACAGCTAAGAAATAGAACATTAGTAGCATGGACATGAGTCATTGTTTTCACTACAGGAAGGAGTTAAACTTCAGTTATCTATGCAAAAGAGCTTCTCTGAGCTCTCCCACCTCAGGTTGCTGTTTTCTGCAGCACTTATACAAAGAAACTGAGACCGATTTAGATAAGACTTTACTGCAGGGAAGTTAAAAGGGTCATTAGCTCTGCTTGTTTTACAGTTTAATACAGTTTTATACAGAGCGTGGCTTGTAATTGCAAATACGACTGAATCATGCAGTGTTAAAAACTATATATCTGAAAATTAAAATCTGAGACCATTTTCTTTGCTACTAATGTTCTATTAATTATCAGTGCTACACATACAATGCATTATATCATACGTTTTTCACACGTCAGTGTCACTTTAACCCTTTCCAATCCTATTGGAGTTTTCCTCCATAGACCAAATGTTTGTCACGGTGACCTAGGCAAACTGGCTGCAACTAGACAGCATTGTCATATACAATCTGGCACAGCATCAGACCCTTCCGATGGGCGCATTGAGGCTGATCACTAGGAGGCATTGTCACCAGATCTAGTCCACTTTGAGGCTTTGTTCACATTATAAATGGTAAGCACTGAGCGCTTTTGAACGATTTTCCCAGCGTTTGAGCGATTTGTAGAAGCGCTTTAGTTTTGAGGGGTTTTTTTTGCAAACAGGAAGTAAACTATTTGACCTGGATATCTAATGTAACTTCTAATAAAAAGCGCTCCCAAAATTTCTTATCCAATCACTTTTTAGAGTACTTAGTGATCTTCCTATACCTTTCATTGGAAGCAAACGCTCAGAAAATGGTGCAGGACCCACGTTTGCACTTGGAAAGAAAGCTCATCGCTCATGTGAGAACACTCACATTGGAATTCATTGCACAAGCGCTTTTAAAGCTTTTTTTTTATTATATAAAAAGGACTCTGACCTGTAAAGCAAAACAAAATCTGAACTTACCTGGGGCTTTCTCCAGCCCACCGTAGGTTGGGAGGTCCCTCAGCGTCCTTCTGGCTACTCTCTCAGGCCCAGCTCAGAAATGGCTCTCGGCGACACTGGGACAGAGTGTCGGGCTCCCTCTTCCAGAAAGACGACGTCAGTCGTCACCACACCAGCCACCTCTCGTCATCACGGCGGCCGGCATGACAGTACTGCACATGCGCGGTTTAATCGTGCATGCGCAGTACTGTCCAGCCTGCTGGCGTGGTGACGACGGTTTAATCGCGAATGCGCAGTACTGCCCAGCCGGCCGCCATGATGAAGACGGTTTAATCGTGCATGCGCAGTACTGTCACGCCAGCCGCCATGATGACGAGAGGTGGCCGGCGTGGTGACGACGGTTTAATCGCGCATGCGCAGTACTGTCCAGCCAGCCGCCATGATGAAGACTGTTTAATCGTGCATGCGCAGTACTGTCACGCTGGCCGCCATGATGACGAGAGGTGGCCGGTGTGGTGACGACGGTTTAATAGTGCATGTGCAGTACTGTCACGCCGGCCGCCATGACGACGACTGACGTCATCTTTCCGGAAGAGGGAGCCCGACACTCAGTCCCAGTGTCGCCGGGAGCCATTTCTGAGCAAGGCCTGGGAGAGGAGCCAGTAGGACCTCCCAACCTACGGTGGGCTGGAGAAAGTCCCAGGTAAGTTCAGATTTTGTTTCTATTTACAGGTCAGAGTCCCTTTAAGTCTCAAAGCACTCATAGTGTGAACAAGCCCTAATACTGTGCTATTATCTTCATCTATCCCACAATGTAATTGGCATATTATGCTGCTACAGCCAAGCTTTCTGCTTATCAGAATTCCCAGGTCATTCACCACTCAATTATACCTCCAATTACCACATCAGACAGGCAAACAAAATTTATTGTGTTTAAAAAATAAAATAGAACAAAACCAATACAAGACCAACCCTGAACCCCAAACACAAGAGTGCAGCCGAAGATGTGAGGGGTAAGATGGAGGGGCAGAGGGGGAAGGGGGACTGGTTGCCCAGGAGGAAATGGGGGGAGCTTGTCTGAGCCTTTCTGGTAGGGTATAGCTTATGGGAAATGTCACTGTGACGGTGGGGGTGAGAGAAGGACTAGAATGGGTGCTCCGGTGATGTGTAACCCCTCACTGGCTGGAGGGACCACAAACATTGCAAAGCAGGGGTTGCAGTGCATTCCGACAGCTTGGGGTTATGAAGAATATGAGGGGGGGAGGGAAAGGCGAGATGAGAAGCTCTCAGAATTCACTGCACAGCCTGTTCATTAGCGCTGCCACTCGTTTCCTGTGGCTTCATGACATCTGGAAGCTCTGGGGGGCTTGAGAAGGGCTCTATTCGAAGAGGCTCGAAGGAGTCACCTGAAAACAGAGACCAGTTAGTGTCAGGTCACAAGTGACAAAGGATCATCTCTAAACCTAGGAGCTCCACTCACCCGAGCAGCGGAATGCCAGGCCAACTGTGGCTGGAGCCTGGGGCCGCGCCGTCTGACTGGTGAATCCACAATCGCCTAACGATTTATTGTCATCTAGTAGCTGATCATCCTGCAACAGAGAAGACCAGATGAGACCGCTGCACAACAGTCAAAACCACAGATTATATCAGCAACATTTAGAGGGCAGAGGAAACAGAAGAAGAAGAAAAGGGGGGGTGGGTGGGGGAGAAGTGTGTCTGGGACAACTTATTTTCCCTAATGTTGGCTTAAAGGACTGTCATCCGAGGTGACCGGCTTTAAAAAAAAAAAAAAAAAAAAAATAAAATAAAAAAAAAAAATGTAATTACCCATAGGGTTGCAACGGTATGAAACTCCATGGAAAAAAAACAAACAAACCCAAAAACAAATACGCATCACAGTATTACAGTAGACTGTATTATACAATTATTTGGACCCCCCCCACTACATTAAATGATGTGCCCCACCCCCGTGTTGGGTGTCCCACTCCCTCAGCATACATATTAGGCTGCTGGGAGATTTGAGGCGCCTGGTAAAATGGCTCGCCCTGCTCCTGCAAAACTCCTGGTGGCGTTAGAGATAGGTGTAGCCAGCAGTAGGTGGTCGCAGCATAGGTAGCCAAGGCTAGGTGTAGCCAGGCTAGGTGGCAGCAGTATAGGTAGTCAGGGATAGGTGTAGCCAGTAATAGGTGGCCACAGCATAGGTAGCCAAGGATAGGTGTAGCCAGCAGTAGGTAGCCACAGCACAGGTAGCCAGAAATAGGTGTAGCCAGGCTAAGTGGCTGCAGTATAGGTAGTCAGGATAGGTGCCCACAGTATAGAGGCAGGGATAAATACTCACTTGCCGACGGGTCCTGCATGCTGCACTGGCTTCATTCTCCTTCCTGTTCTTGTGCATCATCTGCTTGTAATGCGCATCATCTGCTTGTAATGCGCATCATCTGCTTGTAATAGCGCCCAGGGGGCGCAAGAACAGGAAGGAGGAAGAAGGCAGTACACACGTGCTAAAAGAAAAAAACTGAAAAGAAAAGACCAGAAAAAAAAAAAAAAAAAAAAAAAAAACAGAAGTACACACGTCGGATTTTTCTAAACGACCGGTCGTTTGAACATCAAATGGGGCGCGAGTATGGTCGGTCGTTCAGCTGATAAGACTGGACTTTAACGATCCGCTTGGCAGATCGTTCAAATCCAGTCTTATCAGCTGAACGACCAACCGTACACACGCCTGATTTGACGTCCAAACGACCGGTCGTTTGGAAAAAACTGACGTGTGTACGAGCCTTAAGAGACATGGGGCTTGATTCACTAAGACAAATAGCATGCCGTATCAGAGATAACATGTCTTATCAAAGTTAACACGCCTTATCAGAGTAGCATAGCGAGCACTACGAACTTATGCATGCTAGTTGGCAATGACGAGAGCTCCACTCGTCCCTTCCTGAGCCCCTGCGGGTTCATAGCGCTCGCTATGCTACTCTGATAAGGCATGTTAACTTTGATAAGGCGTGCTATTTGTCTTAGTGAATCAAGCCCATGGATTTGTAAGAAGCAGGTCATTCCAGGTTGATGCTAATTTTAGGAAGCAAGGAGACCAGAGGATAGAGGAATTGTGAAAGAGGACATATACGGTACAAGAAAATGGAGCACCACATTACAGAAAAGATATTGCAGTTTTAGAGCAGGTGCAGAGACGAGCAACAAAACGAGGGATGGAAGGTCTCACTTACCACGAAAGGTTAGATAAACTGGGCTTATTTAGTCTGGAGAAAGGAAGTCTTAGAGGGGATCTAATTAACATGTATAAATACATCAGGGCAATATATTATCTTGGCGGAAGAGCTTTTTTCCCCTAGGCCTTCACAAAAAACTAGAAAACATGATCTGCGCATGGAGGAAAAACGTTTTAGCCCTTTATTTAGGAAAGGGTTCTTTACAGTAAGAGTGATTAAGATGTGGAATGCATTGCCACAGAAAGTAGTTACGGCAAATTCTATATCTGCATTTAAAGGGGGCTTAGATTCTTTCCTTGCGTTGAAAGACAGCCATGGCTATTACTACTAGGTAATTCCCAGTGTTGTTGATCCAGGGATTTTATCTGATTGCCTTCTGGAGTCGGGAAGGAATTTTTTCCCTTTTGGGGCTAACTGGACCATGCCTTGTAAGGGTTTTTCACCTTCCTCTGGATCAACAGGGATAGGTGAGGGAGCAGGCTGGCGTATTTTCTGGTGGAACTTGATGGACGCATGTCTTTTTTCAACCCAAATAACTATGTAACTATGAAGTGTGGACAGTGGATAAAAAGGTTACTATAGCTTAGTCAAAAGCTGACTAGCGGGGAGGACTAAAACTAGAGAGTAATGGACATGGACCCGAGTATAATGGAAACATGGACAGAGTAGGAAGTCCTAAAAAAGGACCACTATCATGGATGACTGTTAGTTTCAAATATGTTCAACCCCGATTCAAAGTGTGCTTCAAATTTCGGAGTCATAATCTCTTTTGTTTACATGACCACATTTACCATGTTCAGTTTTTGGTCTCTTAGCTGTTTGTCCTCATTTACCTGCACTCAACAATCCAGTCTTATTAAAGAGAACCCGAGGTGTGTTTGAAGATTATTATCTGCATACAGAGGATGGATCTGCCTATACAGCCCAGCCTCTGTTGCTATCCCAAACCCCCCTAAGGTCCCCCTGCACTCTGCAATCCCTCATAAATCACAGCCGTGCTGCTGACAAACAGCTTGTCAGAGCTGGCTGTGTTTATCTCTATAGTGTCAGTCGGCTGCTCTCCCCGCCTCCTGCAGAACTCCGGTCCCCGCCTGCGTCCCTTCCCTCCCTGCTTGGAGGGAAGGGATGGGGGCAGGGACCAGAGCTATGCAGGAGGCGGGGGAGCAGCTGAGACTGACACTACAGATGTAAACACAGCCTCACAGCACGGCTGTGATTTATGAGGGATTGCAGAGTGCAGGGGGACCTTAGTGGGGTTTGGTATAGCAACAGAGGCTGGGCTGTATAGGCAGATCCAGCCTCTGTATGCAGATAACGTCCTTTAAAGAGAACCCGAGGTGTGTTTAAAGAATAACAGTAACAAGGGGTATATGGAGGCTGCCATAATTACTTCCTTTTAAAATCAATACCAGTTGCCTGGCAACCACCATATCCCTCTCACTTTGAGTGTAATTCAAGCTGGAAACTGGAGAAATATTGAGGAAGACAAGTCTAGAGAATAAAGGCTAGAATGCACACCAGATTAAACTCAGGTGTCGGTCTCGTGCAAAAATGTATCAAAGTGTCAAGTGTATCAAGTGTGTATGCCGCTTAAGGGTGATATGGACAAGGAGGTGAAAGGGCAGAAGATTGGCATAACAGACTGGTAGATATGTGAAAAAAAAAATGCAAGCAAATGGAGACCAGGCAATTATGGAGGAATGGAATGAGACTAGAGTAGTAATGAAATGGTGAACAGAAGCAAGAGAAGAGAAACTGCAGAAAGGGCACCAGATAAAAAAAAAAAAAAAAAAAATTTAAAGATGGACAAATGGATGGAATGATGCCCTGGAAACCTGGAGGATGGAGGTGAGACCCAAGACAACAGAAGAATGGATTACAGAGGAATTACACCAGAGAATGGGAGAACAGTAGATAAAGGAAAAGAGTGAGACCACAGAATGGAGAAACTGCGGACAAAGGAAAAAAAAGATTGAGAACACAGAATAAAGGAACTGAGGACAAATGAAAAAAAAAAAAGAGGGAGACCACAGAATGGAGGAACGGTGGACAAAGGAATAAAGGCGAACAGAGAATAGATGAAATGGAGGAAATGTGTGCACACTAATGCAGTGATCTGCAAACTTGGCTCTTCAGCTGTTAAGGAACTACAAGTCCCACAATGCATTTGCCTTTATGAATCATGACTGTGGCTGTCAGACTCCCGCAATGGATTGTGGGACTTGTAGCTCCTTAAAAGCTGAAGAGCCAAGTTTGCAGATCACTGCACGAATGGAATGAGATTCCTGAATGGTGACAAAGTATCTTGTAGGAGAAATGTTATTACCTTGTACAATCTCTGGTCTTCTGGAGGTCTCTTTAGAATACCTTCCACAATCCTCTTCAGCTCGTGCACTGTGGTGTTCTCCTTGGCATCAGTGAAGATTGTGGTTTTGCCACGGCGGATCATCAAAAACACATCCTGAAGGCAGAAAATAGGGCTGTAGATCATCCCCCATCACAATTTCAATGGAGTAGTCATGAGGTGATAACTTCAGAATCTTTTTTTAACAGTTAAAATTTGAGCATTTTTAAAGAACAGAGAAAAAAAGAAAAAAAAAAAAAAAGGAGCGCAGCACACAATGGAATAAACATACATTGTATGAAAATAAGTGCACAGTAATGTAACAGTCTTTGGTATACCAGATTTCAACATATGTAATAACAGTTTAATATACTTAGCAGGTTACAGTAAATAGCGTTATGTAGAGAATCTGTAGCTTTAGTGGTTCTTGATCTCATTATGTGCTAAAAAAAGAGAAAAGAAAAAAAAAAAAAAAAAAAAAAAAAAAAAAAAAAAGAGTCCAGTAATAGGACTCGATACTGGAAGAGAAGGAAGAAGAGTTTCCGCCCACACTTCGCCAGCCAGCCCCCTCCCCCCCCCCCCGCCCACCAGGCGACACTCATTGACTAGTCAAGT